>NC_081832.1:78147943-78447943 GCF_030867095.1 Alligator mississippiensis
GGAAGAAGTGGTGTAGGCAGTGGCTATACTGGCTCTCCTCCCCCACTTCAGAGAATCTGACCTATTTCCAATTCTGGCAGGGGAAGTACCATGACCACTAGTTTTCCTAGTTGCAGGGGAAAACCACTTTCTTGGCAGGGGGTAGTACCCTGACTGAGGTAATGCATAGATAACCTCCCACTTCCACTTCCAGTGGGAAGATCTTGGCTATACACCGATTTTTTGGAAATGGGAGTCTCCTCCCTAGCTTGCTCCTGTGGCTGTATGGCTGAAGGCAAGTGAAATTTGGGGGCATCTGAACCTCAAGTCTCTGGGTTTGGGCCTGCACGGAGGATGCTCACCAAAGCATCTGAAGCTCCAGGCGGGGGTGGAGGATGCTTGCTGGTAGCAGGGCCACATATGGTTCTTGAATGACTCATGGATATGGAATTGATTTGGCTTGGGACACGAAAAATTTTCAAAATTAAAAAAGAAATCTGGCCTATCTTCCATCAGAGGGCAGTGGTAAGGGGATACAGATAAAATGTCTGTTTTACTTTGCTGCTCCATCACCAGTTTCAATTAGGTAATGGTCTGAAATTAAAGAGCAGGGCAGTGAGAAGTGCTTTAAGAAAATAAAGTGAGATGTTTTCCAAAGCTGTTCTTTGCCTGTGTAACCTTTATCGGGTCATATAAAAATGTAATATGAACTCTCTCTCTTTCTCTCTCTCTCTCCCCAAGGAAACAACACTGAGCCAAGTGCTCCTTGAGGGCTTCCATTTCTTAGTCTCTCAGGTACCTTTGGGGGGAAAATGGCGCTTTGAGCAGCTTTGAATTCAATGTTCCCTTCAGCCCTCGGCCCTTCTGTTTCAATTGCTTGGGAGTATTATTTTAATTATGACACTTTGCAGACTGTTGTCTTTAGAGAAGGGTCTTTACAAAAAGCTTATGTGGAAAATGAAACAAAATTAACAAAAAAGGGTTTCATGGTTCAAAAAGAAAGACAAAGAGTGAAATTAGGAAATTAGCATCAAAGGTGAAACCAACATGAATGTTGTCTTCGTCCAGGTTGAGTGAAACCTAAAAATGGAAGGAACAACATAAATTAATAAGATATAGTTCAAACATCGGGGCATAAAGCCAACTTCTAATTTTTGGTTGCAGAGGAAGGACATTTTCCAGGAGGGGAACTGGAACAGATCATTGTTAAAGGACACTGGATGAGGTGGGCTAATGGTTTGATTGAGTCTGTCAATTCCGATCTTCTTTGAAGGGTTTTTGGTTGCAGCCATGCTGGTCTAAGGACATAGACAGACAAGCTTCTTTGGGAGATGTGATATCTTTTATTAGACCGACTAAGTATTTGGAAAAAATGTTCTTTGCAAACTTTCGGGCACAAGCACTGCTCTTCAGGCACAGGGAGTTTCTGCTGCAGTGGCGACTTGTAGGGGGTGCACGGGGATGCACGTGCACCCCCTGAGAGCACTGGCGCACCCCCTGACAGGCAGTGTTCCCCACTTAGGTGATGGGCAGGCGGGACTGCGGGTGACCCCCTGAGAGCGCCGGCCAGGGAGTGGGCGCACCAGGAGATGCACCGCTGAGCCTTCTGCGTGCACTGCTGGCACTTCTGGTAGGTGTGATCGGCCGTGGGGGACCACCCTCCCCACAGCTGGTGACTGGCCACTGCAAGGGGGGGGGGGGGGGGGGACAAGTGCCCCCCTCCCCCCCCGACTTGGGAGGCACCAGTCACTCATGCTCTGCTGTTCTGAGATCTCCAAGGAATGAAAGAAGCTAAAAGTGTGGCAGGATGTCAGTGAGAATGTAAATCAGTGGAAACTAGGAAAGCAATGGGTAGAGAAGAGAAAGGAGGGGGAGAAATGATGGGGAAATAATGCCAAAGGTAAGTAAGGGAGACTCTACCCTAGCTGAGTTCTCCACGGCAGAAAAGAGGCAGTCTGTGAAAAAGTAAATAGCTGGAACTTAGGAAGACAAAAGGTAGAAAAGGAGGGCAGGGGAAAAAAAGTGTAAGTGATAAGGTTAGGCAGGTACCTGGTGAATCAGATGTCAGGCAGATTGTAATGTGTCATAAATCCAATGTCTATATTGAGTCCGTGAAGTGGAGTTTGTAGGCTCATCTACAGAAGGTGTTTTGTAAGTTCCTTTTGAGGATTACAACTGAGAGATCGGAGAGGGAGTGGCTGTCCTATGAGAAGTGGGCATCCACAGGTAATTGCATATTTTTGTCTTTGATGGATTTTCGGTGTGCATTCATTCTGGTGTGCAGTTGTTGTTTGGTTTCTCCTACAAATTTCCATCAGGACATTTGGTGCACTGAATGAGATATATCACATGTCTGGAGGTGCAGATGTGAGATCCAGGGATGGGGATGGTTCTGTGGTGGGGTGTGGTTATTGTGGGGGTGGTGGAGATGTGTTGGCAGGTTTTGCATTTCTTGTCCTGACGTGGCCTGGATCCATTGGGTATGCTTTGGGTCACAGAGAGTTTTCTTCCGGTGATGAGGTTAGCAAGGTTTGGTGCTCATCTAAAGGCTAGGACAGCTGGTTCTTCCTTGAATTGATTCTTGACCTTATTTCATGGCATCCTGAATTTATTCTGATAGAATCTATCTAAATGCTTTCTTTGGGCAGTCAACCCCTCCGCCATGAATGCCGCATGCTTCTGGAGGCTGGGGGGGCACGGTGAGCTCCCACAGGTGGCAGTGGTGGGAGCGTGGCAGTGGCAAGCAGTGACCTCCTGCAGGCAGCCGCAGAGGCGCCAGCGGCAGGCAGGGGTGGCAAGTGTTGACCAGCGGTCGGTGACCACCCACAGATGCCGTCAGCAGCAATTGGGGACCACCCGTAGATGCCTTCAGCGGTGTCAGTAGCGAGGGGGCAGGGGTGACAAGTGGTGACCGCCTGCAGGCACTGCCAGCAGTGTCGGCAATGCTTTTTGCATGGGGGTGCACCACCAAGCTCAGGGGGGGCATGTGCACTCGTGTGCACCCCCTACGTGTTGCCAGTGCCCTCCTCTGTTTTCTCTTGCTCACCCTCTAGAGGAGTTTTTGGAGCAACATGGTGTCTGTGCTGTACTGCATCCCTCTGATATGACAGACAGACCGATCCAAAGTTTTGTCTTGCACAAAACATATCCAATAAAGCTCATGGGCCACACAAGATCATCTGCAGTTAGCTCTGCCAACCACTGTGTTTCCTGTAGTTTTTTTTCCTCTCCCACTCTCAAGAGTGGGTTTCATTTACTAGTCCACTCTTCATCATGAGCTTAATGCAACCCTTCAAACACTGGGGAGGAGTGAATCCAGGGAGAGAAGGTTAGTACCCTTTACAGCTGTTTGCTGCAGATTTAGACTGGAAGACTAGGAGGGGAGAAAAACGGTATAAATGCTGCCTCCCTGAATAAAAGGGCTCTATGGGGAGGGGTGGGGGGGTGGAGAATGAGAAGGAAGATCAAGGTAAGAGCTCTGGAGAGTCAGGAGTTGTCAAAAAGCCTTTCCCATCAAGTAGGCTTCAGAGAACCATAGCAGACGGATTTTCAGTAACAGTCAAATGTAAGAGTGTAGGAAGTTGACATGCCGTCCCTTGGAGAGCTGAGGTATTGACAAAAGACATGCAAACTTGAAAAACGTACATTTGTGGAAAAATCCATCATGACAAGTGACTGCGCTTAAGTCACCAAATGGACCTCACCCCTGGGACAGAACTCAATTATAGTTGCACATCCAATGACTCCATCCAGGGATAAAATGAATGGCTAATACAAGGGAAGCATGTGGTAATCAGATCTTTCAAAAACTATTTAGCTTTTTGCCACTGAGTACCTGCTATAATTGACGTGCACTTCCCTACAAAACTGCTGCGCTCCTCAACTGGTCAGAAGTGTTGAGCCTTTCGGAGCTGTTCTGAAACACAAACACATCTTTCAGGACTCACTTAATCCTCTCAAGCTCCTCTGAGCAGGAGTCTCACTTAGCCTTTCAGTCCCCATTGGTATTAATTGCACATGAAGGATGTTTCAGAATTTTTTAATGTTTTTACGCTATTAGCAGTTAGAGCTGTTTAATGGTAAAAAAAAAAAGAATGGTGTACTGAGAGATTGCCAATGGAGGTCCATTAAGCGTGCAGCTTGCCAGGTTCAAGGTAAGGCAGACCTCTATACTGAAAGAGAACATGTCTGATCCGCAGCTGCTGCTGTGAGCTTAGCTTTCTGTATCCGTCTTCCCCCTGATCACATTGTCTTTTACCCAACTTCTGTAGGTGTTTTTTTTATTTGTCATCCTTTCTATTCCAGTGTGTCCGCAATTAAGATCATGGATAAGTTCCTTTTTGTAAAGAAAAAAATCCCTCTCTTGGGCTTCTCCTTTCTGCCTGGTAAATGAAATACCATTCAAGGCATGTGCTTAAGAATGCACTTGCACACATATTTGTTTTGCAGCGTAAAACATCTTGGTGAAACTGAAATGTTGGGTATGAGAACTGCAACTACATTGAGCTAAAAGCAGACAACAGGAGCTGGTAGATACTTCCTGTAGTATGGAAGCTGGGTGCAAGTATATTAGAAATCCAGTTAATCATGATAATAACAGTGGGCAAGTCTTCACATGCACTTTAATGTGCATTAGCCTATTTTGATGTGCATTAAAGCATCACTGAAAAATGTGCCATTTAGTTAATGTGCATTAAAATAGGTGCATGTGCATTGTGTCACTTAAAAACCGTGCTCTTTAGTTAACGTGCATTAAGAGAGACTAATGCGCATTTTCCTAGTACCTCACAGTGGAGGTACTAGATTTAATGCATATTATCTAAAGTGCACTAATTGAACAGGTAGATGCCCCATATGATCTTAGGCCTATTCCTAAGGCCTTTTCTATTTCTCAAGATCTCAGGATTTGGTCCAACCCACTTCTCCATTTGTGATCGCAAGCAGCAGTGTCAGTGTTTCGTTGTGGATGCCAGCTGAGTCGCATGCTCACTATGAGGGGATAAGTAGGGGATCTTTGTGCGGCCCTCTGTCCATAGCTGTGAACAGCCCTTGTATATTGAGCAGGACGGGATATCATAGCTAAATGGGCCAGCTGCATCTTGGCTCCCTGCCTGCCTCTCCGAGTGCATGCTCATAGGTGTGAGGCTTCATGCATTTACCTTTGCTTGGTGAAAGTCCTCACTTCCCCACCTTCAGCTCTCATCCCTGTGTATCAACCATGCTTACTCAGCAGGTCCAACTAAGTTTTGGCGCTGTGGTTTTTTTTATCACAGCCTTTGGGAGTCTTCTTAAACCAAAGTATTTAGAAGTGTGTTCTTAAACCAAAGTATTTAGTTTAAAAGCAAGCAACAGGAGCTTTAAAACAACACCCCATGCTGGTGTCTCTCTTACTCACTAGCTTGTTCTACCCATGTGGAGCAGGTCCAACTTCTTCAGCCACTCCAGAAATGCCTAACTCTGTCTAAACAATTACTCCCCTTTCTCAAGTAAGATTGTTCGAGTGAAGACACTCTTTTAACTCCCAGCCTTCCCATGTTCTGCGTTTGCAGGGCGGGCAGGGAGTTTACCATTGTGGACAAAACTCTTTGCAGGTTGAGTGGGGAGGAACTAAAACTTTCAGACTGATCAGGTCAGGTATTGTCTCTTAACTCTCCAGTGTTTGCAAAGAAGTGCTGAGTTTTGAGCCATTCTTTCTCCTTCCTGCTTGCTTGCTTCTAAAAATGTTTTATTTGGAAAATGTCTTCCCTGTCCTGCAGAACATTTTACCTTTCCAAATTTTGTGGCACTTCAGAATGAAATTTCCTTCTGAAATGTGACAGTCCATTTCCCACACAACATATATAATGTGTATTTACACACACACATACACATATGGGCTCCTCACCTACCACAGAAGAAGGAATGTCCTTGGCTTTGAAATGAACTGAGCAGTTTGCTTTTCCTTCTTAATTCTCCTCTCTCTGCATCTGTTCCACCTTGGCCTCTGTCCCAGCTTCGTTCTCTATTTTTCTCATCTTTCAGCCACCTTCCATGACTGCCTTTGTACTTAGAAGTACTTCTTGACTGTCAGGCAACAAGTTCCTGTTTCTTCAAAACTTTCCTTGAAGGACACAGGAATCCTTTAAACCTTTTAGCAATTATATGTGGGAATTTTGGCACAGAGAAAACATGCAAAGCTATTTGAAGGCTGTCCTTGGGGAGCTGAAAAATTATCTCATAGCTCACCAATAAGGGCATTTTCATAAGAACTGCTTATATTCTCTCTAAATACATGCCTGTCCTTCAGCAGATTCCAAGTAGAACATCTATGTTTAACATCCTTTGTCTTTTTTTCCTTTGTGAACATAGTGACTCAGCACACCAAAAGCCTACTCTGTAAGCCCACCGTTACACAAATATTTTCCATTGCTTGCAGAATTTCCTGAATGCAGCGGAGAAGTGTTGTGGTATTTGAGATGGGAGGGAGGCATGTGCATGTCACGGACAGTCTAATTAATTATTTGCTAAATGGTCTCCAGAGCTGCCCTAGTTTGGATTAGGATTCCGCCAGTCTTCCTGGGATCACTCTGAAGTCATTCAGAGGTGCAAACGTTTGGTCCGCTTAGTTTTGCATTTCAGTTATAGATGCACTTAGGAAAACACAGCTGTGTTCTTCACAAAAAAGAAAAGAAATGAAAAGGAAAGAAACTTCTGTGTTTCCAGTGGAGCTGCTCAGTCTGATTAGGACTGTGATCAAATGCTCCTCTCACACTATCAGCCATCAGCGACAAGCCAGTTCTGGCCCCTCCATGAAAAATTCAGCAGCATCTTCATTTGAGTCTCTGAAGTTTAAATGTATCTCAGGGTAAAATAAAGGAGTGTGCAGTAGTCAGGTAGCCCTCTTAAATATGCATGGTATGATCTTTTTGTTTCAGAGCTACAAGGGCTACGTAATCCTGCCATCTACCCCCAAAACTTGTGAGCTGCCCCAGCAGGGTAAAGAGGATGGATGGCTGATTTTAAAAGGAACAAACTTCCGGGAGCCCTGCAGCAGTCCTGGGCTAGTGAACTGCTGAGAGCACAAATCAGAGCAGCTGGGCTGCTTTAAATTGCAGTTCCTGGATTGGGAGAATCAAAGGATTGCAAAAAGCCTCTTACCTTCCCTGCCTGTCCCACGCCGTGAGGAGCTCCGAGGATCTGGCTCTTACAAGGGACTTTGAACCAAAACACTGACATCAAACAACACGAGCACTCTGAGGAGTAGGAGACCTTGGGCCAGTTTTACTAAGCTATTTAGGTATGAAAAATGCAGGTAGAGAGGATTTACACAGTGCACTTAAGTGCTCATGGTTCAACAGAAATAGATGTCCTACTAGCTTAGGCCAGGTTAAATCTCCTTAGGCTCCTACCTGCATCTTTCAGTACCTAAAGACCGTTACAGAACTGGATCCTGATGCATAGAATGAGTATTATATGTGCTTTTATTTACTCACAGTCTGGCACACTGGTCTGTGGTGGCCTTGGCTGTTGGTTGGTTCAGTTTGAAGACATTTTATAACATACAAATGAGTCAGCAAAGGGAAATCTGCCCCCCCAGCTCCCCCTGCACTGCAAAATAATAAGGAAAATGAAAACAAAAGTGCCCTGAGGCTGTTACTATCCAGTTTAAAGGACTTCATTTTTCTTTCACAGAGCAACACTGAAAGCCTCTCCCTACTACACGCACTAAGCCAAGTCCCATCTGAGATGGGAAAGATTTGGCAGCTTTGGGCAGTACAAGAGCCGTGTGGTTCTTCTTTCCTGTTCACGCTGCCTGGCCACATACCGGCTTTAGAGAGCTTCGCAGAACACCAGCCTTTCCTTCCTCTTGTATCTTGCTGGGTTCAGAATCAAAGAATTAACCCTAAGTCAGTCTCCATATACGCATTGATAAGCCATGAAAAGGAATGATTCTTCAGGGCTTCCCTGGGCTTCTGCAGCAAATAAACATGGATAGTTATTTTGTTAAGCCCAGCCTTCAGCCTCTGATCCACTAATGATCAGAGACAGGAAAAGGTTAATTCTGGCTTGATACTGAATTTGAAAATATAATACCAGGTCAGAGATTTTCATAAAATCATAGAAAATGAGGGTTGAAGGGACCTCAAGAGGTCACATCTAGTTCAGGCCCCTCCTCCAAGCAGGACCAGCCCCAACTACATCATCCCAGCCGAGGCTTTGTCCGCCCAGGTCTTAAAAACCTTTAAGGATGGAGCTTCCCCCACCTCTTTGGGTAACTTGCTTCAGTGTTTTACTACCCTCCCCGTGAGAGAGTTTTTCCTAATATCCAACCTCAACTTCCCTTGCTGCCACTTAAGCCCATTGCTCCTTGTCCTGTCATCTGCCCCCACTGAGAAAGCCCAGCTTTATCCTCTTTGCAGCCCCCCTGCAGGGAGGTGGAGGCTGCTTTTCAATCCCCCTCGGTCTTCTCTTCTGCAGACTCAATCAGCCCAGTTCCCTCAGCCTCTCCTCACAAGTCATATCTCACAGTGCCCCAACCATTTTTGTTGTCCTCCACTGGACTCTCTCCAATGTGTCCACACCCTTTTTGTAGCGGGGGGCACACAGCTGGACACAGGACTCCAGATGTGGCCTCCCCAGAGCTGAACAGAGGGGAAGAATCACTGCCCTCCATCTGCTGGCAGCGCTCCTACCCATGCAGCCCAGGATGCCGTTACCCTTCTTGGCAACATGGGCACACTGCTGGCTCCTGTCCAGCTTCTTGTCCCCTGTCACCCCCAGGTCTTTTTCTGCAGAGCAGCTGCTTAGCCAGTTTGTCCCAAGCCTGCATGGGATTCTTCCATCCTAAGTGCAAGACCTTGTTGAACCTCATGAGATTTCTTTTGTCCCAATCCTCCAATTTTCAAGCAGAATTCATCCCCTCTCTCAGTTTACCTGCAAGAAAGAGCACAAGCCCAGAACGTGCTGTTCCAGGGGTATGTGGCCGGCTGAAGTAAGGGATGGGGTTGGATTTAGCCTGTCATAGCAGTCATTGGGAACCCACATCACAGCAGCAGCTGATCCAAAGCAGCTTTCTTACAGAGTGCTTCAGCATGCTGAGGTTTTGCACAGTTAGGATCATTACCTATCTACATCCACTGCTGAACACCACTGTCCCTCTTCTCCCATAGACTGGGCTCAGTCCTTCCTGGTCCTTGAGAAGTACATAGCCGCACATCAAAGATGATGATGGAATGAATATGAAAGAAGCTAGGCAGACCCAGCAGCAGGCTGGTTTCCATATAGCTGAGGGCGATTTAGCAGTGCGGTCCCTCATGTGAAAGGGACACCCTTGCCGGAGGCAATGGCATTTAGCTGCTGGGGGAATACATCATTACTGAAAGAAAAGGGAATGTGGAAGCAGAAGAGTCAACAGCTCTATAGGAAGGGGTGGTTGGTAGTTTTCCTTGTGAATGCATTTAATGCTAATCAAGGTTTTTTGGGAAATGTGATCTCTTTTATTAGACCAACTCAATTACTGCTAATAATCAACTGGTGGGGCTTTTAACAACAGCTAGTGCCAGGTGTGGGGCTTACTGATGTTGTCTAAGTTTCCATACAGCCCAGCTTTGCCAGCCAGCTCCATCTTGACCTTGCCGTTGCAATCCTGAGATGTTCCTGAAGAGAAATGCTGGTGCCGGTGGACTCTGCCAATGAGGTGGGGATTTCCAGCGGCCGAGCCTGGGAGGGCTAGACTGTTTCCCTTGTGACCCAAAGCGAGTTCTCCGTCTGAGCAGGCAGAGTCTTCATCACACTGCAGCCTCCGTACACCGCTCTTGGGTGGAGAGGAAGAAGATTAATGAGGGTTTGGGGGAATTAATGTCAATGAGGTTGTTAAATGATGATCAGAGCTGTCAGGGAAATTATTTTTTTCTGTGGAAAAATATTTAGATGAAAGCATTTTTTTAAATCAGAGTTGCTCTTAGCAAAAATAGTTTTTTGATGCAAAATACAAAAAAACCCCCAAAGTCATTTGTTGAAAGCTGAAATGTGTCGTAAAAGTTTCTGTTTAGACAAAAAGCATTTGTTCATAAAATATCTATCTATCTATCCGTACATCGGTGATGCGTAGGGGGTGCACGGGCACCCCCTGTGTTTGGACGCTGCCGGTGGCACAGGTGTGCAATTGGCGCTCGCCACCCCCTCCACGCCACTGTGCCAACACCGCTATGGCCGCCTGCCAGAGCTCCCCGCTTGCTGCTGCCACTGTCATCGCTGCCTGTGGGCAGTCACCGTGCCCCCCAGCCTCCGGGGGCACACGTCGTTCATGTATACATAGATATATAGTTGGTCAGAAAATTTCCCACAAACTCTTATAATGGTTCCAAATTTCAGTCCTTCCCAAATAGTTTATTTTCTGCCTTAATTTGTCTTTTTTGGTGGTATGGCATATAGCAACGACAAAGACATTTCTACCCTCTATTTGATCCAAAGCCCACTGAAAACAATAGCAGCCTTTCCAGGGACCCGAGTATGTGACTAACGGGGGCCCTGCTTTTTCACACTGGCACGCTCTAACACAAGCTTATTCAACACTGGTGGTTTTGGAGGGGTTGGTGGGGAGAATGGGACAGTGATATCCTAGTTTATATCTGTTTGCACTGCAGTGTGCTGCGTTGATGGGGGACAAATTTAAAGTCTTACTTTCTATCCTTGGAAGAACTCCTCCGTCACTGAAATAACAATCACAGCCCATTCATGCTCTAACTGGCTTTTGTCTGAGCCTGTTGGCAGGGTAGAGAACAAAACACCACTGCCTCTTAAGGGCTTTATAACATTCCAGCTGAAAATTCCTCTTTAATGCAGATTTCAAGTGTTCCATAAACTCTTTCCTTCTTTCCCCAAATCTGCTTAATGGCACAATAAATTGGGTAATAGGAAGACCAATTCACAGTCATGGAAACGTGCTCAGATACTGACTCCCATGCTTTTTTTTTTTTTTCTTTAATGTAATTTTTGCTATTTTGTTTGGAAAATGTCCTTGAAAAGGAGCTTATTTTCCAAGCCAGTCACATCCTGGGATCCTTGTATGTCAGTGTATGTGCCTGTGTCTAAGTGCAAGGAGTGGGCAGAGTCTTGGTGAAACCTCGCTCTCTCTCTCTCAGTTCTCCTGTTTGAACTGCACATCACAGCCCACCGACTGACAACTGCAAAGAAGTTAGTTACTGTGCATGGGGGAAAAATCCTGCATTGCTTTTACCTGATCAATATTTTAAAAAGTTGCTTACCTGTAGCTGCAAGGAATAGCTTGCTTAGCCAGTATCTTAAAGGAGCCATTGCTGGAGAAGCCGAGAAAGTGTTTAATAATCCTGTTTGTTTCTGCCCTGAAAGCTTCCTTCTGTCCTAAGGGTTGTTTCTTCCTTTGTGTGTGGGTATCTCCCTTTTATCAGCTGCACTCAACACTTCTAGAGCACTTCATATTTCTTCAGCATTGCACAAACTTTATCTAGCTTATATTCACAGCCTCTTCTGGCAGGGAGTGGGTTTGAGCTCAGCTTTACAGATAGGAACATTGAGTTATGGAGACAAAGGTCTAGACTCTGCCACCTTTTCATCCAGTTCTTCCATGCAGGTGAGAGGCTTTGAGACCTGCAGGCAGGGCACTGGTCTGGGACTAGTGAGATCTGGGATTGGTTCCCAGTTCCCCTTCTCACGTGCTGGGGAACTGTTGGTAAGTCACTTTGGCTTTGCTCCCTTTCTCCCTGTGAGTCTATTAGAGCAGTGGATGGCCAACGAAGAAACCCTTGCTCACTACTTGCTGGCAGCTTGGATCTTAGCTGGGGCCTGTATATTCTATTAAAATGCAAATAGTTAATAAGTAATAACTCGGTGGAAAGGAAAATGCTGGAAGCAGGCCCAAAGGCTACATCCACCCAGACAGGGTTGACCTCAGGCCTATACCCACTAACCCTCCACAGCTGATGTGTCTGGGGCCAATTGAGGGGTGATCTTGGCATCAATGTAATCACACAATTTGCTTTGTCCCCAAAATGACATGCTATCAGGGCCAGAATTAGAATTTGGAAATTCTTGCTCCCAGCCTTGTAGTCCATCACACCATCCAGCCTTTTCCTGCTTAGCACTGTAGCCACTTGAAACAATAAAAATAATACAGGTTGCTCTTGGAGGAATGGGAGTGGGGAAGGGACTAATTAATTCTTGTAGCTGTTGCGGTGTTGGACATTGTGTCTAGATTTAAGCTAATTAAAAATTTGCAGCAATAATGAATAAAGCATCAGGATAATGGACAAATATGGAGGAAGGACAAATAAGTCTGGTTAAACTAAGAACAGGTTTGGACTTTTGCCTAATCCTTGTAGCATTTCCAACCCAGGAAATACTGGGCAACTGATGACAGCCAAATTTCATGACACCTCCAACCAGCTTGACAGACTGCAGGCACTGGACTTAGCTTTGAGCTTTGGATTTATAATTAAAATGTTTGGGGTTTACATATTAACAGGTGTCTCTGGATGTTTGTGCCAGGACTGTTTTGCACCTATCAGAGTTGTGCAAAGCCAGGAGGTCTATGTGGAAGGAGTTCACATCATCCTTTCTCCCAGTCCTGGCTAGTGCAGGGCTTGTTCACCTGCCTTGAGTTTTGCTTTTGAATATTTGTTTGTGAACCTGAAACAGAAATAAAACTTAGAAGCTCCAAGATGAATGTAGTGCCCCAGTCCTTGGAATGGGATCAAGGCTCATTCAGAACGGCCACGCGCCTCCAATGGTATTGACACTAAGTAGAGTTTGGTCTGTGTCACAAAACCTCCAGGCCAAGTCAGTTTTGCGGTTTGCTGGGCTCTAGTTCTAAACCAGCTTCCTGCTGGGGGAAAGGGTGCTGAGCAGATGGCCTAAGGTTAAAATAGCCCTAGGAACATTAATCCAAGAATTAATTAGAGCGGCTCCAAAAATGTGGAGTAGCTCCATTTATTTCAGTAGAATAATACCTTGGGTAGACACCGAAACTACCCAGCAACCTGAGAAATCACGCCATTATTATTATACTATTATTATACCCCTGAATCTTCAAAACACAGGGGACCAGGCTGCCTTCCCTTGTAGCTGGGCATTTCCATTGCAGCCAGTTGGAAGACGGCAGAATCCAGTTGCCTGAACGTGCTTTATGACTAATATCAAAAAGGGCCAAATTCTTTCCTCCTCTGCAGTCCTGTTGGGTTAGAGCTTGGGCTCAGTTATGTCAGTGTAAGCCCATAGCAACTCTGTTGACATTAGTGGGATTACGCTGGATGTACAGGGCTGTAATTTAAGGTCAGAATTAGGCCAAATGACTTCACAGGAGCTGTATGTAATCCAGTGCAGAATGTGTGCTGTCTGCTTGGGATCCCTTTTCTTCATAAACCCAGCCCCCCAAATTTGTGGCCATTGCAGGCAGAGGCATGATAAATTCCTTTTAAGAAAAAAGGGCTTTAATTTCAGTCCCATTGCACCCTTTTCTAGGTTCTTTACAATGTTATTCTTTTCCACAGAGAAGGTAATTTAAAGCGATACTTGACTATATTCCCACACCTTTTCCCACCTGAGGAGAGATGTAGCTGAATGGATTTGCATATTTATTGAATATATGTTCCTAGGATGGCCACACTGAGATGCCATATCTCATTTACAGTATGTTCCCGCTGGCTCTGAGGCTTGTTAAAGGAAAGAGACTATAAAAAAGAAAAAAACACATTACGTGTGGACTGCAAACATAAAAGTGACTGAAGTAGGAAGAGAAAGAGATAGATTGGCAGCCTGGAGACATAATAAGCCATTAAACCATTTAAGGGAGGCTTACTACGGATTGCCAAGTTTGTTGTTCAATTACTGTTACTGATGAAGAATGTCAATAATTATGATTTTCAGCCCTGCATGACATTTACATTTGTAAAAGTTTCAAAGTCTGAATCCACTAAAAAATCAATGGAACAACTGTTGAGTAGCTGCATATCAGGCACACAGCTTATCTTCTCACGGAGAGGATGGACTATGCCGCTCCCCAGACTAGAAATGCAAAACTCGACAACTCTTGGTTCAGAGATGATACCTTTTATTAGACTCTCTCCTTTTCTTAGACCCTCTCCCCAGACTAAATTCTTTCCTGCCCCAGACACCATAACCAACTCAGGCTACCAATAGGCCAAGCTGTAGGGACCCAGCTAGGAATCCGGCTTGTATGGACGCAGACATGCCACTTCTCTTAAGGGCATGCAACTTATGCCAAATTTCCAGTCCCTTTGCCAAAAATATGGAGCTGATCTTAAAGAAAAGGTTGTTGGTATTTGTTAACATGGATAAAACAGCATTATTTTCCCTGTTTTCAGAAACTTCTGAATTGTTTTGGCTGAAAAGTTTTTGGGTTTTTTCTTCTTTTTCGGGGGGGGTGGGATGGGGGTGGGTTTGGGTTTGCTTTTCTAAAATCAGCCCAAGAAAGATACCTGGCATGGGAGACTTCAGCCCAAAGGGTTAAAGTCTGGGACAGTTATCAAAAACTGAAAACAGGGTTTCATAGTGGCAAATGCCAGGCAACCTTAGTAATAGGCAGAGCTAGTAGGCCTGCCTCTAATATAATCTTTGTGTTGCCCCCGTTGAAGGCTAATTTTCAGTCTTTCTGAGGTTAAGTGAGGCAATCCTATATTTGCAGATTACTAGCAAAGAGAAGGCAGGATGTCATGCTTGTCCATTTCTGCCCCACAAGGGCATTTTATTTTCTTCTGCTGGTTTTAGAAAGTTTTTAGGTCAAAAAAAGAAACAGTGCAAAATGTTGGTCTTCCCCTTGAAATGCTGGTCATATATGAAGGGCTCTCTTCCCTCCTGACCTGTAGTTAGCTATGCACTGGGTAGTGCTATCTCTTTTCCCAGTGTAGCACTTAAAGGGGCCTTAGCTGTTTGCGCAGAAGGAGAAAATGCAATGATAAAAAGTTGTGAGATGTTTCCTGGGGTGGCATCCTCAAATCCTACAGACCAGGTTTTTGACAGCCCTCTTTAGTAGATGAAGATGACAAAGCAATTAAGCTGATCTGAAAAAGAGAAATGAAGATAATCTGAAAATGTAACATGATAATTTATCTGAAGTGTCTCATCATTCTGGTTTCATTTCACATGCACTGTAATAGCAGTGGTCTTTATAAGTGCGTTTGGTATTCGGATGGATATCGCAGCCACCTTCTCTAAGTGCTGTGTTATAGTTTAGCATAGTTATTAGAAACTATAAATAAGATCTCCCTCTGACCATATTCCTTCTGTGACACATCTGAAAAAAAATCATAAATTCAGACAAATGTAACTTAGGAGCAAAAGAAATTTCTGCTCTTTGTAAGATCAGAGTAAGATTCACTTTCAACAGTAGGGAGATGTTTACTGGTTTTCTTTAGTCTTAAACTCAAGTTCTATATTCCATGAAGGGACAAGGGACCTGATTCTTTTTACACATTCACTTATGAAACTTGGCATTATGCTTGATTTTTGTTGGTGCAAACGAGAACAGAAAGCAGAGCCCCCATCTCTGAAGGAGCCTTTCTCAAGTTGTATGTTAATAATAATAATAATAATGTTGAAAATATTTTTGTGAAATATTCAAAATTGTTTTCAGCTCATGTTCGAAACAGTTCCATTTTTATTTTTTATATTTCTCCCAAATTTTCCTTCCCAAATGTTGATCAGCAACATCCTCATTTTCTTTTTTGTTTACCAGCTAGGTTTCATTAAATTAAGCATTTTGAAAACATTTTTGCTGAGAAATTTAAAATATTTTTAAAAGACACAAGATGGTTGTATGAAAAATGTCATCAGTGTTAACACGTCGTGGTTTTCAAACAAAAGCTGGTTTTGAACCAAAGAATGAAATCATGCCTGTAATTAACAATGGTTTGTGTATCTGGCCTGTTTCAGCATCCTGGTCATGAGCTGATGGAATCTGCGTTTGCATGTATAGAGAAATGGCTTTCCTTTGAAGGGTCATTGACTGAAAAAAATCACCATTCATGGAGATCAAGGTAAGTCTTGTTATCTTAACAGTCTGATGCAAGAGTCACAGAAGGGCTGGAAGGGACCTCAGGCTATCTAGTCCAGTCCCCTGCTCAAGGCAGGATCATCCCTGTCTAAAGCAGTCCAAGCAAGTGTCTGTCTAACCTCTTAAAAATTTCCAAGGATGGAGATTCCCCTCTCTAGGAAAGCTTTTCCAATGCTTAACCCCCCTCATAGTGAAAGGGTCCTTCCTAATATCCAACCTAAATTTCCCTTGCTGCAATTGAAGGCTGTTCTTTCTTGTCCCATTATCTCTTTCAACAAGTCTGAGCCTTAAGAGCCGAATTGTGACAGGGTCTCGACTAACTGTCATGGTTGGCCTCCTCTTAGGTAATCAGCTTCAGTTTTTTAGGGTAAGGGGGGGAGGCTGTTGTTCCTCTTCCTCAGGGGAACCGTTGACCACCTACATCCCTTTGCCTGTAAGCCGTTTGGGGCACACAGTGCTGCAACAAGCTCCTTGTCAGTGCAGGGATCAGGACTGGAGCCCATGTTTGTACAGCTTCTAGCACACCAATCCTGACAGAGGCCTCTAGATGCTACTGTAACAGGAAGACTTCACCTGGGTGCTCTCAGACACCACAGGGGCAGGTGCATCGGTAGTGTATGAGAAGACAGATTTCCACAAGAGCTCAGGGCAGATTCTGATGAGCTTCCATGCATGCTGGAACCAGATATTCAGCACGGATCAGCGCTGAGCACACGGAGCTCTTGAACATCTGGCCTGCTGTATGAGAAACATGCATGGTTCCTTGCAGATTTTAGGGGCAGAAACAGCCGTCTCCATGTATGCTCTGTGCATTCACAGTCACTTCTCTTTTAAACATTCTTCCCTTTATCTTGGCTTCTTATGCTCCCAGGGTCATGCCAGCACCGTCTGCTACAAGTGCAATCAGTGGCTCCCCCGGACCGCTGGTGGGAAGAGAGAAATGTGCAAGAGGCAATTCACGCCTGCTAATGTATGAATCATCAAAGCAGGTCACTGGGGGAATTGATTCCCTCCTGGAAATGTGAAGAGTTAAGTAACTGCAGGTGTTTCCTCGCGGCCTATTGGAAGAAGGGTGTGGGGAGAAGTTTCTTTGGGGGGAAATATTCATCTGTGGAGCTCTTCCCTCTAAAAAATATGTTTCTACTGGCTTCTCTCTTACAAGAATCCCTGCCTTGCTGGCAGGCCTCTTTTGCAGGAATTACAGCTCCTGAATAGGAACATTTAGGACAAAATAACATCTCAAAGGCTCTCCACAATATGGGGCTGCTTCTTCACTGTACCGATAATACTCCTGCTGGAAAGGAGGCCCCCTGCGTCGGAGGGACTGCCTGGCTTCGAGCTGAAGGCTATTACAGACCAACACGTTTTCTGTGTCACCGTGCTGTTCCCTGCTGTTTGAGCTGACAGCTAATGCTGGGGATGGGAGGCATGTCACCTGCGTCTCGTGGAGTTTGGATGTCAGAGGCAGGGGAGATGGGGCAGGCTTGGGCAGCCAGGCGTGAGCAGAGGGGAACCGTGAAGAGCCGCCAAAGTGCTCCTTGCTGCAGGTCTTGAAGTGTCCATGCGGGCCTGACCTTTAGAATTCAAAGCATTTGTCAGGCATCCAGGAGAAAGCCAGTCTAGCCAGCCTGGGGTTACCTACAGGAAGGAAACAGTGTCTCTGTCTCACTCGCTTTTCACCTACGCGCATACTTGCTCACACATACATATGTGCACACACCTGCTCCTGGGGCCTGACTCTCCTACGGCTGCATAGCACAGTCTCCGCTGAAGCCAGCACGTCGCACTGGTACGTTGGTAAGAGAATTGGGCCCTAAGACCTTAGGTCTTGCTGGGTCCCAAATTCTAGAGGTTTCCTATGTTTAATCCAGTGATTCTCAGTCAGGGTGCTGGGTACCTTGAGATCCTTTTAAGGGTGCTAGGGGGGGCCACTTTTAGGTATGCAAACATCATTCACAAGATAAACGCAGAGGTTTCAAATAGGATTTTAGTGTTAAAAACATTCTAACCTGTCGTGGTCTTCCTGAGTTCTTTGCAACCAAAAAACTGCTTTATTATTTTTCTGTGGTCAGAAAATGAATGAAAACTAAGAGCTGGAATTTTCCTTCAGGTGCCTTAAGTCTAACCAGGGTTGTCTCAAATCCATTAAGGGGTACCTCAAGTTTAAAAAGGTTGAGAACCACTGCTCTAATCCCACCACCTTTGTTCTATAGAAAATGCCAGTGATTTCTGTGTTCATTCCAGTTCAGGATGGAAAAAAAAAAGGAAAATTCCCCAAAAAGCCTAACAGTACCCTTCTTCCTCAATAAAGCTGATCAGGCAAGCTAATCTCTAAACCAGAGTAAGAAGAACAGGGCAGCAAGTATTTCAGGCTGTTTCCATGCTGAGGTTGGTATGCTGTAGCGCCGTGTGCTGCTCTGCCAATGTGCTGAACCCGTGGATCTCGTCCTGCCGCTCTGAGCTCTGCAATGACATCTAGTGGAACAATCGTACTAAAGCACTGAACAAGCAAGCCACCGCGTGGTTTGCTTCCCCGAATGCTGGAGCAGAACAACTCTTTCCACAATACACTCATTTGTTTTATTGTACACAATTACAGCCGAAGAACATGCTGTGGGAGAAAGCAAAGGACCTCAGCCTCAACAGAGAGCAGTCTTCACAGAGAACGCTTCTGTCCTCCTCTCCTGTGGACTGTATGGAGTCCCTGCTAGGTGAACGGTCTTCTAGCAGGAAAAAACCCTCCTTTTCACAGAGACTGTCTTGAGCGCCATCAAATAAAACCTAACGCTCCCAAGAGATCTAAAGGGGGAAGTCTGGGCGGCTCTTGCAATAACCTCTGTGGTCAATGTGAAATCACTATGGGGTGCTTTTTTGATGAGGCCCTAGAAGGAGCTGCGTGGTTTGAGCTCACCATTGTTCTCATACCTAGAGCCCAAAGGGGCATTTCTTAGATGAGCTGTGTCATGGGAGTGAGACACTCAGCTGCCTCTGGTCTCTTAGAGGTTTTGCCCCATTTGGGGAAGTGCATGTACATCTTGTGAATCTGAACTGGCAAACAGGAGTCTGCACTCCCATAATGGGGAATTCGTGGCATTTCTGGGTACAGTCCCAGAGGAGTCATGGCATATTTGGCTCTCTGTTAGCCTTGTATGTCTCTGTGATATGACCTACTTGGGGCAAGATAATGCTGACAACGGGAGCAATCATCCCTTTATATATACGGTCCGATAAAGCTACATTCTGGCTATATACTAAGGATGTGAGCGCTAATGGGTCGTAAGGGTTTGCACCTTGACGTCTTGAGTTGGTGGAGTCCCAACTCTGACAGAGGACCAGCCCAGTTTCTCGCAACCAGACATGTGTGACTTGGCTATGTTTGTGACGTGTTTGTGCATGCTCACAAACAGGTTGGCTCTGCTGGGCCTGTCCTGATGAAACATTAGACCTGTCTTCTTTGGGAAGCAGCTTGTAGCAGCTGGATTGGAGCAGTTAGATGAACTGAAATATAAAAGAATGACAGGGAACTGAGCCCCACTCTACTGTTGGCACTGGGGGTGGATTCAGAGGGGGTGCATTCACTGCTGCACCCCCCTTTCAGACTGGACTGTATCACGGGAGCTTCTGGGAAGTTCAAGGCCCCAAAGTAGGTGAGAATCCCCCCTCCTTTTCCTTCTGTGCTCGGAGGCACGTCAACTTCTCTCCTCATCCCCTGTTGCGTTGCCCCACTGTAATAGCAGCAGTAATGAGGAGAGGGGTGCCTCCCCCTCATACCTGCTTTTGCGGGGACCGGGCAGGGTGGGGGAAGCTTTTCCTCTGCCTACCACTCTCACTGCCCAAGTGCAGTCCCTGCAAATCCTGCCCTGCCTGCCCGGAGCAGGCAGGAGCAACTCTGAAGTTTCCCCTGCTGCTGGACAACCAGGAAAGCTGCAATGATGACTTGGGGAAGGGGAGGGAAGGGGACATGCCTCAGAGCCCAGAGGGGAAGATGGGGGATTTGTACTGTTCTGGGGACTTTAAATGGTCCCCGGAGGCTCCTGTGGTGTGGTTTGCCTAGACAGCCTGGGAGTGGGGAGGAGGCTGGAAGCTGCAGGGGTGGCTGCTCCTGCACCCCACTTTGCCAGATCCTGGATCCACCCCTGGTTGTCAGCAGTATACAGGCATGAGATCTTGCTTCTTCTGCAACAAAGGGACTCTGATCTTGGGTCCATTTCAGCAAAACGTGCAGGCAGGTGAGTCACATAAAGCAGGGAGATGGCTCGCGCCATGTAGAGGAGTTACAGCACATAATAATGGCAAGTTTTGGCTAGCCAGATGCAGCAGAAAGCTGCACCAGACTTGTATGGACACTAGAGCAGTCCAAGCAAGCCACTGCTGGCTCCGTGACACTGCTGTGGGGTGCTGCATAGTAGGGAGAATCAAAGCATTTGCACTGCTTGAGTGTTTCCTACTGCTAGTGATCTAGAGGAGCTACAAGAAAGACTGGCTGTGAAGGGTGCTAAGAGGGGGAACTGGTGGCATGGAGCCCCCTGGAAGTAACATGGTAGAACAGGATAGCACTGCAACCCCAGGACCTCTGCTTCTCCTGACAGATTTATTCAGGATTTTCAGTTTGATCACTCTCCATGAGTCTTAAATAAGGAATTAATTGAGGTTTTAATAAACAGTCACTGCATACTAATTAAGTACCTACTTGATTATTTAAAAATATTATGTGAAGTTTGTGTAATTGTCTACATTGGTATTACATTAGCATATAAAACCTAGTGCAACTCTCATATGATTTAATGAGGCTGTTACTGTGCATGAATAAAACAGTGATTGATGAATAGAAACCTCTCCTTTGAGCACTGCAATTATTTAATAAAGACAGGTATATTTCTGACTTGTACTGAGCAAAGTAGGAGACGCAGGTGATTTTGGTTAAAGATTGGCCCAAGTTGTGAAGTGTGGACTTTGGTACTGAATCTGCTTCCTCACTACCTTGGATCTCAGCATTGCTTGGATTTGATATCCTGCTTTGAGCCATCCAAGAAGAGATAGATATGAGCTGTGTTCTGGTCAAGGCCTCTGCATTTTTCATATTAACTGACTATTTATGTGCCAAGGCAGATCTCAGGGTGCAGCTGAGAGTCCAAATCGGAGAGGAATGCAAAGATGGATTGAGAGATCCTCCGTGCATTGCTCTGATCCTAACGCTTCTCCAGGCAGCCTGGAGCCCTGTGCTGACAGCAGCCTGATGTGTGGTCAGACTTACACTGGTTGCAGTAGCAGACAAGCATCAACATAGCGCGGGGATGTCCCAGCCAATCCTTCTTTCCTCTGGCCGTAGCGCCTATCCCCTCCTACGCTCACAGCAGGAAGGAGCAGTGCTGGAGGAGCCTCTCCGAGGGCCACCTGGGGGGCTGGCTTTATGCTGTGGTCCTTTTTAAGTGCAGTACTTGGGCTCTGGTGCACAGTGGAGTGCACTCAGGGGATGGAGCAAAGCAGCTGCAGCTTACAGAGCAGCTGAACCAGCTGAGGGGGTGACGGCGGACATTCAGTTTGGTTGTCATTCTGTGCCGGCTAATCCAGGTCACCAAGATGGCTGGGTTCATAGGCAATTGGAGGAAAGCAAAACAGCCTCCAGGGCTGAGGACTGTTCTAGCATCTGGGGACCCAGAGATTAAAAGAATATAAAGATGGCTTGGAGCCAGCTGGACACCGCCCCTCCCCAGCTGTGTACATTGCAGCTAGGCCATAGAAGAGACCTTGGCCTCTGAGTCATAGGAGCTAATAAGATGCAATATCATGTTCATTATGTAGAAAGCTGCAAGTGATCCAGGCTTCTCTGAGGTCATAGGAAATACTGTCAGCCACGTGGAAAGGCTCTCTAGTCATTTTGAGGGCAGCCAGTTGCATTTCCTCCCAAGAGCAGAACCGCTCTCCTGGGAGAGGGCTGCACTTCACCTCTCTGCTCTCAGTCTAGCCTTTAGGTACCGTATCTAACTCCAGGAGAGAGAAAGCAGCAACCTGTTGAAAAACCCTAGTCTCTACTAGGTACCTAACAATTTCTAGCCCAGCAAACATTGTACTCTTTCTGAATTGGGAACATATCAGGCTTAAGAGGCATGTGCCTCTGTACATCTGAGCGTGTGACATGTGAAAGTTATATGGGGAGGCTGGGGAGACAAGACGCATAGGTATATGTCGTGTTTCTGTCCACAGAGAAGTCAGGTCAATCTGCTGCGACCATTGAGGCACCTTAGATGCTGTAACAACCCTTCTAGGCTAACTGAGTTGCTATGCATCGTCGGTGATTCTTTGGGCAGAGTGACCTGGTGGCGCCCATCTCCTCTCCAGGTACGGATGGCTGTTGGCTTGCAGGGAGCTCATCCACCCTTTGACAAGTCTTGTTTTTCGTCCTGCTGGGTGCTCACACACCCTCCTCACCCAGTCTAGTCCAGGTGGGGATGCCAGTTTAGTCACCAACAACCCGACCATGGAACAGGCTGTCCTGGTTTACATGGTACCAGATAGCAGACCAAGAGAGGCCTGGCCTGACAAGGCACAGAGAAGTAGGGATCAGTATTTGACCGGGCAAATAAAGTTTGATCAATTCAGTCAAATACCAGTCAAAAACTATAAGGAAAAAAAAAGGTCCAAATAATACACAGAGGAAGCACAAATTTTCCATTAAGAAATATGTCAAACTATAAAAATCATATTTCTCTCAAGAAAACTACAACAAAATGTAGTTTGTTTTTGTAAAATGGGTATAACCTTTGACCGGCCGAAAAATATGCAGTCAATTGACTGGCTTGCCAACTCTACAGAGAAGTCTCGTGCCAGGTATCGAGAGGAAGAGAAGAGGAAACTTCTTTGGGGCGGCTTTGTCATTTTCTGCAGCTCTACTTTCCTCCTTTATTCTCTGAGTCTTTGTTCAGTAGCGGCATACACTGGCGCCCAGTATCTTTGTGGGAGCAGATTTCCCAAGGCCCACAGCTGGCCCATAGATGTGTCTTGCGGACAGATTGTTGAGAACACTGATTTCTAACATTCTTTGTAGAGGTTGGATTTCTTATCTGTTTCCAGCTCCGGTTTGCATGTTTATACTTTGCATACTTCTCTGCCCAATAAAATCCCATTTTCTGAGCCAGATGTGTGTACGTGTGTGAGCGCTGCCTACACAAAGCATTTCAAACCCCTCTCATCGGAAAACATGCATTTAAATGGTGGGTGTCTGAGTTGGTATCACTTATCTGTATAACAGCTGTGCCTCGTGGCCTAGCCAGCCGCCAGTGCTGCATTGCCTGAGTTGCTGTGTGTACACGGAGAGTAGATCTGCATTGCTGTTTTGACCTAGGTCCCTATTATGAATTCCTGCCCAGCCTTCCACCCCATACTATCTTTAGGCAAATCTGTGGATCTTTGTGCTTTGGGCTCATACCTGCTTGTGTTGCTGAGGGATGTGGACCAAAATGCAAAGTTGGTGCTGGAATCCACCTGCTTTGCAGTGTCGACGCAGGTACGATCACTCTGGCACTGATTGCTCTCCAGTGTCCTGTGCACACGTTCACCTGTGGCTCAGATGAATTTTCTTGCTTTTGACTGGGAATGAATCCCAAAGCACCGCTGCATTGAGGAGCGTGAAATACGCCTCCAGATGCACAAGACAGAGTGCAGAATCAGGGAGGGCACTATGGTGGGTGAGCACGACTTTGTTGCAGGAGCACGCGGACTTGGGATAGCGCTCAAACCAGGATGCCAATCCCTGGCTAATCATGTAGTGCAATGGAGGAGACGGTCTTTCCCCCAAGGAAACTAGACGAGGCAGGAAGCAGAGGCCCAGAGAGATGAAGTGACTCACCAAGGTCATGCAGTAGGTCAGCGGCAGAACTAGAATTAGAACCTGGGTCTCTCAACGGCGAACTTGGACCCCTGTGCACCAGGCCGCCCTTCTGCAACTGTGCTGGCCCTGCCAGAGCTAATATCCAGTTCTGACTATTATTATTTATACTTGCGCTGAAGAGTAAGTTTTTGGATTTTGCTCCTGCTTGTCTACCCCCCTGGGAAGGCAAATGGAAACGCTGTAGTCTATAAAGATCTCATTCCCCTGACAATGCGCTGGAATCACAAGCATTTACATTAGCTAAATATAGAAATAAGGGACCTGGGGTGGATCAGCGTTTCTCCCATTAATGCTGTAGGTGGAACTGCACTTAATAGGAATTACACTAAATGGATATAGGAGACATGGGGATAATTGACCAGCCTAGTCGTAAATGTGTTTGCGGAGAGAAAAAGCCACAAATTGACAAGCATTCTCCCTGTTAGCCTCTACAGAGAAGTAAGCAACAGGAGCAGCCACAGAGGGCTAGATCATCCGCTGCTGTAAATCACTGCTTGCTGCGACCGTGCTGATTTTCACCAGATACACATGAACAAAAAGGAAGAAAAGCCTGATGGTGGTAGAGGGGGGAGGAAAAGACTCCAAACCCTGGAACCACAGCTTTGTTGTCATTAGCCGGAGCTGTTTTTTATGGGCATGACTGGCATTGGAGAGTAGAAGTAAAGTGAGAATCCCTGTCGGCAAAAGTGGGTACAGCTCTGTGACCTAACCTGAGGGATATGCAGTGGAGTGATGCCTGCTTAAGCCAATAATTATTTTAACATTGCATGTATTATTCACTCAATATACAACATATGCAAGTTGGAGGGATCCACTTCCAGAAAGGTATTTTTTGTAAAGCCAGTCTACCTACCACTATAAAACAGACTCTTCTTTTTGGCCTTTCTTCTCCTCTTCACAAGTCCAAATCTGTTCATTTAAGTGAGAGGGAACCTGATGCTCTTTATAGCTGTGTCTATTGCTCTGCTATTTGCATTGCACATGGATTCTCTTTATTTCAAAGGGGACAGTGACAGGATTTGTAAACTATGGCCCATTACTATCCACATCAGTGTGGACACGAAGGGTTTTTTTCGCTGTCACCCACTGGGGATTGTCACCTCCTTGTAATGTTTCTGGTCTCTGACCCCCTCCCTCTCTCTCCCCTCCGCTGGAATCCATTACAAACATTTCTTTATGCTATCGCATTCATCTCCCTCTGCCACGAATATTTCTGAGGTCTTGCAAATACCTTCCTTAAAAGGGGGAGATGGCGGTCAATTGACACAATGCTTTGAAGTGACAATTCAGGAAATTCAGAGCAGTAGTCACCTATATGCATCTGCTTCAGATGCAGGGAAGAGAAACTTTAATTTGCACAAAAAATAAGTTTCTACATCTCATAACTGCAATGGAAAAGAGAACCTGAAATGTACCCCATTATTTAAAAATCTCATGATTTCTAAACAATTTCTCATGATTTTGGAGGCTCCATTGAACTTGCTGGGATTTAAGCCCACGTTTAACACAAAGCCTTTGTTTGAGCATCATCTTGAATAAGGATCGACTTAAGCATGTGCTTAAGTGCTTTTCTGAACTGGGGCCCACTTGTGCTAAAGATGCTTGTTTTGTCTGTAGTGGCAGTCCCTCCGTACAGGTTATCGACAGCCAGCTCCTGCTAATGCACTCGCCCCTAGGAACGAACACGAACGCCGTGACCCAGACGCAGATAAAAATCAAGCCGTTTATTTTAAAGAGAAGCCGGATTTTCATCTTTTTCAATAAGAGAGGAAACCTGATTAAATTCTTTACACTTGTAAGCGGCCTGCTTTCAAATCAGACCTGACACTAAGTAGGTTAGTGGGAGGGGAGCTTTAACAAATTTCTTGTAACAGAACTTGATGTGATCCTCTGACCTGAATTTTCACAGACTTAAGCTGCTTTAAAGAACATGCCTGAGCCTAAAATGACTGTAAAATTCACAAAGAAGCTAAGCTGTTAATTTAAAGCTGCACAACACAACAACGAAACAAAGCAACCCCCCCCAACCAAATATAAAATCACCAGGTAAATCAATAGGGAATCAGCCAGTTACAGTGATATATGTATATATATTTTAGAGGAAGAAATGTTGCTATTCAGAGTGTTAAAGAAGCAAACCTGGGACTAAGCCCAATGCTACTGAAAGGGGCTTTTCATGATACATCCCCCTGAAAAACTACAACCCTCCCATAAGTCATCAGATATGGTATTGCAAAGGCATTTAAATGTGAGGTCCTGTCAAGGAATGCAAAAGCCCGGTGATGTATGGCCC
Source organism: Alligator mississippiensis (assembly GCF_030867095.1). Lineage (NCBI taxonomy): Eukaryota > Metazoa > Chordata > Crocodylia > Alligatoridae > Alligator > Alligator mississippiensis. The sequence continues at coordinate 78,174,131 of NC_081832.1, forward strand.
AGAGGAGTTTATCTTGCTCTGGGAAAAAAAGACCTTGGAACTGACACTTCATATTTTGAAGCCAATAAAAACATCTTAAAATAACGCCCCCTCCCTCCCTCCAAGAGCAACTGACAGTGAGAGAGAGCGCAGGGGTGGGAGAGCAGTGATCACAAATGATTCAGTTTCTGGGTCTGAGAACTTTGTTGTGGGCAGTTGAGCTCCAATGATTTATAATTAACTCCAACATGAAGAATAAAATGCCATGCTTTCATAACAGCACTACAAAAATAACCACATTCGCAGTGTTTGCAAAATTGGAAACAAATGTCCCAAGGAAAACAAGAGCTCTTTGCAGCCCTACCCGTGCTTTAGAGAAAGGAAAATCCTGGAATCCAATCGTTACCACAAAGGATGAGCCAATATCATTTGTCATGGGAAATTCAGCTGGGTCAAACAGGATTGCTCCACTACCTTTCCATGACTCGTAACAAATAGCTGTATTGAAATCTCTTAAATTAAAAGCAGTTAAAGACCTTTTCTTTTTCTCTTTGGCAGCTAAGTTTTGTCTTCGCCTATACCCAGAGGACCTGAAAGTGAATAGCAAATACATTTCAATACATACATACATTTTCTGTACCGCAGTCAGTATTGGAGATAAGACTCTTGCAGCCGGCTCACCATCCTCGTTTTCTTAGAATGGGCACATAGGGACATCTGATGGCATGAGGGATAGCAAAATTGGGCCCGGTGGAGTTTTGTTTATGTAGTTTAAGTGGAGTCTAATACCCCAATGTGGCAAGGCATTAACGTTAAGCACGAGTAGTTCTATTAAAGTCAATGGGACTTACTCTAAGTTCGGTATATGCTTAAGTATTTTGCGCAGTCGGGGCCTGAATTGGATAGCCTAGAAGCTGGAAAACTCATTGACCCATTGAGTTGTTCTGTACAGTCCCTCAGGGAGTAACACTGCGGATTCTGCCTCAGCTCACAAGAAAGTCAAAATGAAAAGGTCCTCCAAGAAAATCCGGAACAAATCCTAACAGTAATGCTAGCTTTCAGGGTGTTATCATGAGTCTTAAGATAGTGGACATTCCTCTTAAAAGATCCAGCTGCCGGAGTCAGGGGATTGTATGAAAATCTCAGTTGTCAATAAAAATAGTAGATACATTTCTAGTCGTTGTCATTGCATCTTAAAAGGAACCCCATTTTTTTTTTAAATGTTCAGGATTTTTAAACAAGTCTAATGATGGGTCTCACGACTTCCGAGCATTAGAGGTTGGCAACATTGCGTAAAGGGAGTGGAAAAACCCAGAACAAAACATTTCATCTTAACATTCTTGCCCTGAACCCTAATAGTTCCTTATGTCCTGGATCCCGAGGTTACACATATCTAGCGCCACTCACCAGGAATAGGATGATTTTTTCATGGTGGGATCCTCACAAGACCACACCATGTTCATGAATATGTATTGTCCTAAGTACTATGCCGAATGTTATTGAGCCAGGCAGTGAACAATGTCCCTGTCCAGAAGCTTTTGCAGTATAAAAGACACAAAACAACACAGAACATAACTGTTACTCAACAGAGCTAATATAATGCCACTGCAAAAGAGGAAGGCTGAGCCGGTTCTTAGGAAATGAAGATATCCTCTTGACCTGTATTTTTGCACCCTCCAGTGGTGCGTTGGCCATTTTTGAGAGCTGCCCTTTGCTGGTATTACATATAAACTATAGCACACCAGCTTTAAAATTCTTTGGGAATCTTTGGAGGAAAAGTGCTGTGTAATCTCAGCTGTCATTATTTTGGGCCGGATCTTACTTTCCTTCTTTTTTATTTCCCCTCCCCTGCTTTTCTTCCCCTCGTTGAACAGTAGGAACTGTGGTCAAATGCACTCCTTGGAAACAATAAGATAAACCACCTCTGTCATTTACCTCCGATGTAGGAAGTCTTTACAGCACTCTCTATTCATTAGCATCTCTGCCTTGTGAGCATCCATCCGCAGAGCTGCTGTAAGATTCGGTGCTTCGAAGCCTGCAAAACCTAATTTTGATTCATGAGCTGGAATCTCCATAACACAGCCCTTGTGGAGCTTGAAATCTGGCCTCTCTTTTACCCACCATCATGCACATGTAATCAACCTATTGACCGTATTTGGAAGATTTTGCTGAAGTCATCAGAGCAAACCAGAAATTTTTCGTTGATGGACTCACTCGTCAAAGTGGGTTGACAACAAGTGAATTTTGCAAGAGAGTCTCCAGCACGCTGTTACCATTTGAAGGTCATTGCTTGATTTCTGAACTCCTTATGCTTTTTAGTTCCTGGATCTTCCCGCTACAATTCTTGATGCTTAATTTTAAAAAAGACTCAGTTTTTTCCTTCATTGGCATTTTAGCTAGATGGCTGTGGGTTTTTTTCCACATAAGCGCAACGCTTCAAATTTCCTTATGTTTTGGACACAATAGATATGTTCGCAAAGAAGAGGCATCCATTTCCCTGTTCATAACAAAATATGAAAAATCTTGGCTTTCCAGTAATTGTGCCTTTCATTGCAAATATTTACCTGCACCTCATCCTTCATCCGTTACTTCTTTTTAAACTGGAATTACTTTTTTTTAACAGGTGGAAAAGCAATCTTTACCTTGAAGAATGCTTTCAAGTAATAACGGTCCCCGCTTGGCCTTAAAATCTTGGAATGTATGACTAAACATGTTTTCATGGATGCAGCATTGTTGCTGATTAATGGTGATTTGGAATAGCTTAAGATGTGGCAAAGAGAGCATGCAACTGCAAAAGAAGCCAAGACAAACAACACGAGCCCTAGTTAAAGGACCAGTGGGCAAAATCAATCCTTTGCGTAACACGATTGACTTCATTCAAGTTTGTTGGGGCACATTTCTAGGTTGATAATCTGGTCCCGTAACTTGTTTGTTGCTCTGTGTCCTTTCATGAGCTTGCTGTAAATAGTGCAGTGCATATGCTGGGCATTTTTCTGGTCTGTGCCAGTGGGTTGCTCAACTCCTTCGTTTTTATAAGCATGTCTTTGTCTCACAAAAAGTCGAGCGTTAGTGAGGAAATCCAAGCTGGCGCTTTATTACTCATCCAAACACAATACAAACTTTCCGTTACAAAACAGTGAAGAGTCCTTGAATCAGAGAGGGAACCAGCAATGGGTGGTGTTTTCATTTACACAAAGATAAACTCATGTCTTGGCAAATATGTCCAGTAGAGCCGATTACACATTTTCCATTGTCTAAGAGTTTTCCATTGGAAAACACTCATTTGAGTAGATGAAAACATTCTATGGGAATATAGTGATTTAATAAATTTTTTGTTAGAAATTATTGAAACGTCTGTTTTGATAAGGTCTAGATGCTTTTAGGTTGATAAAGTCAGAATATTTTATTTCCAGAAGACTGGAACTCTTAGTGTCATTATATAATATAGCACAATAAATATAATATAATATAATATAATATAATATAATATAATATAATATAATATAATATAGAATTGAATCAAGAGATTTTGATCTTATTGAACAAAGACATTCCTATTTTCAGGATATTTCATTTCAAGAATTTTTTTACTTCCCTTCACAATTCAAGATAAAACCCAGTGTTAAAGACTTGGAATTTCCTGTGAGACAAAAATTTTGTACTTTGACCAACTTCCTTGTTCACCAAGAGTTGAAGGCCAAAAGGTAAAAAAGCTTGACCCATTGACCTCAGTGGGACTACGGTTGTATCCATCAATCTTTTCTAATTAAGCTGATGTGCTCATTAAAATAATATCTTTCTTGCAATATGGTCCAGATCCTCAGCTAAAACAAGCTGAATAAGTCCCATTTTAATCAACACAGTGTAACATATTATCCAGGGACAGAGAAAGAGTTTATAAATGCTGGATACTTAAGATATGCAGCACTTTGGGGAGGAAGCTAAGCATTATGATACCCATTTTATAGCCAGGTACCCTGAGGAATAAGGGGATCACGTATCAGTCCATTAGCTGAGTCAGTATTAGGAGTGCTGGCAGATATACTCCGAGAAACAGTGAATAATTTAATCCAGTGGGAGCCAACCTTTTTGGCAGGTGTCCCACATATTGGCCCAGCACTCTCCCTGGCGACCACACTGATCCCTTTCTCCAGTCCAGTCTGCTGCTCTGCTTTCTGCTCCTTGCTCTATCTGCATCTGTGCTGCCTGTCCCCTCCCCAATCTACTGCATACCACATGCAGAAGCTGCCCTTGCCACAGATTGGCCACCCCTGATTTAATCCGTTCATCAAGTCAACCTCGACTTTACCCATCTCTATAGGATATGGACACTGGATAATTGGATAATACCTGGAATTTTTCCTAATTTTTTGAGTTCTCTGAGACACATGGACACACTTGGAGTCAGAAGACCCATATTTAACCATGTAACAGGAACACAGCCAGTAGATACAGCACTAATTTGACTCACTGTGATTCTGGACGGCACATTTCCAGGGTCAAGAGACTTGTGTTATCTCATGGACTTCCATGTGTGTCACCAGTCTCTGTGCTGAGACCCAGCCAGAGAGACCACATTGGTGTGGGCTATTGCAGCATGGACACGTCTACTAGGAATTACTGGGATTTAACAAAACCCCAGACAAGCAGTTCTGAATGAAACACGTGCCATGTATTTGGCCCTGCTCTGCTAACGTTTTCCCTTGTGTAAATAAGTTAACTTAGTCTAGCTGTTTTCAACAGTTTTCCTTGCCTTCCCAATCTATCTGTATTCAGTTCTCCTGTGCTGAATGAGGAGCCCAAAGAGGCTTGCACTGAAGCAGCCGAGGAGGAGCTTGGAAGTGAAAGGTCCATCCCAAAGATGCCTAATAACTTTCCGTTTGTGTGCCAAAAATTGCAGTACCATTTCCGGACACCACAACATTAAACAAACTTGAAAACCATATGACGCTAATACAGTGCATCTTTATACGATAAACATAAATAATGAGCCTTGTCAGAGAATCCCAGAAATGAATAATATACAGCAATCTCCTTTTGAGGAAAAAAGGGAGAACAAAGGGGGCAGGAGGAAGAAAGTGATCTTTTCCTAAATCACTACATCTCAGTGGCCATAGTGCAATAAAATTCCAGAACGCTGTGAATTTAGGCAGAAAAGGGAGGGAATGGGAAAAAATGTTTGGGAAGACAATGTAACATTGTCTCATAATTTGCAAAACCCTAATGATTTCCAAAGCTGGTATGCAAGATTTACCCTCCTTTTTTGGCATTCAGATTGATGCGGGGGCTTTTTCTTGCCAACTAGAACATTCTTGAGGTGTTTTTTTTTCTTCGCATGAAGTTCGTTGTGATCCCATGCTTGCTATTATCCATAAATTAATTTCTGGCATTGCAATAAATTCTAGGGAAACCAATAAAACCACAAACGTACAGCTAATTCTTTGTCATTTTTCTTTTCTCTTCTTTTTTTTTTTTTTTTCCCCTGTAAAGATTCTGTGGGAAAGATGCAAGGGAAAAAAGGGAAAAAAGCAGTAAATGTTTGCCGAGGTGCTGGATCCACTGCCTGAATTTATGTTTCCAATTGTTCTTTCTAACTTGTCAGAGAGGCTTAATTGCAGTCGACACTCTTTATTGGTTCTGTTGGGCAGGGCCCGCTGTGGAATGCATCCCAGCGAGCATGTGCAATACATGGGAACACGTTTCCAGCGCCTGCTAAAACTGGGGCAGTTCCTGGCATCCCGGTGCAGTTTCTACTCCATTGTTACTCAGTGCTTTTCACTTAGTCTTTGCTATGGACTTCCACGGGAGTTTTGTCTGTGTAAGGACGGGGAGTAAAAGCCACCCCTGAGCAAAAGGCCAGCCCAGGTTTATACATCACATAAATCCTGCCGGAGTCCAGGTTGTGTGATCTTTAAATGGCACATTAGCCAGATGCCAGTGCTCTGCGCAGGGATGAATTGCAAAGTTCAGCTCACTGAGCATCCTAAGACTCTTCAGTGAAAGAGGGGTGTGCATGTGCAGGTGTGCACATGCTGAACCCTTGTGGACACATATATGTGCATGGTATCCAGGTTGTGCGTGCTATCCAGGGACATGTGCGTGCACACATGTGCTTTGACAGCCTTTGTGGCCAGAGGGAGGTGGTTCCTGTTCCAGAAGGTTAACATGCTCTGCTGTCGTGGACCAGCCAATAGGAGATAACATCATTAACAACCAAGGGATAGCCTGTCTCTTACAGCTCATTCCCCAAGACAAAGGAAAATGTGTGTCTAGTCCATTAGGCAACTGAGATGTGAAAATAGCTCCATTTTTCTTGGTATGATAATACAGATTTAGAGCCTCATTTCCATTAAAATTACTGGGTTGAAATGTCCACACTGGATCCTTATTATGATTTATCTATATATGGGCAAGTATGTACATACAGTATCTCCAGCTCATCTGTCTCTCACTTTTGAGGGAGCGTGGTTCAAGTTCAGATGTGCTTCAGGAGGTGGAAGGTCAGGATTGTGAGGTCGAAAGCAGTGATTTCTCACTTTCGAGACTCTGACCCAGAACATCATTGGGATTTAGACACCTGATTGATTCCATTTGATTTCTCAGTGCCTGAATATCTTGGAGGATCTGCCATATCCGCTTAAATCCTAACCTGGGTAACCTTTGTGCTTCCTAAGTGACCTGGAGTTTCCCTCTGCTTGAAGAAGGGTGTTGGTACCTGAAAGCTTGCAGAGAAGAATTTTTCCCACTATTTTAGTTGGTCTAGTAAAAGATATCAGATTTACCTTGTCTGCCTATCTGAGCCTCCTCTCATCCGCAGGTCTGGGACATTCATTGTCCCAGGCAGGTTTTTCTTTCCTGCACCCTGATCTCAGACCATAGGGAGCTTCAGCATGCCCTTGTTCCTCTGAAGGGAAGGACTTTTGATGGTCAGCTCAGGCTTGACAACAAAGACAGACACTGAAGCTGCCCGCAGAGTTGGCTAATAGATAGTCCAAGTCCTTCCTAACTGGAAATAGTCCTGACAAAATAACACTGTGTTTTCCCACGAGAGACAACTTGTTTGAGTTTGAACATTGCTGCTGTTAGGAAAGTTCATGTAGCTTCAAAGGGGGAAGGCTTAGCAGAAAGCTGACAAGTAAAGCTTTTTGCTGATGCCCTCTCCGGATCAGTCATGTCAAGACACAGACAGGCTTTCAACTACTGTCAACGTACCAGCGTGCCCTATTGCCATGGGGGCCCAGAAGTATGGCTTCTTGTGACCAGTGTTTTCCTTGGACCTGCTCCCTTTTGCAATCCCAGGAAATGTACTGTCGGGGTCATATGTACACGGTCCTAGTGGATTATCCCTGGGCAAATAATTTTGCTTAGACCATTGGGTTCCTTTCAGATGACTATGATGATAATGATGATAATAATAAATTGATAGAAAGTGTGGTATGAAAAGCTTGGTGAGAACTGTCCAGATGATGGTGATTATATTTTCCAGTGGGTTGTACTCATCCTATACAGGAACTACTGCGCTATAACTTTAACTACAATATAAACTGGAGAGGGGTTGCGTCTCCTTCTAGCCTGCTGATCCTGCATTCCCAATGAGGTTGATCTCCTCTCGTTAGCTCCTTGGTCCTAGGTACTAGGTCAGTCCTTTGCCTGATCTCCCTTATGGGGTAAAGTGCTGAAATTCCCAGGAAAGAGGTAGAATGGGAGAGTCTAGTCCTAAGGCACAGGGGCTCTTAGGGTGGCATGCAGAAAGTGGACCAGAGGGAAGGTGTGTGTTATCAGCTGGCCATAGACCCAGCTTGTCCCCAAGGACAGGTGGAACTGCTGAAACTTTGTCATTTCTGCAGGAAAATAGAGATGAGCCCCTTCTGGGGTCAATCCTTTCCTTTCGCAGGAGTCCCTTGGTGAGAGCAGGCCAACGCCAGATGGCGTCCATGGCAGGGCTCTGTGGTGGACTGCAAAGTAGTAGGAAATGATGGATTTTTCCAGGACACTGCACTCTCTCTTTTATAAAACATATTAGCGTTGTTATAAATCAACGAATGCAGTTTATAATAGCAATGATGCCCTTGAAATCTGTTAATCCTGCAGTCAGCGGTGGTTTGCCTGTGCGTTTGGTGCCCTTGGCTTCACCTTGGGCTATTAACTAACAAATCGGTTATTAGCCAGTGGTAATGACCAATTTTCTAGGGATGATTGCTTAAATATTGCCCACCTTGAAAAGAGAATTATTGCTCAACTGAAAATGGAACCCTTATTTTCAACTCGACGGAGCTAATGATCTTATCTTATTTCTTTATCTTCCCCCACCTACTTTAAGGTGCTCCAAGATCACATTACTACAGAACTGCTTCCTCATCTGCCTTCTGTGACTGGAATCCAAGAAAAGTTCCATATTTAATATTTATTCCCTAAGCATCGGTGGATGAAGACAGATGGTAATGAAACCAGTGTTGCTGAAAGTGACCACAATGATAATAGATTCTTTATGATGTCCAGGAATTCTGGACTCTCAGTCTCGGCTTAAATGTGCCCGGCGCCAATTCTGTCGCCTTAAGCTTAGTATTCCTGTCATCTTCGTGACCTGTCTTTAGACTTGATGAGTGCAGGCGATGCTAAAGACATCAATCTGTCTTGCTCCCCCCATACATGTTTTACCCCCCCCAGCTGGTCACAGATGACACAGACTGTGAGCGAGGGATTTTGTTAGAGGTGAGGGGGCTGGGACTGAAATATCCAGAGGGTTAAAAAAAAGAATATATTCCCTTTAGAGCTTTGGATGCACATGTTTGTTAAGCATGTTGTTATCTGCCTACAGTTTATGCTTTCTGTCTGATGTGATCTTTCCCCCACAGCAATCGAGGGCTTCTGGCCAGAAACCGAGCCTTCTTGGAGATGTTGGTTTTCTTGTCTCCTTTTGAGTGCATCTACATTGTGCAAAGCCATATTGTGAAGAGGTGCTCAAACCAGCTGGGGGATTTGAAGCAGTGTAGTTAGCACATCGCTTCATAGAGAAGCAGGGTATTTTAGTCCAGGCAGAGTATTATGTCAAGGGGGTTATACTACCCATTATACTGTCACTGTCTACACATGCAATTAATGCTATTTGGCTTTACTACACAGTAAATTTATGCATATCTATGCCTATTTATGCATGTGCAGGTAGTAAATTTACTGCACAGTAGACTAATTTACTGTTCAGTAAGTGCTTGCATGTGGAGATGGTGATGCTTTACTGCGCAGTAGATTAGTCTACTGTGCAGTAAAGTGTCTCGTGTAGACATGGCCACTAATACCTGAATTAGCTCATTCAGAATCAGTGGGGAAACCTCCACACATACCTGCAGTGGGCCGGGTAGATGTTTTTTGCAGTGGGCCAGGTAGATGACTCTTTTTTCTTACTAACTCTGGATGTCATTTGTACAAGGCTAGTGGGGTGGGGAGGAGTGAGACAGGAATGGTGAGGAGCTCAAGCCCTCTCTTTTGCTCAAAGAGTCAGTGGTGATTTGCAATTGGCCTGGACTGGCACCAAGAAGCCAAGCCCAGCTGTGTGTGGAGGTGGTGGAATGAGACCACTTGACATCTAGACCCCAAGAGAGGATTTGGGCAAGCCCAGTATTGGTTTCAATCATGCTGTTAAGGGACCTTTCCCAAGTGTGGGGGAGTGCCTGTGGGGCCACACACTGCCGGAAGGGATTGGTTCGTGGTTTAGGAGCATAGTTTTGATTTGCCTCTATTTTTTCTGCTGACAAATTATGATTTTTCCACCAGCCTTGTCTTAGCTTTTATTTTATTTGTTCGACTTATCAAATACCTTCCCGTCAGCAGGGGTGGGGGGTGCTATGTGGCAGAGGCAACCAGACAGTGGTCCCGTTCTAGACAGTGGCAGGCATCCTACGGAATCCCATAGGACCAAGATTTGGCTTAAATAGATGTTGTATTAGACTCTGTAGCTACAGGAGAGTGGGGTTGTGCCCTCAGAGCAGGGGTCCGTCCCCTTGGTTATGCAGGAAGGGCACAGTGCCACCAAGATCACAGCATTTATACCACGGCAAGGGGAGTATAACATGGCTGCAACAGAAGGCACAGGTTTTACTCCTGTGACAAGCTGCACAGCACGCAGGGGCAACGGGGGCTCAGGCTCATTGAGCAGAGAATGAATTTGGTGAGATTCAAAGGGATAGACAGATAAATAAATAAATAGTCGTTTTTCTCTGTGCAACCCAGAGCGACGTGCAGCGCTCTTCATCTGGCACAGACAGCAGGAGCAGTCTGTCTTGGGGACCTTGGGGAGCGTCATTCTTGACTCCACTCTCCACTACTCCAGTTCGGGGTCGCTAGCACTGGGTTTTGTGGAGAGTCCCAGTCCAATAGGAGTAAATAATGAATGCCGCACCAGCTGGCTGGGTAGCCTGCAACTTTCTGTTTCTAAGTATAGGATATAAGGGGGGGGAAAAAGAGCCTGATTTTAGCTCCTGTCCCTCCTCCTAATATTGCTCCCCTCAGCTTGACAAAATTCGATTGCCAGGCAGATTGTGTTTTTAAAAGGACTCTCTTGGGTTTTGCTGGGCCCAAGTTAAAACAGGCCATATAAAAGCCTGCACAGTTCCCTCTTTCTAATGAACGTGTCAGTGTTTTTAAAGTTCAGCTGCCTTCTATCCACAAATAACAGTCTAAGAATAAACTGACCCTATAATAGCAAGCCAGCTTGCCTAGCCCCATGCTCCTAGGCAGCCCTACAAGAACAAGCAAGCGTGCATAGTCTGGCCCCCATAGGCAGGTCTGCAAGATCCAGCTGGTGCACATATCCAGCATCCCCACAATAAGCAGGCCGGTCCTCCCTACAAGAGCAACGTGTGTAAAACCGCAGCAGTCCCATAAGGAAACAGGTTACAGTTTTACACTAGCAAGTGGGGGAGTGATTTTTTTTCAATCAAAATGTTCCTCCGGGTGGGCTTTTGTAGAGCAGCTGGTGAGGTATAGGGCAGAGCCCAGCCACACATTATGTCCTTCCCGCCAGGATTGGCACAGAGGGTTGCAGCAGTGGTGGCAAAATAGGGCTTCTGTTGCCTGAGGACCTCGAGAGGAAGCCAGCTGCTGGCCACTGGTCTAAGCTCTTCTTGCTCAGCTTCACACAGCATGCAGAAAGGGAGTGAAAAGCAGCTTTAACGCTGAAAAACAGCCGGGCGCGAGAAACCCAGCTATGTCCTTCCAACCTGCCGTGACTTCCTGGGCGTCTCCGTTCCACGCTGCCAAACCAAACGAAGCAAGCAGCTCCCTCAGAGGGACCTAAGGAAAGATCAGGAGGGAAAGAGTTAACCCCATTCCTCTGGCTGATGAAGCAGTCCACAGCTGGCTCAGACCCACACTCAGGGCAGCCAGCTGAGGGGAATTAAGCCAATGCCCCCAGCACATTATAAGAGTTTGGCAGTGAAGCAAGATCCCTAGGAAGTGCTTTTGGGCTGGGGGTGCGGTTGTGTCTCTGGAAAGGGCTATCACCTCGGCTAGCATTAGGTTTGAGGCTGCAGGGAGCATCCTGAAAATTCACCTGGTTGTAGGGAGGGCTGAGGCTATTTTTCCTGTCTCTGACATTGCTCCTTCTCTCATAGGGTATCACCCTACCTGCCTTTCTAGGGAGAGCTTGAGCAGGAAGGGCAAGTAGCCACAGGTGGAACAACTGCCCAAGGGGAGTGGTCAATGCTCCATCAGTGGAAATGTTTAAATCCTAAATGAAAGCTTGTCTAAAAAGCCCTCTTGTCCAGTCACAGCTTTTGGACTTGGTGCTGGTGTGAGTTTGGAGAAACTCTGCAGGGGATGAGTAGGTGATTTATAAGGGTCTGTCCTAGTCTAAGCATCTGTGAATCTCTGGGCTCACAAATGCTTGTGATGAGCCTCTGCAGCGGAGCCTGCCCAGCTTGTATTTTCTAAACCTTTCTCCTAGGAAAATGATCTACCATTCCCTACAAGGGACACAGATGCATTTATAATGCTTCAAGCCAGACAATTTGCTCCATACTATCTTCCTACTCCATATTTTTCCTTGTGAGCAAAGCATGCATCTTCCCAGCAAAGTTTTAACTTAAACAGGGTCTGTTTGCCAAGTCACTTTCCTTCTTGGCTATGACTATGAGAGAGCATTTTTTTTGTTCGAGTGAGAAAACAATTGAATAGATTCTCCGGTCCTGACCCTTGCTCTGTGCTGCATGCGTGCTGGCTACACTGCAGTTCTCACAGTTTACAGGGAGAAGCTGGAGGAGCCCAGAGTTCAAACGTTAGGGCTAGGCTATGTGGGATCATTAGTGTGGAATTAGCAAGGGGGGAGCGGGCAGTGGCAGTGAGCTGGGGGGACGACGACTAGAGAGCACAGTCTCTTTCTGAATGGCGTTGCATGGTCTGGGTTAATCTGCTTTGGCAGTGCATTGGCCTAAGCCATGTAAAGGCACTCAAAATGTGGAATAAGTGTCCAGGAGGGGGTGGTAGTGCCAAGTAACCATTGTGCTTTAAATCCACTGCCTGGCTTATTCCAAGCTAACTCTTCCATGGGGATGAACCGTAGCAGTGTGTTCCTGAGGCTTGCTTAGGATATGGCTGGGTTGCATCCATCTCTAGCACTTCAAAGGGTTGACCCATGTCTGCGTGCCCTTGCCTGACAACCAAACCACTCTAATCCCTTTCCCTTACTTGATCTGCAGCTCAGCTGTCGCTCTCTGCCCGAATTGATGCTCTGCTTTCTGCTCCCTGCGCCAATCTCCCACAGCGGCTGTTTTTTAGGGGGTAGCTCCACTTCCAAAGGGAGACTATTCAGCTAGTAGCAGGAATGGTCCTCAAGTCTTGATGACGTTTTATAGTAAAAACAAAAAGGTAAAAGTAGAAGGTAACACTTATTTGTGACAGGCTGAGCTGGAAGCCTGGCCTGCTAGTGTGAATGTAAGGGGAAGGCCTGAGCGAGTTCAGTGAGCAGTGCGTTTCTGTCCAGAAACTGTTCCTGTCCTGTTTGATCTGAAGTGAAAGATCAAATTCAGAAAGACACTGATTTTTTGGAAATCCTGTTGGAAACATGAGGTCCCAGCTAACACTGGGAGATGCAAGAACAGGCTGTGGAAAGCAGTCGGCCTACTTTTACCTTGCTTACCCAAGGGGAAGATGTGAATGGGTCAATACCAGCAGATAAAGGTTGAGGAAGGAAGTTCTGCAGAAGCTGAAACCTTGTCTTTAGTCTCTCTTCTTAGTCCATGAGTTTCCTGGTTTGCTACACAATGAATTCTCCTGCTCCCAGCCCTGGGCTCTTGCCTCGTTTAAGCTTGGTTCTCCATCCCTGACCCACCCCGCATGCTTCCAGTCTTCTCCTAATACCTTGTTTTTGACACTCTCTTCCCAAAAGCTTCCCACCATTGACTTTGCTAATGACCTAGACTAAAAATCTTCAGGCCTTGACAGTGAAAATGGTAACACTATTAGGATACCTGCAAAATCTTGTTGCCGTCTCACATCACACAATGCCCCCTGCATTTGTCCATTGCCCGTTTGCAATGTCCTGCTAACCAATGAGAATCCCAGCCAGCTTCCTGCTTTCATGAGTCCTGCCTCTGGAAAGGAGAGTAAAGCTCTCGCATCAAGACTTAAATCCATCTAATTCAGGTCCTCATTACACCTTTATGCCATGAGCCAAACAAATGTCGATTGGCTTAACGCTAGCCTGGAGTTGGGAGCAGTCGCACCACTTCAACTTGAGTGGCCACAACTTCCATTGTTCCTAATGGGTTCGGATCCGAGATAATCGGATCAGAGATAATCCTGCCCTGGAGCGGTGTAACTTGGAGCCGCATGATAAGTGCTTTAAACCGTTTAAGGTGTTAACATGTGGACAATCCAGGGGTTAAGAGCTCCAGGAGCTGCCCAAAATTACATGCAACTGTAACAAGACCCTCTGAGATCAGGATGAGGGTTCATGTTGGGGCAGATTATCCCACAGCTGCCTCTCGCAGGGTGCTTTCATCTTTTGAAGCATCTGTCAGAGGCAGAATCCTGGAGCAGATGGACCTCGGGTCTGATCGGAGATGGCATTTCCTACGTTTCCTTCAGACCTGGCTTTAAAGCATGTGACCCTTTCTGAGTGCTACGTGAGCAGTAAATAACAAGAATTAAGTATTCTTGCTGGAAATAAACAGGGCCCGAGGACAGGAAGGTCAAGGTCGCCACTTCCTTCTGAGGCTGCACATTTGCATTTGTTTTCACAGAACAAATAATCATCTAAAACATTGCCCCAGCATACATTAGGCCACAGATCTTGAGGCCTATTCCTACAGCAGTTGAGCCAGCCTGTTCAGATAAAGTTATCACTGATGTAGGTAGACAGACAGCTCCTTTGGCTTGGATGTAAAGATGGTTACTAATTATATTATTCTACCTTTTTATTTTCTTGCAGTATCTGCTGCTTTGCCCATCACTTGACCCAGTCATGAGCCAACATTTTTTCCGGCTACAGATTGAAAAATCTTAGCCAACGTCTTTGTTTCTTCTCCTTTCTTATGATATTTTGTGGTGGTCCTGGGAAAAACTGGGAGTTGTAAAGCTGGCACAAGTTACACAGGATGGTCTTGCAGGGTTTCTGATGAAACTAGGAGTCCTAGGGTCAAGGAACAGTTGTGAAGAGTGCTTGCTCTGGAGAGGTTTCTGCCTCCAGGTGTGTAGACCTAATCTGGTTTGGAGAGAAGCAAACCTGTGAGTGAGCATCTGATCTGAACCTCAGTGTGACGTGCATTCATCACTACATCTCATTTCACTGGGCTTCTATATCAGTGCTTCTCAACTTCGTTAGATGCAAAGCAACCCTCATTACACTCAGGGCCCTCCTTGGGAAATGGCAACTCTTAGCTTTCACTTGTTCTTGCCTACAGAAAAATAATAGAGCAATTTTTCAGTTGTAAAGTGTTCAGAAAGGCCCCAGCAGGTCAGAACATTGTTGATGCTATGGATTCCTATTTGAAATAAGTGGGTATATCTTGTTTCTTCTATGTGTATGTGTTTGCACAGCTAACAGTGCTAATATTCTGGCACCCTGGTTGAGAATCAGTGCTCTATGACCTGGTTTAGTGGTGTCATGAATTCTCCTGCCCTCAGCTCCTGATTCTTTAACATGCAGCACCAAGAGGCTTGCTTCATCTTCACTGGGCCACCTCCTTAGCATTGGTGAGGCCGGTTCCTCATGCCAGAGGGGAAGGGATAAGATGTCACGGCCTTACATTCCAACAAGGGAGATTTGGGTTGGATGTCAAGAAAAAGCTTGCTACCTGGTAGGATAACTGAGCCTTGGAACAGATGACCTGGGGAGGTGGTGTGCAATCTCCATCACTAGAGGTATTTACGAGCCGGTTACACAAACACGTGTCAGAAATGGGTTAGGTGGAGAGGAGCCTGTCTTGGGGCTGGTGGGTGGATTTATAGGACCTCTTGAGGTCCCTTCCAGCCCTATTTTCTATGATTTCATGCTGCTACATTTCACGGTGGTGGTGGTGGTTGTAATTTATCATTGGCAGATGGTGTAGAGAGTTGAAGTAGTTTCTTTACTTTACCTAAAACAGATAAATCAACCAAAAGCAATGCATAATTGAACAGTCGCGTTTTGCGGTCTCTGGCAGTCATTTAATAACAGCGCAATGGCGTGAGAGGCACAGGAGTTCAATTAAGTTAAAGGAATTTGATATTGTTTGGTCATCCAGGGATCCATTTTCAAAGAGGCTTGAGATTGGTATTAGCGACATGACAAGGAACGTTGAAAATTTAGAGGCAAATACTCGGAAAAAGATTGAAAAATTCTTGGTTCTATTACAAACCTTTTCCTGGAAAAACTAGAGCTCAATCTAAAAGTATGACATTACTTGACATTCCTTCGCAGTCAGCTGGAAAGCTCCATTTTTCAGAATACAATCATACGCAGTCAGTCTAATGCAACCCTACAGTAAGTTACCAGCGCCTTTCATGATTATATCACCATCCCTTTCCGTCAGCTGACAGATCAAACTTGTTTACTATCACGAGACGAAAGCAGACATGGTTTTCGTCTTTCTGTCTTTTTTTCCCCCTTGTGAGTACCAGATGGATCAATTAGGAGAGATTTGGGAAAAATGGGATGGTGGGGGGATGAGAGAGAAAAGCCAAAGCGGACAGTTTTCTATGCACTACCGGTTTAAAGCAGAATGTTTAAATCAGGAAGAAAAAGCTGAATATTTTTTGTGAGTTCCGAAATCAACCAGATGACTCGTATATAAACTGCCACCGCCTTGCTTTGCTTGTCGCTGGAGTGGGAAAGGGAAGCCGAGGCTGCACACCAGCATTGCACGGTTTTCAGAGAAAGGGCCTTCTGTGTGAAAATTAGAAATTGGCTTGCATTTTTGTTGTTGTAACTACACAGCCTGTTAAGCTATTTAAATAGGCGAACATACGATGTGCTTCTGGACTATAATGCATCAAAAGTAATGTAATCATGTCTGTTGTGATACCAGCCTATCTTGGTGCTACCTGGCTGCTTTTTACATGAACGATACATGGAATTAGTTCCACGTTTCTTCTTCTGCAATTAGCATATTAATGCACCAGGCAGATAATGCTAAAAGCCTGGATGCTTGAGCACACACAGTACCTTTTGTCACTGAACTCTGACATTTAGCCCATATTAGTCGGAAGGTCTGTATCTGTACACCCTTCCTGCCTCTTGCTTGGTCCAAAGAAAAGCCCTGAACTATGTACTGCGGCAGAGACACCCTATACACTTATTTACTTTGTCGGCTTTGGAAACTCTATTAAAAAGGCTTAATGTCAGGCTGCACACATGGTTTTAATACATTCTGGGGTGGCAAGTGTCATTTGGGAGGGGCGGTGCATGTCAATACACATATGTGCACACCCAAGTATTCAGGGATATACACCCACGTGCACTTCTGGGTTTATGTGGATACCCAGCTGTATTCACAAATGTGTATATTTTGGATGGGCTTTTCAAAGCTGCTTGTTTGAACACCTAGCCCATATGCCAACATTTATGAAAAATAGTTTATGCATGAAAAGGGGCACATGTTTGCATATATGTGCAACACATAGGTATGCAACATGTAACGGGAGGCTCTGTCTGAATTGGAGATTCAGGGCGACCGGTGATAGTTCCAATCTTTGGTCTATCTTGGTAAAACACTAATGAACTTGTAAAAACAGGAAGCAGCGGAAAACAAATGAATTTCAGCTGGTGTTTGAAGAGCTGTCAGATCCTCTCGCTGAAATGTTTCAGAGGAACATCTTTCTGATAAAACCTCTGAGAAAAGTGGAGGAGTTTCAGAAGAGTGATTGGAAAAACAGGATGCCGACTGGCAGGCTTTGCTAATGCATTGCATCTGTAAAGATTCCAGTAACTGCACACAGGGCTGGCTATGTGAAAGCCACGGAGCTCGGGAAAGTTATTACGTCTGAGCGTGATGGGAAGAAAGGGGGGAAACAGGCTGTTCCCTTTATGCATCTTGAAGCCTGTAATTTTTTTCGGTCCATTTACATTTTTCATTCCTTCTGCTTTGCTGTCAGCACGCAGCCCTAATTTTTAACAATAATGAGCAATGCTATGTTGCTGTCTGACATCATCTTTCATTCAGGAGTTGCAAAATATTTTACAAATGTTAAGGAAGTCTCATAGCACCAAGGTGAGGTGGAAAGCTAGCTGAACAGGAAGCTCTGCTTTCCGAGGCTTATTGGCAAATGGGCAAACTGCAGAAATAGGGTTGGCTATGAATTTCAAAAGGGTCCACTCCTTTTCTGCTCCTCAGTTACTAGATGTCCAGCCTGAGATGTCTAAGAAGTGGCCCCTCAAAGCAGAGGTTGTATAGCAATACAGAGGCAGAATTACTAATCGCTGAAGTCTCAGTTTTCTGCTTTGACCTTGTGTCACATTTCTTTCCAGCCTTTGAATCTTTTAGTTCTGTTCCTGGTGGATTTATGGGTTTGATCCTGTCCCAGTCAAGTTTTTCCACTGACCAGAACTGAAGCAACGTCAAATCCACAGAGAGCTTCCAGACTCATGAGACTCAGGTTGAAGACAGGCATGGACCAAACTCACAAGACATTGGTATTTATGAATCCTTTCTTGACTCTGGGCAGTTGCTTCCTGCTCCCTGAAGCTGCTTGCAACCAAGGCAGGACAATCAAAATGACTTTCTTTAATACAAGACCAGTTTCAGCAAAGCTTTTGAGCATGGGAGGAATCCTGCAGAGAGGCATATTCTTAATTTAAACGTTCAAACATCATAACTCTGCTGAGAGATGCTCTGAAGCATGTGCTTACCTCAGTGAAGTGGACAGTCCCACCCCTGTTCAGTGAAGCACTCACGCACACGCTCTATTCGCACCAACTCCAGCGGCATTTATGCACGTGCTTAAAGTGAAGCATGCGTCTGCGCGCGGTGCTGAAGCAATAGAGCTGCAGTTTCGGGAGAGTCATTTACAAGGTTGCTGGTACTGTTTATTCCTGAATGGATCATAGTGTCCAAGCCATAGGAACAGAAAGATTATTCACAACATCCTGATCTAAATGAGACAACCTAACCGTGGGCCCATCAGAGTCAAGGACAAAGCAGCAACTGAAGTCATGTAAACAGGAATACATTCTTCACAAACAAGATGACTAAAAGCATACAAACAAAGCTGTTTTTTGTTTTAAAAAATGGTCTTATTGGAGTGCCTTGCTCATCCTTAAGACCCCTGAATCCAGTTTTCTAAAGCTGCCCTCCGTGGGAGGCAGAATGGCCTACTGGGAAGGTACGGATGAAGAGCGGGGACACCAGGATTTCCTTATTGGCCTTGCCACTGACCTTCTCACCCTTGTCAGCTTGCAGCCTCACATAATTAGAGTCTAATTTTCAAGCCCTTATGCACATGCTTAACTTCACATACTTAAGTAGCATCTCCTGAAATCAAGAGGCCTCTTTTCCTGGGGTAAAGTTAAGTGTTTGTGTTTGCAGGATAAAACGTCTTTGGGACAGCAGCTGTTGGTCACTATGTTTGTGCAACGTTGAGTACAAAGGGACTTTGATCTCTGCTGAGACTTCTAGGATCTGTCATAAAAGGAATAATAATTATTGTTGGGAAAATATACTTTTCTGTAATCAAGGAAGATCTTATGTTCACACGACTCTTTACAGACAACTCATCAGTGTTTCTGATGGCCCGTGATAAAGGTCATTAGCCAGCTATATTAGCCCCATTTCACAGACGGGAAAATTTAGGAGTGAGATGGGTGCTCCCATGAAAAATGTCTGTCACCTTTGCTGAAGTTTACAAGTATGTTGCTCAAATAAACGGATCTGTTTTTAAGGGCAATAAAAGCTTTATGAGCTATAGCTTTCCTCTTTCTTGGAAGAAAGCACCAGATATATCTTACTCACTTATTTAGAGGAATAATTAGCTTCTTTAGATGATTATCTGTATGTCAGTGTGTCTTGTCTTTTGCTGACTATTATGTCTCTGGGGCAGGCACTAGTTTCTATTCTTCTGTATGTGTCACCTCATAAAACATGCCCTCATCTGGGATGGAGCCTTTGTATACTGGATCATATAGTTACTATTATTATTATTATTATTATTGTCATCTCATATGGGAAGAGGGTTTTTTTAAATCTTTTTTCATTCTATTCATGACTGGTTTGGGAGTAATTGCTGAGCCTACTTACTTGTTAAAGATTGTCAGAGGCTGTCCATAGCTTTGGATGGCCTCTTTTTATTACAGAGTGTTAACAGTTGAAAGCAAATGTGATGATGCATATGTCCAAGCTCTGAAAAATACTGCTGGCTACTGTTTGCTTCTGGCCAAGCTGCCCACGATTGGACATTTCTATGGGCAACAAGAATATCCATTGCTATTATAGTAGTTAGTGCTAATCTATGTCTTGATGGGATTGAAAAGTTTGTTTCATAAGGGTAAGCTAATCTTCACTCATTACAGGTTAGGAGGATACTTAATACGGGGATAGATTATCCTGCATCTGTTTTATATAAAGTTTTTTGCAACTTCCTCTGGGGCATCAAGTGCTTGCCAGTCTTGGAGGCTGGACAGTGCATTAGAGCTGTAATTGGATCTGGCAGTTCCTCTTGGCCTGTCATTCACAGCATCCTTTGGTTTTGCAGCCAGAAATCCCACTGCAGGTTCTGAGTTCAAGCCAATGCGAATCCTGTTGGAAATGGCCCAGCTACATCCAGCTTTGTAACCTCGTGAATCTAGGAGCTGCGTATCATTGCAGTAGCAAGCTCTGAGTTCTTCTAGAGTTGATCAAAATGGAAATGAAGTCTTTTGAGAGAAGTCAGGATTGGAAAGAAGAACTTTCCAAATGGCTTAATAAACCCTATTCGCTGGTAGGTCCCTTGTTTTTAAAGAGAAGACATTTATTTTTATCTGCTGCTGTAATCTCTTGGTTTCCCAGCCCCTCACTGCTCCCAAAACCGGTAGCAGCATCCTCTTATATTTTTCTGAACCAGTCTGAATCAAACACCCCTCTCTGAACTTGGGATCCAGATTCAGATCTAAGCTTGTGGTTTCTATACGCGGGCTGAATCCAAGCACCCAGTCTGAACTCAGGAATTGATGGGGAAAGTCCCAGTCCAGCTGCAAAGCCAACAGGTTCTGGGAATGTTTGGATCTGGTGTTTCAGTTCTGTCCAGGACATCAATAGGAAGTTTGGATCCATGGATTTGCTTTGGGACTCAGATCTAAAGTGTGTGTGTGTGTGTGTGTGTGTGTGTGTGTGAGGGATAGCGGGAAAGAGGAATATGAGAACATTAATGACTTGAGAATCCTCTAGTTCCAATGAGGGAAACAGCTTTCTCATAGGTTCCCACATCATCAGTCAGCTCATCACATGCATACTGCGGCAAGGCATTTTTTCCTTGTAATGAATTGAATAATCACATCTGTTTCTCAAGCTTGAGAAAAGTTTAAAAAGTCATTAACATTCTCCCGTTTCCCTCATTTTATTAGCAGCTCTGCAGAGAGATGTGCATGTCAGAAAGCATGCCTCTGCGTGTGTGTCTGTGACTGTGTGTATTTATATGCACGGATACAACTGTATGTGTGAGTGTGTGCATGTGCACATGCACACCGGGAGATCTGTTTGATAGTATCTTTGATTGGACCAGCTCTATGCTTGGGAGAGAGAAAATTTTAGATAAAATTTGGGGCACAAAAAGCCCGTCTTAGATAGTTGGTGCAATAAAAGATATAATCAAACCTGCTTCTCATATGTTCCCTTGATATCATGGCTGGCACAAAGTTACTGGGCTACTAACTAGACATTCAGGACATGGGCATGCCTATCTGTCTCTAAATAATAGAGGCAGAGATGTATACATCTGGCACAAGAGGGCAGGCTTTCTCACTCATGTCTCGACTCCCATCACTGCTATTGTTATGTTTATGCAAACAGCCTTTGACATAATAGCTTTGAAACAGTTGAAAATTGGATTGTGCCTCCAGGCCAAACATTCAGACCACCACCTTGGCTATATTCATCTGCCACAGTAAATTGGGTTCAGTGTCGGCTCCGCGCACTGTATTTCAGGGAAAGATTACAGCATGGCAATAACTTTTGTACAGGAAAGACAAATGCAAACCCCTAGCAGAAGCACTGGAGTTGCTTAGTTGTGCGAGCCCCCGTTTGGAGGAATACAGATTGTGCAGAGAATTTCTTGAGACATCTGAGGAGCAAATAAAACAAATCCGCAGGCTGGAACCTCCATTTCTTGCTTTTTCAGCTTCTTAACTCAATCTAATTATGGTTTAACCTCCTGAAATAAATACCTAATAAAGAATGAACCTATTAGGAGAGTAAATTTACTGCCCTCTGGTTTGTACAAACCCTCGCCATGCTCCCTCTAAGTGATAATGTCACTGGCATTGAACGTTGTTTGACTGGTTAATGGTCTTGCTGCTGCAAGACGGATTATATAGAAAATAAACGTTGAGGTGAAGCCAGTCACAGCATTAAATTCTATGGACAATATTGCCTCCTATATGAAGTGACGGATTTAAAATAAATGAGAGAGGACGGCACCCCCGCCCCCACGAGACCAGCAAAGACCTGGGTGGGGGATTTAAAGGACAGAGAGGCCTATGCTGGAATTATTTTTGTTGGTATCTTGGCTGCTGCTTTCTGGGTCTCTTTCAATTCTGATGCATAGATACAGAGGGGAGCTCGCAGGGCCTGTTCCCACCCAGGATGGTGCATTTTGGATCTTCACTGCAGCCCCCCAGATCGGACGTGTGCAGAGGATCGTGTGTGCATGCATTGCCAACAGGTTCAGGAGGCATAATCTGGCTTTGTCAGCAGGGATGGGAAGCTGAGGCAGGGTAGGTGAGGTGGTGACTGGGGATCAGGGAAGGTGGCACTGGGTAGCAGCAATTCTTCCTGACATTTTCTGCCTAATTTAGTAGGTAATAACCCTCCCCACCCACTGCTACTTAAAACCTCATCCAAAGGGAACTCCAGAGAGACAACCAGCAAGTGCTTCGTGGCTCGTTAGCTCCTGGAGGCACGGGGCCTCCACCCAAGTGGGGTTATACCTCCTGGGATCCCAGGGATCCAGCCTGCTGGGTTAAGGGGGTGAATGCTGCCTCTGTGATGCATGGCATGGAGA
This sequence comes from Alligator mississippiensis, assembly GCF_030867095.1. Lineage (NCBI taxonomy): Eukaryota > Metazoa > Chordata > Crocodylia > Alligatoridae > Alligator > Alligator mississippiensis. Next base: position 78,196,772 of record NC_081832.1, read on the forward strand.
GGGGCATGAAACAACTAGGCATCCTCAAGGAGCTTCCAGGCACCCCTATGGGGCTGGGTCACTGAGGGATGGGTCAGTATGGCCATCAATAAAAGCCAAGTTTTCTTCCCCAAAACCTCAGGAGAAGCACCATCCCACTCACAGGGGCAAGAACTTTTTCTCCTTAAAGAAACATTTTTTCAGTGGAGAGCCTGAGTCGTGGAAGCCCGCGATGGTAGCGGTCTGTTCTGCAGCTGGTAGTCTATTCTGCACGTGGACTTCAAGAGTGGGTTTTCTGAATATACCCAATAATATTGCTTTCCAGGCCATATGACTCAGAGTCAAATCATCCCCCACTCAAATGCAGTGCAAACGAGGCTGTGCCTGTGCTACTGAAAGGAAACAAAGGCTAATGGATCCCGGAGATGTTCTAGGGTGATTTTTTAAAGCTACGTATATGGCTGTTCCCTGAGTGGGAATTTGTTCAGACCCCACAGCCCCACACCCCTGGAAATCTTCTGTTCAAACACCAACCAGTCTTAACTCTCCTGCACTCCTGAGGACTGCTTGGATCCCATCCCTGGCTAATGAGACTACAAGATACGACGGCAGACACACAATATGGGGATTCTGCCTGCCTAACAATGTGCTATTCGTGTATATAAATGATGCAGTTCTTGTACTGGAAATAATGGCTGGTGTTTAAATCAGAAATAAAACAGACTGAAAAAGAGAAATTCGACTAGCAGTGTTGAATCCATTGATCACAAAGGACCAAATTCCCGTCCAAAAAGTTGGGCGATATTTTTCCTTCACAGCCCCTGGCTGACTTTCTCAGGTGCTAAACGATTTGTAATTCTTAGTAGTGTCAATAGGTGGCATTTGCCTATGATTTGTGTGAGGAAACTCTAGTCATGACAAGTGCAGTAGAGAAGTCAATAATATCTATGCTGCAATAGAGAAGTGTCAGAGTCGATCCATTTGACATCTGTCTTTATTTTTCTAACCTGCTCAATCAGACACCGCAGTCTTAAGTCACTGGTTTTGCCTGGGGGTAAAATATTTGGTACTAAACCTTGCCAGCAAACAAATGTCTCAAGCTTGAACCTGATAGGAAACAGCACTTAATGGGAAAAACATATATTTCCATCATGCTATGAGAAAGTTTGCTTCTAGGGAAAAAAAATGGTTGTTTTTACAAAAATAATTTCTCTCTCTCTCTCTCTCTTTTTTTTCAGTCTAGCTGTTGTACAAAAATCTCTCTCAATGCCTTCAGCTTGAATTTTTTTTCCATCTTTTAAGTCGCTCACGTTGAACGGAACGGCATTTTTGTAGGCAAGACGGAGTGCGCTGCCTGGATTTTGCTGTAACAGGCTCTGATGTGGTGAGATTCTTTGTCATATATCACAGTCAGAAATCATTTATCCTGCTTCTTTCCCAAAAGTAGGATTGCTCTGAAGGAGCAGTTATGTCAGAGCAAAATACCCAGGTTCTATCTTTTCTCTTTCCTCAAGTGTCTACCGTGGGATTTGTTAGAAGCCCTTATTACTGGTATTACAGTAGAATCCAGACACCCCGGTCGAGATCGGGGCTCCATCGTGGTGAACGATGGCAAAACTCCTATTCAGTAGAGTCCGGAGAGATTGTTTTGCCTAGTTTTAAATGCATTTGGGCCAGGGGGGTCGGACGGCTCCATTCACAGTCTCACTCCAGCGTTGCCAGCTCTCGTGATATTATCGAAGTCTCATGCCATTTGGGGCTCCTGCCGGTGCGCGAGCCCACGAGAATCTTGGCTTTCGCTTACAGGGCAATGCTAGAGCGTGCTTCTCGCCCTCCAGAATACAGTGAAAAGCTTGAACGCTTGACCTGAGAGCACCTGAAATATTCAGAAAGTAGGGATGCGGGAAAGCACGTGTTGTCCCTGGCCGAGGGGAATCTGTGCAGCAAGCTGCTGGGAAGTCACGAATGTTGGAAGCCTCGAGGTTCCTGACTCCCAGGAGGCTGGAAAACACAACTTCTATGTTGAGGATAATTCTGATCCCCTGAAATCCATTTTTGGCCTGAATTAGAAGGTCCCCCTGCCTCTCCAGCCACATCAAGGCATCCCAGGGAGATGGGTCCCTCTCGGTTCTGAGTTTGAGCCTTGCTGCCTTGGCTCCTGTCACTCTGCTGCCATGAGCAAGGCTTTCAGCTTGGGGTCCTTTGCCTCCGTTCCTGAAAGCCTGCAATAGGAATGGTTAGTCCTGTCCTTTCTGGGCAGGTTCTTTCTTTCCCTTCTCCCTCTCTCTCTCTTTTTCTCCCCCTTACAATTAATTAGCTAATAATTTTGCAACTGATCCATTCCTCATTAAAAAGCCGAATCCCTTTCGTTACATCTGGTCCGAACAAAGGTGGGAGAATTTATGTCTTAATTTTAGTTCATTATGGCAGAGAGCATCCTATCCCATCACTCTACCCTCCCCCCGTCCAGCCCCTCCTTCTTCCTTTAGAGGATCAGTTATCACTGTGCCCCTAAACTCCTCACACTCTGCAGAGACATTGGAGGAGCTATCACTGCCCTTTATCTTCCGCTGCCTCATTAAGAGAAATGAACCTGAGTCTGAGAGAAGTGACACAAGGGAAATAAAAATGTAATCCCTCGGTGCCACCTATAATGAATTGTTATGAAAACCATGAAAATATCTGTCTGCGGATATTGTTCTTTGATTTGAAGTCAGTGTTGTAAGCGGTAATTTTTGTCATTAAAGCTGTTAATCTGCTCAGCGTTCCTCATAAGTTTTTATGAAGAAAAACAGCCCTGCTGCCTACATGCTCATGTGGGGAGCTTCTGAGCAATGCTACATGAGCAGAGTGCTTTCGAATAATTAGCTTTAATTACGGCTGAGGTTGCTGTCTGTCTCGGCGACGGGGATGTTGTAGCACGTTGTCCGGCAGAGCTGTGTCTTAGACCGACTGACCCATCCCAGCCCCATCAGTGAGCTGTCCCGACTGCCAGATGTGCGCAGTTGGCCACGGGTTCAGGGATGTAATAGGCCAGAGGATGGCTCACTCTATGCATGTCTACTTTCTTATCCCCTTCCTCTAACTTTATAACTTTATAAGCTTATAAGCTTATAACCTTGTCACCCTTCCTCCAAAGTGTCTGCTGTGTGTTGGGGACAGGACCTTGCACCACATGGGCCTTTGTTCTGACCCCATGGAGCCATTCTTCTGTTTTTATGGGATGCATCGAGCCCCGCTAAATGTTTCCAGAGGTAAAGAGCCAGGGCCTGCTTTTGGGGCGAGATGGCTACTCCGTGGGTGACCGAGGTGTCATGAGCATGGTGGGAGCAGGCCACAGACTGAGAGCAAACCGGGTGCTACCAGAGATGAGACTTGTTCCACACTTCCTCACAGCTGCTGGTGGTCTGTCCAAGGAATAAAGCACAGAGGTCCCTTCAAAGTCCATCAAAGTCTTTCCTTAACTGGACCTGAGGCTGAGCACGGTGCCGCCACAGTTTTCCTAAAGCCATTCTAGCCCTGGATGCTAGAGACCAGGCCCAAGAAGCAACTGCAGGTCTCTGCATGGCAGCACAGAATACTAATTATGAGGCCATCAGATAAGAGCAGTTTTTAATTGCTCCTTCTATTCTCTGAACATCAGAGAAGCTGAAAGAGCAAGAGATGAGGGAGTCTCTATTGACTTTAATTAAGCACTCCCAAGGCTTGCGAGCTTCCTTTCCAATCAGCTTTTCCTAGGTTGCCGGTCTCAGCGTTCCTAGTTTGCTGGGGTTGTTACCTGGTTCCAGGGTGGGCTAAACTTGGCCCCTGCTTTCAGCGGCACACGCTCCAAAATCAGCACTGTGCACGGGAGCAGGGCAGCCAGCAGCAGCCAGCCCCCTGAACTAGCATCGACAGCCCCACAAGCACTTGTCTCCACTATGAATGAAGCCATCGATGGTGGGTGCAGGGATTTCCCCTTGGCAATTCACAGCTTCCTGAGAGGTGCATCTCGCATCACCTGCACGGTTGTATGCTATGAAAAGTTGCACGTGACTGGGGGGCTTTCCCCAAGCAGGAAATGACTGAGAAAGGAACCTATGCAGCACTTTCCAAACCAGAAGCCATCCTTGTTCACACAGATGATCCAACTGAAGTCAGTAGGCATGAACAGGGGCCTGGAGGCAGAAGACATGCAGTTGCATGGAGGGGGCAGATTCTTTGTTCCTTCGGTCTCCTTGTACAAATGGAATGAGAATGATCCAAAAACCTTGACAAACTCCCTCAGGAAGAAGAGACAGCAAAGGTGGGCTTGTTTCCCTTAGAAAGGAGAGAACGGGGGCAAAATAAAAGTAAGTGGCATATTGGATGGTCTGGAGAGGGGGGCTTGAGAGCTTCTCTTCTTGGTCTGAAAGGCAGCAAACCCAAAGCATCCACATGATGCATCTGAGCACCAGTCTCTTTGTTCCAGGGTGCATCTAAGGATAACAGGAATAGCCAGGGCTATTGCATTGGACCATAACTGGAAGGGTGTTAAAGCTCATGCTTCGGGAGCGAGGTCAGTCTGGAAGCCTTAGAGTTGGAAGAGACATGGGGTAGAGAACGGATCACCTCATCCACCTAATGGTAGGGTTTTCACACCTTCCTCATGCAGCTGGACTGTGGGTTCGACCCTGTCAGGAAATCCCTACCACTCAGATCTTCTGCTTTGCCACAGCAAGGCTGATTTACATCAGCTAAAGATCTGGCTTGAACTCCTTTAGCCCTCACGGGACCACATCAGCTCACACACTGAAGAAATGTTGAGACTCTTGCCTGGAAAAGAAATGGGAATCAGGAATGATCTGCATGGACAGGGGCATCTTTTGGCCAAAAGGCCACTGTGAAGTGCCTAGAAATAGAAACAAAATTAGAAACTAAAAAAGAGAAAAGGACAAATTAAGAGAGCGAGCTAATTAATCTACTGAAAGCTGCCGTGTGACTGGTGTAATGAAAGTAGCTAGAAAGAATTAATAGCGTTTCTGCCCCTAAGCCTGGCCTTTTCAAGGGAGTCTCTGCCTCTGTCCTGCCTGTTTTAAAAGAGAAGGGATAGAAATGCATCATGCATCAGGGCTTAAGATAGAAATCAACAGAGCTAGAAGGATTTTTTTCTTATAATTGTCCACCCTGCAAGTTCTGGCCTCTTCCTCTGCAGGGCTTAGGTGCACCACCTGCAAATCCTGTTGGCATTCACGTCACCGATGCAAGAGGCAAAGGAGCAGTGTTAGCAGCAGCTCCTCTTCAGCTGCAGTCTGGGGTGTCTGGCTGCCCAAGAAGAGGTGCCTTCATTGCTCTCCATCAGGGTAAAGGATGCCAAAACAGAGGTTTCCCATCATACACCTCGCCCCCATCCACGCAGACTTTTCTCTACTGCTCCTCACTTCCCACGGCCCGGGAAGTATCTTTTAGTGTTTCTTTGGATGTAAGAACAAGAGAATCAGTGGAGGGGGTTTTGCGGGCACCATTAACATGGTAGGCTGAGCCTGCTGACAATAAGTCAATGATTCTTTCTGACATAACTCTAAGAGCAGCAAAAGGACGTCTGCGGGATGACTCATGTTAATGGAAGCGAGGTAGGTACGGCTTGAGCTTTGAGGACAGATGTCGGGTGCAGAGAAGTGTGGTGTAAGGACGATCATTTTTATTGGCATAGTCGCAGGAGACAACTTGTCAGACTGATGTCGACTCCTCTTGGGGGTTTTTTCATTATTTTGGCAGGTCCTGTGAGGGAAGGGAGCAGGAAGACTGGGTGCCATCTCCACCCCAGTGGAGAAGGCCTCTTCTTCCGGCCGTGTGGTCCATACACAATGTTGGTGCTTCAGCTAATCTGTGCCAGGAAAGCAGCCACCTTCCCAAACACGGAGGGGAGAACGCTTATCTTTTCTGAACTCTCTGGAGCTAGGATGCCCAGAGGCTGCCCCTCTTTCACTAAGGGTGATTCAAACTGGTTTGGTTAAACCAGTGCAAATCTCTGTGTGGACATGCAGCCATGGGAAAAGCTGGTGTTACTGGAGTGGCTTAGCTTCCACCCTGCCTTCTAAACACAAGTAAAAGCAGTAGGAGCCCCTCTTATTCCCCCCTAAAAGTGACTGGGCTGGGTCTTGGAGCAGCTAATCTAAGTCAGGCTCATTCCACAGCCATGGGGCAGCCCCTTTCCTGGAATAGCAGTGCATTTGCAGCTATCTGGGGTTTCAGCTCATGCCCATTGTCCAGGGGAACTGTAAGGTGTGAATATGATCCTTTCTCTGCCCCTTATGGGGCATTGCATCCATGCCAGGTACTATGACATTGTGCTTTATAGTAATGGGTGTGGGTGTGCAGCCATGAACTCCAAACTCTCCCCGCGCTGCTACCTCCTGCCCATGTCACACTGACGCTACCTTCAGAAATAAATCCTCCATTTGTATTAGCAATAGTCACCTTGCGATCAGCCACAGACTGTCCTGGGGCCACCTCCAGGCTCTTAGACACCAACCAGGGGCCCCTCTTTTGCTACTAGCTCTAGCTCTCAGGGGCAATAGGATCCAGGCTTACCAGGGTCCCAGCTGTCCTCTGGGCTTGTGCTGCATCCCAGAGCCAATGCTCTGCTATCTGTGTCCTTACCTCAGTCACCCACCACCCAAAAGTCTCCTTGCAGCCACCTGATCCTTCTTGCAAGACAGCATGCAGCTGGGCACTGGGATGGAGCTTTCTGCCAAGGCGGGTGCTCCCTTCCACCGTGCCCAGCGCCAGGGCCTGGTGGAAGGGCCTGGTGCTCTGTGGAGTGGGACATCACACCTCCATGCAGTAGTTTGTACTTGTTTCTACTCCCCCTGTGACTGGGTTGGATTTAGGGCCCAAGTAATTATGGGCAGAGTCAGCTAGTTAGGTGGCTAAATGCCAGATTTGTAGCTGCAGAGCTGCAGGTCCTTTTTTAGAGTCACAGCTCTTTTACTGATGCCGCTGTATAGAGTGCGATCCTGATTCATGACAAGGCCCCGTAGGGGCTACTGTGACGCACACAAATAAGACTAATAATCTTGGAAACCTGGGCTGATTCATAAACCTCCCCAGTGCTGCAGCAAAGGAAGCAGGGCTGCCGGCTCCGCTGCTCCCAGTGTATAAAGGGAGACACCGAGGCAGAGAAAACATGTCAGAGTTGCTGGGTCATAACAGGAGGGGGTGTCAGGGCTCAGATGAGATCTTGGGCTCCCCTGGGATCGTTGTCCTTATTTCATGTGTCCTTCTAAGAGCCCTGGGAAAAGCACTGTTTGCTCCATCGGGTTGCATAGCCAATGTCAGCCAAATAGGTAACGCGTTCTTGCATTTTGCCTCTGGTTAGGGATGTGCCGCAGTTCCTGCCAACACGCTCAGCTCAGCTTTTCCTAAGGTGGGCTGAGGCAGCGGACGTGGGAGATGATGCAGATCCTCTCCATAGGGCCTCATTTGTACAGGACATCCTTACCTGGTGTGATGAGGATGATTACATTAAAGATGCTAGGTGAATGGAGGTAGCCATCCTGAGTCACCCCTAGGCCTCTCCCTTCCTGATTCACATCTATTTTCCATCTCCAGCAATTCCAGCATCCAGAGGCGACAAGCTGCAGGGAGCCCCCGCTGAACCGGCCTCCCATGCTTTCACAGCGAGAGTCGGGCTGAGAGCCGTGGCCAGCACAGTCTGGCTCAGAAGCGTGGGAAACTGGAGAGAGAGACAAAATCTCCTCTATCAAGGCCTGTTTTCCTGGGGCTGCATTTTCTGATGCATCCAGCACATTTTTTGGGCAATCTGTGCTCCTGGAGCAACATTTGAACGAGTGGAAAGAGAAGGATTTTATCTCTGAAAAACAAGTCATCTAACAAACCGAGCGGGTCACAGCGGTCGTTAACAAACCCAAGCAAATCAAGCTCTTCTGCATGCAGGCGACCACCTTTAGCAGGGCCCATTAACCCTTTGAGTGTATAAGGGTGAAAGGGGTTTTCCTCTTGTTTCTTTTCAAAATAGGGCCCATCTTTTAAAGGACGGTGTATCCACACCAATAAGCGACAGGCACATTGTTGGCATGTGTTCCACATTGCAAGGGCCATTTATTGTTGCAGCTTCTAGTCCATTTAATAGCAAGAAAGAAGTCAAAAGTGACTCTAAAGGGCTTAGAGGAACACATCACTCCTAAGCCCCTATTTGGCCTCTAATACTAGGGTCCTATTCTTGATTTTTTCCTTCTGATTTCCTGTGTTACCTTAGTCGGGTCACTTCACTTGTGTTCACTTCTCTCCCTACACTGAATGATGCCTTATGCCATGAGGATGTTTCGCACTATCTATTTGTGCTGTGCTCAGTGTGATGGGCTCTGCATCTTGGCCTGGTATCCTGGGTGCTATTTAAAAAGCTGTCACTCATTTCTCCCAGTTCTCTTTCCATTTATCCTGCTGCAGTTGATGTAACAAACTGGATCAAGACTGAGGCAGGCTGGATCAATAAGTCCCCCCCCCCCCCCCCCCCATTTGGGACTATGGCCTGGACTGGGTCTAAGAGAAACATTTATTGAGAGGATGCCGTATTTTTTTTAGGCTGTCTCCATTCAGTGACACCAGGTCTCAGCCTCATCATAACATCTCTCGTGAAAAAGCCAACCAAATCAGCCATCGAGTTCTTTAGGCTTCACTTAGAGCACAGCGAGCCGCCCGGTAGCTCCATCATTCGGAGCGGCAAGTGTTTTATGATCACGCTGACCCAGTGATGTCACTTGGACATCAGCAGTGAGGTGTGGGGTGAGCAGCATGCTGTCTCCTAGGAAACTGCAAAGTCGCACGGGGGACAAAAGTGCATGTCCCAGAAGCCAGCAGCAGGAACCTGGGACGCAGAAACCTCCCGGGAGCTCTCAAGCCAGCATTTTGGTGGCCCATAGAAGAACCTGACAACGGCTTGTAACTCAGCTCGCCAGACTTTTAACCTGGCCTGCATTTAACCCTAACCTTTCAAAGCAAATGTACCAATGTTCCTCTTCCCTGACACGAGCTATGTCTTTATACACGAGGCGGTATCAACAGATGTGCCCAAAAAAGCCACGTGCTGCACAGTGAGTTGTCAACAATCACCCAGTACAAACCGCATATTTAAATGCAATCGCAATTAAGACATCAGCTTTTCCATCTAGGGACTTCTTTCAAAGGTATCCTGTTCCCGGAGGTATGTATAATTAAAGACTCTGAGCTTGCAGCTAAGGAGCTCCTCAGCTTTGCAGTGCATTTAATACCAATGCAAGTGTCTCATGCCAGTGATCAGCTTCTAATTCCCTTCAAATTATGACAACTGCTTAATGTTCTGCGGAAAGGGACCTGGTGCCTACCTTGAAAAGTACCATGCGAGTTGCCACAGGGTCCCAGGTAGATTTGTCGTAATTGCAATGCCGTTAGGTATTAACAAATGGTTGTTCTTTTATTTACATGACAATAGCACCTCTGTAGCCCAGGCAAGGACCAAAACTCTGTTGTGCTGGATGCTACACAGGCATTTGCCAATGAGAGAGTCACCATATGTATGCCTAACAAGGGGCAGGTGTTGGCTGGGAGGAAACCACGACGGTGAAAGAAACGCCAGCTCATCGTGTGACCAAGAAGCAGCGATAGGAATTGTTTGCAGACATCACGGCACAGGTAGATGTTAAGAGGGGATCTACCGGAGGATGAAGTGACGGTTTTAGAAATGTGACGGGGAGATGATGCAGGGGGTGAAATGTGGGAGAAAGCACGGAGGTGCTTGAGGGAGAACCGGTTGACCAGGATCTCCCGTTGGCGTCCTTGGCAGCCCAACAGCAGGAAGCTCCCTCGCAGCTGAAAATGAGCTCTTTCCAAGAACGGAAGATTGCGACCATCTATTATTTTTCACACACAAGTTTTCTTTTTTCTATATTCCCAAGGGAAATTTTTGCGACCCAAAAATCAAAGGCAAATCCAGAAAAAAGCAAATCCTTAAACCATTATGTTGGGAGAGGTTTCCAGTTTTTGTTTAAAAATCTTTTTTTCGAGAAACAAATACTTGAGAAAAAATACATATATCTTAACAATATCTTTTACTGACTTTTCGCTAAAAAGTTTCCACTTTCCATCTTTCAGGAATAAAGGAGAACATTTTCACCAAACTTGAACGTTTTCTGCAGAAGTCTTTGACAAACACTTGTTTGTCATTGGGCAAAAAGTTTCAATCGGCTCCAATGCAAATAAAGGGTGTTCAAATCACAGTTGCCAAAGGCAAGTAAAGGGGGACAAATGCCAATATGTCCAAATGCAGTTCCATCCCCGAAAAGTTTTCAGTCTGAAAAGAGATGAGACAAAGAGTAGGAAGGGAAGAGACAGAAAGAGGCCTTCCACTGATGCTAGTGGGTCTCCCATACATGGACCAAGGAGAAAACATGCGGTCCAAACAGTAGAGAAGTTTTTCCCTGAAGACAGCATGGTCTCACAACAAGAGGGATGTGCCACATTTTAAAGACAGCTCCAGAAAGGAAAGAGTTTGCTGCCCTGACAAAGAAAGACCCATGAAGAAAAATGATGCTCTTTGTTTAGAGCAATTTTGGGATGGGAGAAGAACCAGCGGCGTGAACCGTCCAGGAGGGCTGCACTGAAAGGGATTTCTGCTGGAAATGGTGAAATCTTGTTTTCTTTTCTTTCTTTGCCCAATGCAGTTAAACAGTAATAGCAACGCGTAGCACAGTTTATGAAGCAATAATCTGGTTCCCGAATGGCTAAACCAGGAGGCTGATGGCCAAATCATTTATCCTGCTGAGGGAAAGGGATTATGGCTCAGGAAGCCAGCAGGATGGCATTGTTAAAACGTTCCTGTTATCTGGGTCTATCGGTTCAAGAACCTAGGTACAATAATCCCTCTATCACACCAGTGTCTGCCTCCCTTCCTTACCCTGAATAGCTCTTTGTGAGAGTCCCACTGCAGTTAACAGGTCTACTTGCCGAGTGAGGAACGGCTCATTACGGAGGACCTGGGTTTCAGATCTGCAATGAAACATGGTAGCTAACAAAGCCCGTGCAGTTTTGGCCAACATATGCAAAGACATAACATTATGGAGCAGGAATGTAACGGCTCTCATGTGACTTTACTTGGGCCACTGTGCTTAGCTCTGAGCACCTCGTTAACAGAAGCATGTTAACAAACTGGAGGGGATCCAAAGAAGAGCAAGCCACTCCAAGTTAAATTAACAACGGAGAGGGGCTCGAGAGGCCAAAGTCTTATCTGCACATGAAAGTGCTGTCTTGCTTTCGCAGAGGCTTATGGGCTCAGGGTTTCTGTGGGGACCCGGTCCTAACTCCATTCAAGTAATGGAAAGAATCTCATTTGTTCCAACGAATTGGGACCCACATGCTCCATGAGCAAAAGAGCACTATATATATAGGGTAGTTAATATGTATGCACACATATAGGGTAAGGCATGGATAAGCGGGGAATGTGATATCAACACAAAAGTACTTGAGGGGCTTGACTGTGATGGCTGACTCTGTGGAGAAGTAAACCTGGGGAAATCCAGAACTGAAAGCCTGAATTCCTGCTGTTTGAGCTACTGTGCCCTGCTCTGAAGCCAGCAGCTATAACAGACCCATATCCTCTGTAGACTGAGTGCGGAGAGACCTATGAAGCACACACTGACTAGTGAGGAATTATTTAGGATGCGTTGACAGCGGTATAATTGAGGAATAAAGGGCTGAATTGAAGCAAAGGCATATGTAGACTATGAATGGGCAGAAATTTAATCTCTTGAATAAGTCTCTGGAGGAAAGTGGTGAAAGGTATTTAAAACTAAACTGGGCAACAAGAAAATATGTTATAAGAGGATCATTGTCAAAGAAGGTGATTGGGTGAGAGAAAAGGTCTTTGCCATCTCTAGCTTCTGCAACCCACTTTCTAGGGGAAATAGCACAATTCAGGTGAAGAAGAGGAAGGCTCAGGCAGTGACGGGGTTCCCTGCAGGCAGCTGGGAACCCCCACGATGGGAAGTTAGACGCCTGGAGAATAATGTCGCACAGTCGAAGCCCAGGAAACCAGGATGGTATTGTTAGTGAAGTGAGACTGAGTTTGCAGCCAGCCTTAATGCCCCTGGGTCCTATTATGTCCATACAAGCTTATCTACCTGAACAATTGAAGCTGTAAGCCTTTGCAAAGACCGGGTGTATGATGGGGTGCCCAGTTACCAAACTGGTGCTTGCAGGGAAGTATTGAAGAGTTGGTGCAAACCCATCAGGTTTTTTTTCTCCGTGCTGTCGGTCAGTCCCAAACCATGTAGCCAGCGCTGGCAGCCTGCCCTTCGTGTCCAGTCCCATTGCTCAACCATTTCCAAGCAGGCCTCTCTCTTGCATAATCAGACAGCTTAACTATCTGCTTGCATGTGATTCCTCTTCCTTCCAGCCCCTCTCCCCGAGCAGCCCACACCCTCTGCATGGCAGCACCGCTTTACAAGCCCTCAGGAAGGAATACAAAGGACATCAGCTTTCATTTCCGAGGATCCTATTCATCCTGCGGAGGAAATATGCAAAGAATGACTCTCTTGTGGTTCTCCAAGCTCTCCACCTTGTGACACTAGAATCAGCTGCCGATGCCTGCTGGATCGTAATACTTGGGTTTTATTTAGTGCTTTGCATTCCCCAATGTGTTCTTTAGTCATTACCTAATAAATCAGTCTCCACAGTACCCCTGCGGGACAGGAAGGTGTTCCTACCCCACTTTGCAGATGGGGAAATTGATACAAAGAGAGGATAATGTGATGCAATGAGTCACTAGAGTTGGGATTAGATTTGAGGATTACCCTGCTCCAATGTGCATGAGTGAGACTATGCTCCTTCCTTTACCTCATGCCATGAGCATAATCCCAAGGCTGGCGAGGGAGGAATAATGAATATACTTACAGCAAGTTTGAGGGCTGCATGTATGTGCCAAACCCTTGCTGTTGTTGTTAGTCATTCAATTTTTTCGGCCTTTTATATCAGTGAACCCCCTCTCCCCACCAGCACAAAACCAACCTGTCCTTTGATCATCAACACATGCACTCTGTGTTGCATTAGTTAAGAGGTGATAAGAGACTGAGAACATTGGGAAAATATATAACAGTGGGTGGTCACGTAGGTTGTGTCTAGGATGACACTGAAAGAAGCAAGCACGCCAGGCCTCAAATGGGGAAGATATAAGGAAACCAGGTCTCGTGGAGAATGAACCATAAAAGCAATTAAAAAAATCAAATGCATATCAAAACATTGCATAATGGCATTTAAGGATCCTTTTGGAATTTAGATCCCAGCCGTTCCCAAAGCACCAAAAAGTTGGAAGCGGCGTAGATTAAAAGCCCCATTGTTTCAAAATCCACACGCATGCTGACTGCTTTGTTCCTTTTGCTTGGCTTGAAAGCAGAGAGATAACATGATGCTGGTATCTTGAGTCCTGCTTACACATGGCTGCTAACATCTGTCTGTTTTATATTGCGAATGCTGCCTGCAACGTAAAATCATCCCCCATACAAAGACATCTCTCTTCAAATGAGGGAACAATAAATGCTGCAAAGGATGAAAAAACCTGAGATCAAATGCGGCTGAACTTTGTGTAACTGATACCGCTGCTAATGTCCATTGTAAAGCCGCTGGCTCCAGCCACTGGGTGTTGTGATTGAATTTGCTTAGTTCTGTGTAAACAGTGGGATCAGACTGGGGGACTTTTCTGATTAGTATTTTTTTAAAGTACAAATGTGATGCTGGAAAGCCCCATTGGATGCTGTTTCGTGCTGGGGACATAAGATGGGGCTAAAATCTCTCCAAACTTATTCCTGTAGGTGCCTTTACTGACTAATATCACAGCAGGGAACAACAACGTCACATCTGGAACATTATAAAATTGGCAACGCTGAAAAGGCATTAGTAAACATTATTAAGAATTCCTTGCAGGCAATTAGACTCCAACAATATCTTCGGAGAGTTTTTTCCTCTTTTTTTGCCCCCCTTCTTCTTCCTTTTTTTTTTTTGCATCTTTATTTCTATCTTGCTAATGAGAGACTAATGAGCCACAGACTTGTTACCTAGGAGGAATATCTCAGCAAAGCTCTAGTGAACTTAAAAACAGTATTTACAAACTGATTATTGTTTGCATTCATTATACATTTTAAATGAGGAGGGACTGCAATGAAGGAAGCGAGGAAACAAGTTGTTCCTTGCTAAGAGATTTCTGAAATCCTAAATGTTGAAAGACTAAGTTTCCTCCAATGGAGCTAGGGTCTTCCAGCTTTCCCACTGCACAAAACAGTTTGGATATGTGTTTGAGTTGTAAGCATTTCTATGTTTTTCTTTTGGTTTTTATTTAAATGATAGGAAAATTCTTGGGGTTTTTGTTGTTTTTTTAAAGCTTTTCTAACACCGGACAGAAGCTATCATTATTTCCTCTATAGACAATAGTAACCCCCCCTGCTCTGAATGAATCTGCCGCAGGCTGACTTGTGAGTTATGCTTGCTGGTCACTGTTAGAGGCTGGAAGGATGCATTTGAAGACATGGTACTGGGCTGGGGTTCAGCAGAGCTGGGCTTGTCCCCTGGCTCTGCACAAACTCCTTGTGTGTAACCATGAGCAATTTGTCAAAACCCCTCATCTCCCATGCTTACACAAAATGCAATATGGACAGATGTGCAAGATATCTCTGCTGACTTTGGTTGAGAATCTGGGCATGTGGCGTGATGAATGGTACCTGTGCCCTGCTGGTGTTTCCTGAACATGTGCCAGTCGGGTCCTGGGCTCTTGTGAAAATTTGACTTTTCATCCCTCTGTGGCTTCATTCATTCCCCTCTAAATAAGATGATGACTATTAGTTTTCTCCAACCCTTTGTGTGCCCTGTTTATGTAGACTGTTAACTCTTTGAGGCAGGCAGTGGTTTTCACTAAGTGTTTGTACAGTGCCTAGTGCAATTAGAGTTCAGTCTCGATTAGGGTTTCTTAGCACCACTGTAAGATGGCATTCGTGGCCATACCAAGCTGCATGCATGCGATTTTGACTGGATGCAGCAGACAGTCATCGTCCATTGGGTATAACAGAGAGTGTGAGGAAGTGTGTACTGTTCCTTTGAACGTGTAAGAAGATGTTGGCCCAAGCTGGTAAATAGGGCTCCTGCCTTTCGCCTGTACTAAAGGTCAATCTGTGCCATACAACCAAGGCTGCTCAGAAGAATCGTGGTGTCGCAGGGGGCAGACATCTCTATTGCAGTGCAGCGACTAGGGCTGGGCTGTTCTCCGATGGGGCAGATGACAGAGCAAGGAGCAATGGGCTCCATTGCAGCAAGGGGGGGTTACTTTGGATTTAGGAGAAACTTTCTCATTGGGAGGGTGGTGAAGCACTGGAACAGGTTACTCAGCGAGGTAGTGGACTCTCCATCCTTGGAGGTTTTCGAGACCCAGGTAGAGCAAGCCTTGGCTGGGATGATGTAGATGGGGCTGGTCCTGCTTTGAGCGGGGGGTTGGACTAGATGTGACCTCATTTTCCGTGATTCAATGATTCTCTGACCTATCTGTAAGTCCTGGCCAAAGGCAACTTTACTCCAACAGCCTCCTCTCCTGGAGGAGAGAGCTGGCGCCTAGGTTTGTGATCCTGAGCTTTCATGTTGTAAAAGTGGATGCATCAGCACCGTGTCGGCTCAAGAAGATTGTGTTTCTATTCCAGCGTGGAACAGAAACCGATGCGGGGACCTCGAAAGCTGCCGTTAAATGGCCCCGGCCTTCCCCCAGCCGGCAGGATTCATTTCCTTTCAGTTTTCTGACTTTATTGTTCTCTAGGGAGGCCAGGTAAACTTGCCTGAAAAGCACGTTCCTCCAGCACCTTGGATCTTTCACCTTGAGCCGCTCCCCTGCGGCCTCCCTTGCAATCTGTCCCACACATGCTTTTTTGTTTTATTTTGTCCATGACAGAAGCCATTGTGCTCACTGGAAGCCGCAACCAGTTGACATCCGGGACTTGGCATACATTACAGGGCTAACAATAGACCATAATCCCGGCTTTTGAACCATTCATCCCCCCAGCTCTGCATCAGCTGTGCTGGGATATAAACCTATGATTATCAAGCACAGGGCAAGCAGCCCACCTGTTCCATCATTTCCCTACCTTATGTGGGCTCAGTGCGAGGACTGTAAGCAATTACTCTGGTAGGGACTAAATGCAGCCCGCAGCACATGGTAGTGTAAAATTATGGAATTTGGGGTTTTTAATGATCTCAGGTGCGATACATAAGAACTTTTTTTCTGTCCATAAAATTATATGGCTTAGGATCAGGGCTTTATACAACCAGGACAAAGCCATTTTATTTAAAGGGAGTAAAAAAAATTATAACAACAACAACACCCCGGCCCGACGCAATTATATGCAGATTTGTTCATAAATTGGAGGCTGGAGCAGATGTGCAGCACATGTTGGAAAACCAGAGCATGTTGCTGGAACTTGAAACATAAACATGAACCTGTTTCCAAAGAAGAAAATCTGCTCGCAGTGAGGAGGTGACCCTGTGCTTTAAACAAAGCTCACGTCCCTTCTGCCTATTGTGCCTCTGCCTTGTGTTTGTGTGCGGTGCTTACGGCACCTTTGGGAACAGCCGGGAGAAAAGCAGCAATTTACCCCGGTCACCAAAAAGCCCGTGGCACCTGGAGCATAAGCAAACATTAGCTAGGAAGTGACCCAGTTGCCCAGCTATCCAAGGTCCCATTAGACTGTGGCATTGGGATCATGCTGGATATCTCCTCTGTACTTTTAGAGGGTTGAAGCCTTTTGCTCTGTAGCTAAATCTTATATAAAAACATAACTGCACTTCACAGCAGGCAGAGACTCTAAGAACAAGGCCACCTTAAACACAAATGTGCCCAGTGTAAGGAGCTGGAAGCCCAGTCTCTGATTAGTGTCCCTTGGAAACTGGAAGGGCAGCTCCTGGGCAGTTTTGTACCCTAAGCGTCACCACTTTTAAGGCTTCCAAAGTGCAGCACCAGCAGCCCTGGGTGCCCAGGGTTTGGGTCTCCGGACCTCAGCAGGTTCTCCTGCACGCACTCTGCAATGCTCCGCAAGGCAGCTCCTTTGTCAAAAGTGGGGTACGGGCTGGGAAGCTGAGGGAACACGGAGAATGCAGAATGCTTTCCTCCCAACCCTTGGAAAAATTAGCCCTCCAGGTAAGGTCGAAGGTCATTTGCTGCTTAATACGGGGCTGCTTATATTACACCTGCTCCCACCAGGTCTGTAGAAGAAAGGAGTTAATTTACTCGACTAATGATGCCATGACCTACGTGAACACAGATGTTCCCACCCCTTTCTTCTTCTGGAGGGAAGGCAGTGGTGGAGGTGGCAGTCTGCAGAGGGGCTGTTCCTGGGAATTAGGAGCCTGCTGTCCATGCTCAAACCCATTGGGTTTAGACTGGTTGTGCACGATGACCAGGGCTGTAGCTTGGCCTCAGAGATTTGTCTACCTCCCTGTTCATGTCATTGCTGGCAAACACAGACCATCGTGGGTTTAAAAGGATGGTCCAGTGAATGGGGCCCTGGACTGGGATTCAGGATTAGCCACTGGCTTGCTGTGCTATTATTTACAGGCCACTTCATTTACCTCAGTTTCCCCTCTGTAAAATTGGGGGCATGGTATTTTCCTACCTCGTGGAGGATTAACTGCACCCAGGACAGCGGGGTGCTCATATCTGGTGGAACCACAGTCAAATAATTATCAAGGTAGCTAACTGAAAAATAGGCTTTCATTTGAGGAACACTGAGATAACCAGCTCCATTAGCTAATCGAGTTTCCAAGCGGATTTTACAGCTTTGAAACTAAAATGATGGCTCTAGAGAGCACGTAACCCAGGTACCGATCCACCGGCCACGCTAAAAGGGCTGTCAGCACTCACATGTTTTCCTTAAACTGGAAAAATGTAAATGTTCCCAGTGGCCTGACTATTTGTCCTTCCACCTGACTACCACTCCATCCATCGCCCGCAATAGGCTAAGAGAAGAAAAAAAGTGATGCATTATTATTAATAAATGAATGGAGCTATTTGCTATTTATTATTTAAGCCCTCAATACTGGCAGGCTTGAGTGATACATGAAATATAGGCAAGTAATTTATTTATTAGGGAAAATAATGATTTTTTCCCCCCTTGTATGGTAGCCCTCTCTGACCCACACCAGTGGGGGGTTTATCAGATACAAATATGATGACTTGTAATTTTAGAGTCTTTCAGAGCATGCTAACTGACAACCTTTTTAACATAAGTACATTGAGCAAATAATTTATAGAAGTATTCTGGGAATATTTTAGGGTGTTTTATTACCACTTCTGAAAGCTATGGCATGTTATTGATTTTGGTGTATTAATATAACCTAAAAGTAAGGGCACATGCTGGGCTCCTAATCCAAATCAGCTTTGATGGCATCCCATATATTTTACTGAAGGGAGCCTTGAACTATATGGCAGAGGTTAACAATTACACATCGTAGCCAAAAGTTTAAGATAATGAATTTTGCTCATTTAAGAGCTCCCAACTCCAGTGACTGGAACCTTTCTTCTTTTCCTCCTGAGCCTTTCCTCCAGATTCCTCCGGTAACTGTTTGTTAGTATTTTGAAGCCTTATTTCTTGCATTTATATCACACAATTTACATTGTAATCCTGAAAGCTTCAACCCAAGGAAGGTGCAATCATCATTATCCCTTTTGGTGTGCGAGAAAGATAGTGTTTCTCTTAAAATGGGATTGCTTGCTTGCTTGACTTTTAAAAAAGAAAAGTGAACGGTTTTTCCATGTGTGCATTTTAGTATTTTTTTTTACCCACCTTTTATGTGACATGGGGTTTCTGAGAGGTGCCAGATAGAGCATCACCATCCAGCTCCGCCTTTTTGAATCTATGCAAAGGGCTTCATTAGCCTCCGTGCTGCGTATCAAGAAGGACAGCCGTCTTGGCTGTGGTGTTTCCCTGCCCTGGACAACCATCCACCAAGTACTGCAGCCCCACAGCACGCCTTACCGTGGGCGCAGGAAGCTGTCACATGGGATCAGTTTCTGCTCATCGCTATTTTGGTTGCGACTCCAGGCAGCTCGTCTAGCCATGTCGTTTCCAAATGCCGTGCCCATAACCATGCTCCCTGCCTGTCCCTCTTCTGCAGTTGCTTCTCCACGACTCTCCTCCCCTGGCCAACTCCACCCTTAGTGTCCGGTGGGTTTGGCTAAGCAGCTCTTGAAACTACCTGTGGCTCTTTCCCGATTTTTGTTCTTCAGTAAACCCCTGGAAATTTATATTCCCGTACAAAGTGTGTGCCAGGAGCTTCCAGACAAATCCACCTGCTGCCTCCTTTTGTCCTTTTCCTTCTGACAGACAGGGCTGGGGTTTCAATAGATTTTCTTTAAGGCAAGGAAAAATCTGAGGGTGAAGCCACCACGTGTGGGGGTCACCCCGCTCCAGGTGGAACAAAGCCTTCGTCCACCTGGCAGCCCCCGCCAAAGGGCAGACAAGGACAGTTGCCTCGCCTGTCTCCTCCCTAGACCCACCGTTTCTCCTCTCGCGTGTGTATTTCTTCATGCCGCAGCTCCATCCCAGGTCTCTTCTGCATGGGAATATTTCTCGAGTGAAATACCTGCATGAAATGTGGGCAGGGGAGTACCTTTGCAGTGTTTTTTTTTATAAAGGAAGTCTTGGTGTGAAATACAGAGATGGGGGGAAGAATCGAGAGGAAGTTGGGGGCTCTGGGAGTGAAAACTCTCCCAGTGGATCCTGCCCAGCATCCAAAATTGTGTCTCCCTGTGGAAAAAGCTGTGGGCCGTGGCCTCCGTACGCACCAGATAATGGGGAATTGGAGGGAGACCTGGGCTCTGCACTGACTAGCCCTGTGTAGCCATCCAGATCTTTTCCAGCATGGCTGCAGTAATGCATGATGCAGTTGGCTGTCCCTGGTCTTGCTGCTGTTGGGATTTTGACTTGAGGGCACAGGGGTGCTCATTGGAAAAGCCAGCACAGCTTGGGGCTAGGTTTCACGTGGTACGGGAAGTGGCCTTGTGCGCTCTTCCACCTCTATCCCGTCCAGAGGAGCACGTATGACAGCCTGTGCCCGAGGCGGGTGGCTGACCTGTGTATTATGACAACACAAAACATGTCATTCTTATTTTGGGAAAGAATTCAATAAAACTAAGATTGGGGGGAGGCGGGGAATACCAAGCAGAACTTGAGGAGCAGGGAGAAGGCCATCTGGCTCAATACGCTGCCCTTTAAAATGTGCCTTAATCCCCGTTTCCTGCTCTAGTGCCATACGCGTGTGCGCGCGCGCGCGTGTGTGTGAGGAGCAAAGGGAAACGTATCGCCCTTACAAGAGGACTTGTGTTCCTGGTCATCTAAAAAGTCAGTTCCTAATTAAATACAAAAGAGGCATTTTATATTCATCATCATCTATTCACCCACCTCTCTATCTCCCAATAAAGCTCTTCTGCTTCTCTTGTACTGGTGGCACCACTGATATCATTTCCTACCCAGGTTGTCTCTGCATGGTAAGCTTTTACTTCTTAATATTTTTTTTTGCTCTCCTGAGCTTTTAAAATGTATTTTCCTATGATTTCTAAACTTGAGTGTTATTGACAGAAGAGAATGTGTACAGTTAATAGGTTTCTTCTCAGAGGAGGGAAATGCAGATAGGATTAGCATTCAAATAAAATAAATGGTATACCATTTATTTTATTACACTTATTTCCCTTGCAATGGACAATCAATGGCTTAGAAATAATAATAATAATAGCATGGCAAACTAAATGAGCCTTTTCAGCGCACTGCTAAGATGGAGCGTCTACAAACACAAAATAGCCTTAGCGAACAATCCTTCCTGCGGTCAAAATGTTAAACAGAGGGGTGTCTCGAAGGATTTTTTGGCCAAAGATTTTGGAAGCTACTGACCTGGAGCTTGGGGGTTTTGAGCACATACTGATCTGCAGTTCCTAGGACCGTGCCCTTAGGTTGTTCTCAACTCCAGGTGAAGCTAAGGGACTTAGCGAGAGCTGATTCAGGCTTTTAGGACAGCCTAGTCATTTCAGGGCTTATTTCTTATTTTGGTGCAAAGTGAAGTCATACCAGTGGGTCAAGCCAAAGGGATGCAGCGCTCCTCACTGCTACTTAAATTCAAAGGGAGTTTGGCTCCTCGTTTTGGGGCTTTGAAAACCTCTTCCATTAGTCCTGCTATCCACATCTTGCTTACCAGGTCCACACCTTCTGCCCACCGTTCACAGCCACTTCATAGACATTTCATAGACATTCGGGCTGGAAGGGACCTCGGAAGATCATCGAGTCCAGCCCCCTGCACCAGGGGCAGGAAGTCAGCTGGGGTCAAAGGATCCCAGCAAGATAAACGTCCAAATGGCTCTTAAAGGAGTCCAGAGTAGGTGCTTGCACCACCTCTGGAGACAGTCTGTTCCAGGCCTTGGGGGCTTGGACGGTAAAGGAGCTTTTCCTCATGTGCAGCCGGAAACGATCTTGGAGAATTTTGTGACCATTTGACCTTGTCATCCCTTGGGGTGCTCTGGTGAACAGGGGTTCCTCCAGATCGTGATGCAAATCCCTTATATACTTACAGGCAGCCACCAGGTCCCCCCTGAGCCTGCGCTTTTCCAGGCTGAAGAGACCCATAGCTCTCAGCCTCTCATCCTAAGATCTGTTTTCCTGCCCTCTGATCAGGTGTGTGGCTCTCCTCTGCACCCTCTCAAGCTTCTCCACATCCTTTTAAAATTGTGACGCCCAGAATTGGATGCAGCACTCCAGCTGCGACCTCACCAAGGCTGAGTACAGCAGGAGGATGACATCCTAGGATTTGCTAGAGAAGCATCTATGGATGCAAGCCAGTGTTTTACTCACTTTACCAGCTGTGACATCGCATTGGTGGTTCATGTTCATCTTGTGGTCAAACATGACCCCCAAGTCCCTTTCAGCTGTGGTGCTAGCAAGCGTAGCGCTGCCGAGCCTATAAGCCTGCTGCAGGTTTTTTTTCCCAAGGTGGAGTACCTTACATTTTTCAGTGTTGAACGCCATCAGGTTTTAATCCACCCATTTCCTGAGCCTGTCTAGGCTGGCATGGTTCACCATCCTGTCCTCGGGTGTGGACGCTATACCCCAAAGTTTGGTGTCATCAGTGAACTTGGCCAGTCTGCTTCTGACTCCAGTGTCCACATCATTAATGAAGATGTTGAACAATATAAGTCCAAAGACAGAGCCTTGAGGGACCCCACTGGTCACGGTGCACCACGATGATTTACTTCCATCAACCACCGCCCTCTGGGTCTGACCACGGAGCCAGTTCCCCAGCCAGCAGACTGTGATGTAGCTGAGGCCGCAGTTGGCCAGTTTTTCCATGAGATGATCATGGGACACCAGATCGAAGGCTTTTTAAAAAATCAAAATATGTGAAGTCAATCTCTTCTCCCTTGTCCAGGTGATAGGTCACCTGGTCATAGAAGGAGATGAGATGGGTCAGGCAAGACCTACCTACAACAAACCCATGCTGGCTATCCCTCAGGGTGTTGCCATCAGCCAATTTGCCAAGAATGGTCTCTTTGATAATTTTTTCCAAGATCTTCCCCGTGATAGAGGTCAGGCTGTTGGGCCTGTAGTTCCCTGGATCTACTTTCCTTCGTTTATTGAAGATAGGCACCATGTTGACCTTCTTCCAGTCTTCGGGCACTTCACCAGAGCGCCAGGAGTTCTCGAAGATCTGTGCCAGGGGCTGAGCTATGATGCTTGCCAGCTCCTTAAGTACCCCGGGGTGTAAACTGTCTGGGCCAGCTGACTTGAAGGTGTCCAGCTTCTCAAGGTGTTCCTTCACATGGTCAACATTGATGAAGGGTAACAATTCTCCCTTGCCCTGGCCATCCCGTACCGTATTGAGCAGGTCCGTCCTTTGGGGCTGGTGAAAAACGGACACAGAATACCCATTAAGCAGGTTGGCTTTTTCCTTGGTGTCGGTTGTCAGTTGTCCCATCTGGTTTAGCAGGGGTCCAATGTTGCCCTTGCTTTTCCTCCAGCTCCCCACATATCTAAAAAAGGACTTTTTATTGTCTTTGATATGTGTAGCCAGTTAGAGTTCAGTCACAGCCTTGGCTTTCCTGGTTCACTCACTACTGGTTCAGACTAGTGCAGAATATTACTCCTTTGAGGAGGATCCAGTCCTCCATCCTTTGTAAGTCTTTCTTTTTAGACGCAGGAGGTCTTCTAGTTCCCTGCAGAGCCAAGAGGGCCGCTGTGCCCTTTTGTTGTCTTGCCTCCGAGGTGGGATAGACATTGCTTGTGCTTTCAGGATCACTCCCTTAAGGAGCAACCGCTTGTCCTGAACTCCCCTCCCCTTTGGGTCATGGTCCCGTAGGGCCTCGCCAACAAGCCTCCTGAGCTTGTCAAAGTCAGCTTTCCTGAAGTTGAGGACTTCTGCATTGCTGACTGACTTGCCAGCTTTACGGTGGATGGTGAAGGTGATCAGCTCATGGTCACTGTCTCCCAGCTTCCCTTCAATCATTATGTCGCTGATTAGATCATCCCCCATTGCCAGTACCAGGTCGAGCAGTGCTTTGTCTCATGTCAGTCCACAGACTTCTCGAGTCAGATAGAGCTCATCCATGCACATGAGGAAGCTTTGCAACCGTTCGGATTTGGCCGAGCGCTCTTCCCATGAGATGTTTGGTTAGTTGAAGTCTCCCATGACAACCATGCACCAGGAGCATGCAGCCTCAGCCAGTTCCTTGGCGAATTCCTGGTCGAGCTCCTGATCCTGGCTAGGAGGTCTGTAGTAGACTCCTACCATTGTGTCCCCTGTGCCATGTTCCCCATGGATTTTAACCCAGAGGGACCAGTAGTGGGTGAACCAGGTTAAATTGCCCATTGGGCTTGCTGTGGTGGTAGTCCCCCCATCACCCGGTGGGCTTAGGTTAAAACCTGGTTGAGCAGGTCAGCCAGTCTGGTTGAGAAGAGCCCTCTCCCCAGTGCAGTGAGGTGGAGGCCGTCTCTTCCCAGCAGCTCGCTGCCTCTCTCACCAAAGACCAGACTGATCATGGAAGCCGAAGCCTTCACAATGACACCAGTGGTTCACTACCTCAATCCTCCTCTCCCTCCTCAGCCCATAGCCCAAAACCAGGAGGATCAAGGAAAACACCACCTGTGTCCCCAATCCCCTAAGTCCCGCTCCCAGAGCCCTGTAGCCTCTCATGACCTGGCTGGGATTGCTCTGAGCTATGTCATTTGTGGCCACATGGATAAGGAGCATAGGGTAGTAGTCAGTGGACCAGATGAGCTTTGGGATCCTCTGGATGAGCTTTGGGATCCTCGGACGAGCTTTGGGATTTCACTTCAGATACAAGTGAAAGGCTCTGTGGCCCCCTTTTGATTTTATTTTATTTTATTTTTTGCAAAACACCTAGAAGTTTGGGGATTCTCTTTCAAACTGGCCACACCTTCCCTCTCCCATGTCCTTTGCATTGCTCGGCCTGTTCAGCACCCAGCTGCCGCGGTACACATCCTCTGCCACCTTCAGCAACTTCTGCAGTGACTCCAAAAACTGCCTTTTGCTCCTAAGCGTTCAGCTCAGCGCACCAGTCACAATGGGTTTGTGTTCCTCACTGGTTTCTGCCAGTCAGGCTTTATTTAGGCTTGATAATGAATGGAACAGGCAGGTGTAAGATTTTAGGTCTCCGCTTAGATGGATTGTGCACTGTACGCACCAAGCAGCCGGCGTGTTTACAGCGTCCTATGACAGAACGTGTTACTTGTCGTTCCTTGAGCTCGGAGGCCTGGCTGTAGAAATATAGCAGGTTGCACACCATTTGTTTCTGCGGCTAGCCCAAAGGCGGGTTATTAGTGTTTGCTATCAGATTGACCCACCAACGTGTAACCCAGTCAGAGGGAAGCAGCACTTATTTATTACCCCGTGAGACTTTTTGTCGCGCTGGAGCCCGGGATAGAATCGTGTCCTGTGCATTCAGTCACTGTGACGGACGTCAGGAGGAGCCCATTGATACAGGAGCTCTGATCAGGTTACACAAGCGTGGCTCGGAAGGAGATAAAAAAGTAACTGAGAATTGTGTAGAGTCCCACAGTCTCTGCTTTGCATCCTAAAGGCTACTGAGCCTTGCCTTATCCACTTCCCTTCTGATTCAATAGCTCTACGAATGTTCAGTTCTTACCTTCTCCGTTGATATTGTCAATGGCACCGCCAACTCGCGTCACCTCTGTTAGCGTTTGTGGAGATAGGGACAGCTGTCCAGTAGGAAGTGGAAGGGATCGACACGCTTATCTCCCATATACATACATAAATATCCGACACAGGGCATTGATAATTACTCACAAATTACTGACCTCAATCTGATTCTCACCTGTGATCAAATAGCGATATGACTCCAAGGCTCATTGTTAGGGACCTACCTAAATCGTGGCAAGACAAAAGGTTTTTTGTGGCCAGTCAATTTTGTGGGCATTTTGTGGTGACCCTGCCCCTTGCTGTTGATTGGCGTAGAGTCCCCACCCCTTGATACTGATTGGCAGAGAGGTCTGGGAGGGAGGAGGGATGAGGGTGCAGCTGCCATCTTGTCTGCTGTCCTTCGTGCCACCCCACCAGCCGGCACCTTCCCCTCCCAGCAGCCAGGACTGTCGGCTCCCACTGGGGAGCCAGCATCTTCTTTTGAGTAAGGTTTTTTTGTTGTTGTTGAGTTCATGGATTTTGAGGACAATCTCAGATTTCACGGTTTCCATGAAATCCAGCAAACCATGAACTAGGTCTCTACTCATTGCCGTCTAGTAGTTTTCAAGGGGGAAAATTGCTGACCAATTCAATTACCCATGCCTTGGGTTAATCAGACCTGGCAATAATGAAAGCGTTCCAGTATAGGAGAAAGAGAATGAATGTAGTAATTAGCCTGTTTTTACATGATAATGACAATGCCTATGCTTGCGTTATAGCTTTTATGTAATTGGAGGGTTAACACCTGGTTATTTGTGACTTTTAACATAATCCAGTGGTTCTGGGGGCTTGGGGATTTGTTGGCTATTTTTTAATTATGCACAAGCGAAGTTTTGTTCTCGTTCACGCGCATGCAGCTCTACTGAAATGACTGAAGCTGCACATGTGACTGAGAGCTGAATTTGGCCCTACACAATACACTTCAGAAGAAGGTAGCAGTTGACAGCGGATAATGCACAGTGACCAATACTAAGCTCTGTTTTCCCAATGGAACAGTGTCATTTTTTTTGTATTAAATCATAGATAAGAGTCACTCAAAACTGATACAGGGGGAACGGTCCATTGCCCAGCAAACTATATCCTGTCACGTTAAGCCCTGATTCAACCAAAAACATAGCTCTTAAGGACGTGTTGAGTTTTGAATGAATTCTCACGGTGCACTGAACTCGGTGGAGCTATTAGCATGCAAAAGTGACGTGCTGAATTGGGCCCCTGGTTTCTGAAGAGCGTTGCTGTGTTACGCCCACCAGTATTTTGCATTTTTACAATCCAGGAATTGACGAACCCATAATTACCTGAAATATGCATCAGTGGGACCCTACTCTAATTTCCCTACTACTTTCCCTCTAAAATAGAACTTCCTCTTTCTTCCAAGTGATTTTGCTCTTTATTGTTGTTTTTTTTACATTTAACATGATTCTCCTGCTACAAATCTGCTTCCCACAGTCCCTTGGATTTCTGTTTTTTTTCCCACCAAATTGGTAATTTAATATTTTTTTAACCAGTACACATATAAACATTGCTATTTTAATTAGAGGGATAGCAAACAGAAGTAAAAGGCTATAAGGCAGCACAAGTATGCCTGCTGCTCACACATTTTAATTATTTATCAGAGTAAATAAAATTAAATATTTTCATAGCAATCCAGAACAGGATCTGAAGTAATTACTCTGTCAAATTCATCAAAAATTCTCTCATCAAAATAAAAACCTTGATGTCACTGAATAATTTATAATACAAATACATAGAAATTGTAAAGTATTATAAATAGAAAACTGCAGGGTAAGTGAACATGAATTAGTTAGGGGTTATGTTTCTGAAAGAGGCTGTCATAAGCACTATAAATTTTTAATAAGTATTTTTGAGGACTAATTTTAGTATACAGTATATACCAACAACTTCGAAAAACAACCAAAAATGGTGATTTAGGAACATATCTGTTTATGATACAAGCCAGATTGTACGAGAGAGAGGACTTCAGGGAGAGGAGCCACGTTTCAAACTAACGATGTTTGCTACTGACGGCCTGTGGCTTGACATGAATCATTTGCCTAAACAGCAAATACATTAAGTAACCTCATCTCCATTATTATCAATGACTCCTAAATGCTGGGACAATCACGGGGCTATTAAAAACCCAACTGTTCTGTGAAGCATCCCTAGTCTAATGGCTTTAACCCAATCTGCCTATTCTCTGGGCTCCATCCAGTTGGGAATCTCTCCGTTTTCTTTCCTGGGAGCTGGGCTGGGTACTTTGCCTTCACTGGCCTAAGGGAGCCACCTCCTTCCCCAAACTGCTGAGTGCCTTTTCGCTCCCACATACTTGAAAAAAGGAGGCATAGAGGATCTGCGCCTTGCAAAACGGCACCTTCCAAGTATTTCTGCTCCACTGACGTCAATTGGGAGTTTTGCCACTGATTTCAGTGGGAGCTTCCTCAGACTCCTAGATCACAATGTGAGCTACTGAAGGAGCAAGATACATTTATGATGCATTATAAATGATTAATCATCAGCGACGAGGCTGAGCCAAAATGCAGCTCTCACTGTCCCATGACTTCTTGGTTGCTTTGTTCTTTTCAAAATTCTGGGAGAAAAGGCCCATCTCCCTTAGATCTCATTAAGCAGTTTTAGTAATGGATCTACTTCCCTAACTGAACCCCAAGGGCAATATTCCCTCCCATTTCAGTGAGTGCACGTTCAAGACTACCCTTACCACCACCACCAGCTTTCATAATTAGAATAAGAATAATAACACTTAATAACAATAGTGATAATAATAACACATTATAACAATGACAATAATAATAATGGTGACGACGACGATGATATTAGATATGGAAAGTGAAGAAAGTCCTAAATTCTCTAGGTCCAGTTTGGACCTGGCCCAAGTCCAGAGATGTAAATCATGTGTAACTGCATTGATTTCAACAGCGTGTTTCTGAATTAATTCTGTACTAGCCCAGCTCAGAATCTGGCTTTATGTCTTGGGGCACTAAAAGATCACTAAGCAATCGTGGTCCTCCTCTTAAAATGAGTCCTAAGAATGGAAAAAGCAAACTTATGGACTTGATGCTACATAGTGCCTCTTGTGTTTTCAGAAGGATCGTTCCAGTTGGTATGTCTCTTCGCTTTCTTGTAGCACACCATCATTTTGGTAGACATGTCACTTCAGATCATATTTGGCCAAACCTTTATTTTGCAAAAGCCTATAAGAAGCATGCACTTCTGTTTTTTTGGATCAATATATGCTACAGAAATAGCCATAGGTAATGATTTTCAGACAGCTAAATCAAGGAAGCATTATCAGATGTAGAATTTGCTATCTCATTTCAGGCATGCATCTTTCTCTGCCATGTTTTTTCTATTTATGGGACTGAAAAGGGATTCAGCAGAGGAGTTATGCTTGTAAATCTCTGTTGTACCAAACCAGTCAATAGACAAGGAACAGAGTGGGCCTAGGATGGTGGGGTGTGGGACCAGGGCTGGAAGAAGCTAAACGGCACAGTCCCTCCCTGCATTTATCCTGGAAAATGATAAGACATCTACAGACCTCCTGAGGATGGTCAGAAGTTATTGGGGCAGCTTTGGAAATCTTTGATTTAAGTAGGCTTCACTGGGAGTGAGGAAGTAAATGTTGCACTGGCTTTCTGCCCCAGGGGAACCGCACCCTTCTTGAATCCACCACCAGACAAACCTATTGTCTACAAAGCTGGCATGAGAACTTGCTGTCCTGCTATTTCTAATCCAGTTCAGTATCTCGTTTTTCCTTAACTAGCTTCATTTAGCGCCAGTCATTTTTGCAAAGGGTTTGCTACGACTCAGGGGGTCTCATTCTCAAATTTAATTACCATCAAACTAATATGCTCCCCATTCAAAGCGGTGTGGGGAGCCTTACCGTGTAGCTTTAAATATCACATTGCTCTAGGATGGATTTGCAGAAACCGCATTTTTAATGAGGGTTTGATTGGGGGTGAGAAAAGGGGTCATTTTTCCTGGCTGGATGTATCTAATAATACCTCCTCTTTAGCTAAATGTAGCCCACCAAAGAGCGTATTGTGTGTAGAAGTGAAGGCTGCCATGAATTGTTGCTCACCCTGCAGGTCCTTCCTTTCTCACTATTCAATGACTGATAGACGTACATCTCCCCCGTTCCTACTTCAATGGCAGTCCATGGCGTGTCACCCACTACCATCCTCAGGGGACCCCTTGCTAGGATGCTCAAATTTAGGAATTAAGTTTTGATAAAGAGGACTCAAGCCTATTGATAGGAGGAGGAGACGGACACTTAACATGTTGATTGCTAATCATTACCAACCCACTGTAAAATGCTCATTTGGGAAACCACTTAATTTCCTTCAGCACGTTTGGGCCCCACTTGCTGTAAAAGACGTGCTCTTGGCTTGATTTTTCTCTTTGGGTTTGGCGTCTTTAAAATTTCATCCTCTGTTGCGTGTGGCTCCATTGTAACATTATTCTCATCGCTTTTCCTCTTCCATCTATTGAGCTTTCTACTCCGCCAGGATATTGTAGTTTTTTTGGACGTCAGATGGAACGACAAAGGGAAAAAATCCCCACAATTCTTTTTTCAGACTATGAATAGTTTTTTTTTTTTAAGTTCTGGTTCATCTGTAGCCAAGTTTATTGGAAATGACAGCTCAAAAGTTCAGTGAGTGAGTGAAGTACCTAGAGATCAGAAGCCCTCTGCTGTTTCTACTGTTTCCCCTGTTTTAAGCCCTCAATACAAGGGCACCTTTTGGAAGTTTCAAGGTCAGCTGTAGGTCTATTATTATGTTGAATGGGAAGGAAATTATTTTGTACTTGTATCCAACTTCTTGTCATCTTTCTCCTTAACCTACTTGGCTTCTTTGTAGTATGTGAAGGCCTTGCCTCCATCTCTTCTGGCCATTGTGAGTGGTTTGATTGGTGTTGGTTGTGTTATCCTTTCTATCATTGCTCTTTACAAAAGCTGTGATCATGCCCTGCTGAAGAGACCATCCTTGCCGTCAAATAACCCACCTTAATTTTCACCCCGTCTCAAATTTTTCCATTCCTCATCAACGTTTCAGACAGATAACAGCTCTGCCTTTCAGTAGCTGCAGCCTCCTTTAAGGGACCGTGCCGGTTTCAATCGGCGGTGAGGCTAGGTCACAGCACAGAGACGGCTTTGGATAAAGAATGCAATGGCCTCTTCCTTTTGTTCCTTCCTCCTTGCTGCTTCTGGCTCCGCTCGCAGCCCTTGCTCAAACCACATGTCGCGTAGGCAGAGGCAGGAATCCACACAAAAGGCTTGATAACAAGCCATCACTCCTTCCTTGCAGCGCTAAACTAGGCCACAAGATTTTGGGCACTGCTCCCTTGGGCCTAGCTCTTTGTTTGCCAATGAACCACCAAAATGCCCTGCAGGGATTAAGGATTTGCAGTGTTCCCATCCATTTTTTTTCATTACTCCAGTTCTTCTCAGATGTATCCCTCTCCAGCTTCTCCATTGGCCCCTTCCACTCCTGCTCCCACGAGCCAGCTGCGATTGCTAAATGCACGCTGCTTGAGCAAGCTGCTCCTCTCCTTACCTTTTGGCTGCACTTCCGTGACAAGGATAAATGGCTCCCAGAGGCTATGGGAAGTTCATAGAAATCATAGGAAATGAGGGTTGGAAGAGACCCCAAGAGGTCACATCTGGTCCAACCCCCTGCTCCAAGCAGGACCAGCCCCAACTACATCATCCCAGCCAAGGCTTTGTCTAGCCAGGTCTTAAACACCTCCAAGGATGAAGAGTCTACCGCCTCTCTGGGTCACCTGTCCCAGCGCTTCACCACCCTCCTAGTGCGAGCAGTTTTCCTACTGTCCAACCTCAACCTCCCTTGCTGCAACGTGAGCCCATTGCTCCTTGTCCATCATCTGCCCCCACTGAGACCAGCCCAGCTCCATCCTCTTTGCAGCCCCCCTGCAGGGAGGTGAAGGCTGCTATTCAACCCCCCTCGGTCTTCTCTTCTGCAGACTAAATCAGCCCAGTTCCCTCATCTTCTTCTCACCAGTCATAACCCCCAGCCCCCAAACCATTTTTGTTGCCCTCGGCTGGACTCTCTCCAGTGTGTCCACATCCTTTCTGCAGTGGGGCCCACAACTGGACACAGGACTCCAGATGTGGCCTCCCCAGTGCTGAATAGAGGGGAAGAATCACTGCCCTCGATCTGCCGGCAACGCTCCTACCAATGCAGCCTGGGATGCCGTTACCCTTCTTGGCACCAAGGGCACACTGCTGGCTCCTGTTCAGCTTCTTGTCCACTCTTTTGGAAAATGATTCATACTTATGACACAAGCCGGTGTGAGTCCAGGTCCGCAGAGCTGAGAAGCAAGTGCTGTAACCCCACTGTGTGGCTGGGCACCTGCAGTGATTGAGCCATTCTTTCTGGTGCCTCCTTAATTGATGTACCTTGCACCTGGTGACCGTGTGGCTGGGTGTGACCTTTTATCTGGAATCACTGAGCCTTGCTCTGATGCATACAGTGCAGCTTGGTTGACATTAGAGGATCTGCCCCTGATTTATACAGTTTAAATGAGATCACCACTGGGCCTGGTGTTCCCCACGTCCTGGCATTATGGGTTTAACCCCAAAGGAATCCATCTTCCCTTTAGATTCTTCAGGGTACATCTGGCAATTTCTCTTCTGCTGTGTGATAAGTGTGGTGGTTTGATGTCTCTGTAGACATAGATCAAAGACAAGCATTGAGTCTGCAGGGCTCTTATTGCAGTTTCGAGGAAGCAACACAGGAACCGAAGAACAGGGCAGAGCGTGGGTGGCTCACATGGTGACAGCAGCCTTGAGCCACATTGAACACGAAGAAGGGCCATCCTGAAACAGCATCATCTCTTACAGCTATGCAGGACAGGCCCCACTGTGCTTCAGTCAAAGTCCTGGGTCTCGGTGCCCCCCAACAATGGAGGGCAGGAAGGATGCCTGGTATTAGCCAAGTGCCTGAGCCAGGGAGTGGTTTTGGGCACCTTGGGGATGGAGGGATGGAATATGACCTGGATCCTCTCCCTAGCTGACACCAGCACATGGTCAGTAGGGGCAGCTGGCACACTGAGCTAATGCAACCTTCATTAAGATTGAGGTGAGCTAATGGGAGAGCATTTTTGAGGAGGGAGCCCTGTCTCCTGCTTGCATGTCTCCCTTTGGTCCACTACAGCCGAAATCGGGTGCAATTCCGGGTCTTGTGTTTTTCCCAGGCTGTGTTTGGGGTGGGAGGAGGTGATCCTAGAGGGATGCATGGTTTTGAGGCATGAGCGCTGCCTCCCACTTGGACGTTGTGCGCAGCTGGAAGGTTGTGAATAGATGCTGCGCACGGAGCAAAATAATCAGCAGTTATCCTGGGTGAACCAAAACCCTAGCTCAGAGCAGGCCCAAATTCTCCAAGGTGGGTACACTTGGAAGGTCGGGCTCAAGTTTTCATGAGGTGGAGTCTTTTCAGGGCCTGCCCCCATCTTTGTTTTCTCTGCACTGTGCCGGAGAGAGCCAGACCTGGCAGACCGTGGCTGTGTTTGCCTTTCCCCAGATCTCTGCAGCGATTTGGGCAAGCAAAGACCCAGTGTGCATCTCTTCAGCATGAAACACCGCCAAAAACAAAAATGAATCATTTGCCTCCCTCCCCGGGTCGGGATTCCCAAATGTGATTGGGGATTTGGGGTGCTTGGCTTGAAACGACTTAAAGAAGACTGAGGTCTGGTAGCGGCTGAGCGCCGGCCCTCTGACGGTGTCCTGAAGAAGAGCCCAGTAATCTGAAGCACCCAAACCCGGATCGAACATCTGGCCTTTTAGGCCCGGCTATATTACAGAAATACATACCTCTCCATCCATATGAGGTACATACCTGCTGCAGTATCTCAGTCTGTGAAGCCTTTAAAGCACAAATAACTGATTGATGTGATGCATCATATATTCTTCAGACTCATATTAGTGATTTCAGTTCCTGAAAGATGCAGGCTCCTCTCACCATTTGCTGGGGTTTCTTCTCAAGATGCCGTCACAGACTGCAATCTGAAGGCCCTGCAAAAATGCTGTGGAAAAGCTCCCTTTCTCACACCTTTCCACATGGCAACGCTTAGCACTGCCACCGTGGCACGGCCTTGGCTCTCATAACCCATTCCACCACCCTCGCCATGATTAAGTAGTGCTGTTATAAACCAGGTACCTCTCAGGCTAATAACAGCATCTGTTAACCAACAAATTGGTCGTTAACCAAGGGTAGAGATGGATTTCACCAGGATTACAGCTCTGTGGGTCTTTTACAAAGGCACTATCAACAAAATGTTTTTTTCCCCCCCCCCAACAGTCTAAAAGTGATTTTCTTTTATTATTGAGTTTCTTAAAGTGGCGTTTGGGCCATACACAGTGGTATTATATAAAAGTAGTGTAGAAAGATACTGAAAGGGAACATCTACTTTACTATTTTACAGAATAAAGAGCTCCTTCTCTATGACATCTTTCAATGGATTCCTAAACAAAGCACCCAAACTCTGCAATAAACACACTGCTGTCATGTAATAGACCCTATACTTTATCATACCTACAGGGAATCACTTTTTAAAGTCTATAACATACAGTAGTCTTTTTATACGAGCGGCTGAGTCATATAAAAATAAAAATTGATAAAAAATAGTAATAAATCTGGATTTTTATATTGGGCACGGAGCAAAGTCTAAATTAAACTACTGTATTAAACCTTCTATGTTGTAGACCTAATTAATTAAAAACACCAGGGTTAAGCAATTTGCCCATCAATCTCTTAACTTAAGTGGGAGACGAGATGCATATGGGACATTCCTGAAGGAAAAATAAGAAAGATCTGTGCACTCGCTCAGTTGGGTGCATGAGGCTATATTCCCAGTGAGATTTCACCTAGGGTTCCCGCAGCAAGATGACTTTTCTGGAGCCCTCTGCACGCTGTTGTAAGCAGACAGGCTTTTGCTGGCTGGAAACCCAACTGGAATAAAGCACTTTGGAAAGAGCCATGTAGCACCCCAAACTCTGCTCCTCCATGCGGTCACTGCATGGGTCGCTGAATGGAGTCCACCAAGAGTCCCTTGCAGGTAAAGAAATCTGTGGCTCGTCATTTATTCTGCAAGAGAAAGCATAGCCAGGCCCTGGATTTCTTTGGAGTACACCTCCATCAGACACGGAGGAGCAAGACGATAAGGTAATCACAGGCACTGGCCGCTACAGAGGGACCTGCCGCAGAAAGGCCATGGCTGGGCTGGCTTTGATAGCCAAGTATGTAGGGTATGTGCCAGGGAACCAGAAAGGCCTCCCTTGTAAACAGCCATACATTTTACATTTCAGAGCTTTCCCACAGGAAATCACTTCTTGGCAAAACTGGGAGCTTTGTGGAAAAGTTTGTTTTTTCTTCACATGTTTCCAGGTTTTCATGTGAACACTGGAAAGCCAGAGACTCTTTCAAAAATCTGGAGGGTTTTTCCACTCCTCCCTCCCCAAATATAAATTCGGAATGAAGTTGAATTCAGTCATGGGAAGGCAAAATAGCCATTTTAATAAAAAAAAATAGGTAAGAAATAAAATAATAAATAGGCATGGTAACAAATAAAATAAAAAAATCATGGTAACAAAAATCCTTCATCAGCCATCTCTATTATTTTCTACACCAACCCATGGTAGTAGCCAATGCAGTGGACAAGGACAAACAGCTGCAGACTTCTCTTGAGCGGTGGGAGCGGGTGAACGATGGCCTTCGTTATGCAAAGAGCTTGAAAAAGCTGTCCGGAGCTGGGCAGAGTTTGGGTGGCGTCCTTCACTCCGCAGGGGAACAAGGCTGTATCCCTTAGTAAGATCATCACGTGAATGTGTCTTTCCCGTATCAAATCCCTCAAAACCTGGAACCCCCCCTGTCCTGTAAGTAAGGGAAGATGGATTCATACCTGCCCTGAAGTAGTTGTGACTCCCCAGGGGAGAATCCAAAGCCTGCAGCTTTGTGCGGGGCTGGCGATACATTTGAATAACACAGAAAGTCTGCCGCCAAAAAAAAGGTGAAAGTTGGCACGTGGCGGTGGCTGATGACGTGGCTCCATGCACCGCTGCCAGGCACTCGCAAGGCACGGCGCTTGGGTGCTCTGTCCGAACCCAAATAGAATAAAACGGTCCGGCCACCACGTCACGTCCAGTCTGCAGATTAATCCCTGGGGTATCTCTGCTGGCTGGAGCATCTCTTTATCCCTTTGTATCCCTCTTAAACCCCTTGTTTAAAGTAATTGTCTAACGTTGGCTGGAAATTCAAGCAATCTCCTCATACAAAAACCCTCCTAAGAAGCAGTGAAGATTTAACACACCAAGCCACTGAAGTTAAGCTTATTTACAGACTGTTTAGCCAACAAATGGATTGGCGGATGGCAACACACTTAAAAAGTTCAAGTGGCATTTGGAGCACTCTGCATAATGTGAAGCATACTTGAAGCTAAGCAAGCGCACGCAGCCAGCAGCTGGGATGCCTGAGCTTTGCAGAAGTAGGCCCAAAACTAGAGGCCCTCCATTCATGGTTTATTAATCCCTATTCAGGCAAACCCTTTTCAGGCAATGGGAGCTTGCCTGTGTTAGAAATGAATAAGGACCATGGGGCTTGGCCTGGTATCTCAGCTAATGACTTGTCACAGCTTTGGATGGATTCCCAGATGGTGAACTCAGAAGTTCACCTGAAGGGATCCTCTGTGGACCTCTCCTTTCACAAATATTTCCTTCTCCCCGAGGGCTGCCACACTGCCGGCCTCCTAAAATCAACAGCCATAAAAGGGGCCCGGTGCTTGGGAATTTAAATGTGATATAAAACTTGACATATTAAGAGTCGTGATGAACCTGCGATGTGGACCCGTGTCCGAGCCAGTGCGAGTATCACACTTGTAAAGCCAGTTCAGCACAAGAGTCCTTTTTCTGAGCGTCTGGAAAAAGTGTGTGAAACCTTCCTTTTAGTGTTACATAACTTCACTGCCGGCAGATGCTGGTAAATAAAGAATAAAAGCGTTATCACGTTTTTTTTTGGTGTGGGGTTTTTTTTTTTGCATTCATACTCTAAGAAGCCTGCAGACAGTGATCAACAGAACATGTTAAAAATATACTTTTAAAAAGCCCACAGAGGCTATTTTTCTTAAAGCCAGTAACAGACGGTAGTTTTGACATGACTGGCAGGGATACGAAGAAATTATTTTAAAAGGCAGCAATAAATTCCGATTTTTACACCAAGCATTGAGCATTAAGTCAAAATGAAACTGCTACACTTGAATCTTCTGCAGCTTAGAGCTAATTAGACCCGCGTCTGGGACCGGCGCAAGCCTCGTGCTATGTGGCAATTGTTACAATAATTATATTTTCATTTTGTGTTGGGCTGTGAGTTATGCATGCCTTGCCTATAAATGCTAATGGAAGTTATGCGCGTGAATCCCCTCTGCAATGAGATGAGATTATACCCTTCTGTGTTTTAAGTGCCATGTAAGTGTAGCAATCGGCAACGCAGGACTGGAAACGCAGGGCTCTGCAATCCGTCACCGGGCCGGATAAATATCCGCGCGGGCAGGCTCTTGACTCGTGCAGAATGGCAAGGGTGACCTGGGGCCTGGGAATCACTGATGCTCAACAGTTGCAATTCATTTTTGTGCTGTGGATTTCCCCTCTCGTCCCATGCGTGGGAATGGGACGGTGCCGCTGCTGGGGCTGGGTAATGTCTCATAGGTCATAAAGGCTGGAACATACAAGGGGATCGCTCTTTATTTCTAGTTTGCCTCTGATGTGCAAAGGTTACGGAAAATTATACCCCTGCCATCTGATCTGCTGACTCCATCCACCGCGCCCCATATACAGAAAATTAATATGAACCTACCAATGGAGAGCCCTGGGATGGAGGATCTGAAGAGCAGTCTGTCTCGTGGGCACCTGGTCACAACTGCTGCCTGAACGGCGGGGCTTTTCTGATTGCAAGGTCACTCCTTCTCTAAATGCTGGATCCGCTACCTGAAACCTGAACAACATGGCCTGTTATGTGCTTCGCTGGCCATCTGTGAGCATAAACACCTGAGTTGCATGTGCAAACGTGTGATTGGCATGCATTGTGGCCTGAATATATTCTGAAAATCAGGTCCCTAAGTATCCAGATGTGTGTTAACAGGACTTTGAAAGGATGCAGAGCTGATTCCGAGCTACTTGGCCTTGGCTCAGAAGAACAGGTCATGGGCTGGTGTGGATCAGGGCTGCTCCATCACGCTCCATTTATACGCACTCCTCAGTGTCACAAACAAACCAAGGAGACCTGCAGCCTTTGGGTTTTATTGAAGAAAGGGGGCAAAAGATATGCTGGTGCACTCAGTCCATTTATCCTTTCTCTTACCCAGTCCATAAGGGTCATGACTGTGGAGTTCCCAAAGGTCAGGCCGATTCTAGCAAGTATCCTGAGAGCAAAGACTCTAGCAGGGAAGAAGTGCCTCACCATGACATGGGTGAAAACCCACGACGCTGAGGAGAGCTGGGAAATGTTTAAACAGTTTGTCTCCCTTTCCTTTTTGGGTTCACCTTCTGCAAATATGAAATGAATGAAGTTCTAGGAAGTTACAGTAAAGGAACAGCTCTGCGGGAAGGTCCTCCAGTGGTGAAGAAGTTCGCATTACCATTGCAAGTCAAGTGAAGGAGTTCCCCTGTTACATGGGGCATTATGGGGACATTGCAGGGGTGTGCATGGGGTTCTTGAACTCCCACTGGGGGGAGATCTGGGCCCCTGACAGGGAGTAGGGAAGTGGCGTGACACGGCCGTTATGACCCTTGAGCTGAGCAGCAGACCTCAGCCTCCACTCATTGATATTAGTTTAGTTGATTATTACAAGCCCCTTAATGACAGCAAAGTTAATCTTGACTTATGGTGGTGTGAACCCATGGTGAATCAGGCCTGTGTACCTGCTAACCCAGTAAATGGTCCACCCCCTCCCCACCCAAAAATAAATCACAGATATGGCTGTTTTCCAAAAGGGACAAGTCGTTGACGCTCCGAGACTCACAAACTCATTACGCTTGTGACTGAACCTCGGTTGGAAAGGATGGATTCGTTAGCTGTTTTTCTTTGGAAAAAGCATTCCTCGGTACAAGAAAATAAGCCTCGCAAAAGCCTTAAGCAGCCACTGAGCAGCAATATCGCCTGTTCTTCAACCTCCTCGGCCGCACTAGGTTCTTATTATAAGTATTTATTTACAGGTTACGAGAAAAAGCCCATGACCTCACAGGACCCCCAGCAGGTGCTCCATGAACTGGGCGAACTCCTGGAACAACCCCGGTATTCTCTCCCTGCCTTATTATGGTCATTTCTTTAATGTGGGAATGCAGAGTTCAGACCTGTTGGAATATTTGGAGGGTTAGAAAGATATAAATAAGCCAGCTGGGGCTTCCACCCACCGGCTCAGCAACACTATATCGTGCTAGTCTTTGTTTTCACTGTATCACCTATTTTTTCGGGCCAGTGGAATAACCAAGCTGTAAACTGCACACCTTACAAATCAGTCTATCCTGACATTGCTGCAGCATTCATTACAAGCTGTAAAAAAACACGAGCGAGGAAGGTTTCAGTTCTACAGCCCAATTTTCCATTGCAATAACCCAATTAACTGGTGTGTGTTTGTTTTACAAAGCTCTAAGCTACAATAAACCATGCAGATACACAGGCTGCAGAAAGCTTCGTAATTAGGACAAGGTGTACAAATTAAACCACTCTTTTTAAACTTCAAACCAGCTAACTTCTGACATACTGTACTGCTGGGGCTTCTGGGACTAAACCCAATTAACATCTTAGTATTTTATAAGCATCGTTTTAATTGCATTTGTATGCAATCTTCTCTCCAAGAGCCTTTCAAGGTGCTAGCCCTTGTTCAGATTTTATTACTTTAGTGATTTAAATCGACTCTATCTGTGCTTCCCGTTAATAATGACTAGTGCTACTTCAAAATCTGGTCCGACATAAAACTGAGCTCTCCAAAGAATTATACTTTAAAACAGTTACATTTAACTTTATTATTACATTTTTAATTTCCCCCCCCTCTCTGTTTGAACATTACGCCTTCAGCCGTTTTATCAAGCTGTCAGCTGCGTAAGTGCTGGAAGAGTGAGTGTTTCACTTTTCAGAGCTTCATTATGGCTCAGCCTCTTGGCCAACGGGCGACACGTTTTGTACCATGCGACATCGTCTTGGAGCGAGAGCTTTTACAATGGCAGCTCGAAGATTTGTGTGTCCGCAAATTCCCTAGTTTCAAGGCGAGCTGGGGGAAGGGTTAGGGGAAGTTTAACTCTTCCAAGGATGGCAAAGAAGAGTGACTTTACCAGGACTGAGACAAACCTGACTTTTGCCCTGAATGGACAAGCTATTTGGCTTGATCCAAACAAGCCCCCCTTACTTGTGTGAGTAATCCTTTCCGGGAACAGTGGAAAATCTGATGCACTCAAAAGAATGTCAATTCCCATCACTTTAATTTCTCTCCCTGTACATTTCTCCTACGTGCTGTGTTTTTCCTTATGCATCTAATGTTTTGGAAAATTACCCCCCATTTCAAGGGCCAGGTGAGATTTTGAGAGAGAAGAAACGGTATTAAGAAGTGCGATGGGAACACCGGCACCCAAGATCCAATTAATGAAATGACGCCTAAAGTGTGTTATCAGCCCCTTTCCCCAGTGTGATATCCTTTCTTGCATCCTTTCATGGAAGGATAAAAAAAAACATAGGAATGTGTTGGAGTTTATTGAAATGATAGAATGACTCAAATGCTTATTTTAAAATGCTGGCAGTCAAACTCAAAATATTTGTCCTCTTTGCAAAATGCAACTTAGGGTGAGTGTGTACGAATGTTACTCTCATGCAGGGTCCCTGCTATCCGGATACAAATGTTGGGTCTTAAAAATGCAGAAGGTTCCTCCTGGAATATTTTGAACCTTTTCACTTGATTGAGTGTCTTGTCAAACAAAACTGGCAGCAGCTCTCTTAGAACTGCCTGAATCTATGCAGATATGATTTCTATCATGCCTTTATTATGTGTAGTCCATAATAAGGATGAGCATGTATAAATCATCTCTGGCTGGCACTTAGGATGAAATACTCAAAGGAGAAAGACATTTCTGTCTCCAAATGTCTAGCAATTTCCAATATTATACAGTAAGTCTCCCCAGAACCATACAAGCCTCAATTCCACGCAGTCCTTCTGTGAAAGAATGAGACTTTCATATCTTTTTTTGCAAGAGTCACCAGTGAGATAAGAATTGTGCAGCTAAGATGTGTGCTGCGTGTCAGCCAGGGTGAGTATATTGAAGTTGCATTTGCAAAACCTTCTCTAATAAATTTGCACAGAGATGAAGGGTTTTGTCTCTGTAGTTCCCATATAAAAATATATATATATATGTGCGTGTGTTTGTATAAAGGTATACATATGAATCCCCCCTCTCCATGGTATATTCACCTATGTTTTAAAACATACACAATAATGTAGACAAACATGTGCACAGTATACATGACATGTAGTTTTTGGGCAGCAATAATCTAGCCAAACCTCAATCTTGTAAAATCGAATGATACACGAAATGGTAACTGATAGGAGAAGTCCTAACGAGTTGTGTCACTCTTGGCCCTGCAGTATATAAAATGAACTGATCAAAAATACAGAAATCATTTGAAGAAAAATCTATGGATTTAAATTGTTTCTGTTTGTGAAGTGTTAGACATTTTCTCACTTTTGAATTTTACTTAATAGAAATATATTTTTCAGAAACATTTAAGAAATTATTTTCTCAGGGTTGTTTTTCAGGAGGAAAAGGTGGGTTTTAGTAAACAATCTGACAGATTTACATATGATTAGTATAATGCTTTTAATAAAAATATCAGTAGGAAGTGTCATAGAAATGGAGTAGGTTGATAACATCAACTCGTTTTTTTTTCTGAAAAGTTTTGTTATTGAAAACAAAAGCCATTTTAGATGAAGAAAAAACGTGTGCAAAAAAATTCAAGCCGCCTACATAGATAAAGAGCTGGTTGCATTATCATGGTGTGTATAGATAGATACCTTTATTTCTTTAGGATGCTACTGTATTGATACGTGCATAAATGTATATGTAGGATGATAGCACATGCCTGTCTTGGAATTAGAATTTGTCAGAGAAGAGACTGGCAGTGTGCAGTATGAAAGACAGAGGTCATTTAAGACCGTGTATCACCAAAGCTGAAGTCAGGAAGCTGTCATCCTTGACACCCCAAACTTTTAGGTGACAAAAAGATGTCTATTATCATGAAGGGTGTTATAAAGAGCATGAATGCCTCAGGAGACACGGCGCCGGGGCCAGTGGGGCTGGCAGCACTGGAGTGCTCATTGCAGAGAAACCTTCGAGTGAGGACAGAGCACAAAATTCCTCTTTCACAGTGACGAGCAATTTGTAAAATACAGCCAGGCACAGTGGAGTGTATTATTTCCCACTGTATCAGAAGAAAGCAAACATAACAAGTGTCACTATGAGTTATCACTCTTTGTGACCACTAATGCAACTGTTAAGTGTACAATTGCCTGCCAGGTTACACAGGCTGAACAATGGCATACATCACTTTATTAACTATGTTTGCACAGAGCCTACACCTGGCTTTACCCAGCAGAGGCTGCTTATTTATAGTAAAAGCAGCATGGTTATTTGGCAAAGGTAGGCTGTTAATGGCTATGCTTTCTGCTCGTTCAAGAAAATGGCACCCCAAAGGAGCTGGCTTTGTGAAAGATTGAAGCCTTTACGAAAGAGACCCCGTCCTACAAACCCGCTCGCTATATAAAATCAGAATCTCATCGATTAGAAGCCAGATCCAAAGCCAAGTCACTGAGCTGGGCTCCCGGGCTTGTGCCAGAGGCAGTGTAGACTTGCTTATGTCCTTAGACCAACACGGCTACAACCTACACCTTGATGATCCAATACTTGTATTGAAAAGCATCAGGGAACCACCAAGGAGTCTGGTCCTCGTGTGTGCGACTCATTCCCAACCTGTATAGTTCAACACAACGCAGCTGCAGGTGTAACAGCCAGGCCCTGAGATCCAGAGTTTTATTG
Organism: Alligator mississippiensis; assembly: GCF_030867095.1. Classification (NCBI taxonomy): domain Eukaryota; kingdom Metazoa; phylum Chordata; order Crocodylia; family Alligatoridae; genus Alligator; species Alligator mississippiensis. The sequence continues at coordinate 78,239,085 of NC_081832.1, forward strand.
GCCTTTAAAAGAAAGAGCATTCATCACGTTATGTGAGAAGGGATCCTTTTCCGACTGCATGTCGTGTATATACGACAGCTATCACCTTAGCACGTGAAGTGCCAGACGGCATCATCGGAAGCATAAATTCAGAGCGCCTGGTGTTTTCGCTCTCGTTTCCCCTGGAGTTATGGGCGGGCATAAATTTATGCTCTTACAGAGAGTTGTTTGTTAATAGATAGAGTGCCTGGAGAAAGGCACTTTGATCAGGACCCAGCCAAACTTGGGCTCAGTTGAGTTTTTTTCCTGCCAGCGCGGTTCCTGAGGTCAAATCCCATCAGCAAAAATGTTCTGCCCCTTTTTTGATGCCCAGGGCCAGAGACTCTGAGTCTCACCAGCCCCCTTTCCTGGCAGAGCACAGACCTCTAGAAAACATGAAGACTGAGCAAATGCAACGTGTGCGTGTGCTGTTAGAGGTGTTACCATACCACGATTGGCCTCAGCCAACACTGGGGCTTGGTCATGTATTGGGTGCTGCACAGACGTCCACGTATATGTGAGCTCTCTAGGGCAGGGACTCTTCACTGGGTAAGGCAGGAAACAGGTTGGAGAGGAAACAAAGGCATAAAGAGAGGAAGTAGCTTGATACAAGGAACCCAGGAGGTCACTGGATGAGCCAGGGAATAGGACCCAGGTCCCCTGAGATGCGGCCTGCTGTGTGAACCAGCGGATAATGTTCCTTTTTCAGAAGCCCTGCCTAAGCCCATCCCTAGTTCATGTATCTAAGTCTTTGCTTCTGCACATGCTACACCCATGTCTTTAATGGTAATTTATTGGTTAAGTTACGGACATACATGTGGCTACTGCTGGGTGAAAGTGGTGGGGCTTTACTGACCATCATCTGCTCTGCAGGATCTGCCTGCGTGCGCTCCTGTGCCGTGGAAGTGAAACAATGCGAGCTTGTTCCCTTTTCACTGGGGGCTAAACCACCACAGCTTCCGTTCGGCCACGTACCCTGTGGTGAGACAAAGGCTGCTCCTCTGAACTTTGCACATTTAAGAGAGACAGAGGCTGAGATCCTCAAAGGCATGTAGGTGCCTACTCCCCATTGATGTCAGCTGGGAGGTAGGTGTCAAAAAGCCTGGAAGGGTTTGGGCTAAGGGACTTAACCAGTGGGAGTTCTGCTTCTCAGCTGGGAACTGAACTTGTGTCTCCCAGGTCTCTGGGTATCCTATCCTCCTAAGCAGAAGGCAGCATTTCCCAGCTGAAGGATCACCATGTGCTGGCTTGTCTTGTTCTAGTTGCTCCTTTCTATAAAAATGCACCGGTAATTTGTGTCCGTGCAAATCTCGGGCTCTGGGCAATGCTCTGGGAGATCACAGGTCAGCCATACGACAGGTCGGACAGTGAAAACATTCAAGGCTCTCTTCAAAGCTCACAAAGCCTAGGCTGTTTAGCGAGACCTGTGCTGGGCAGTGTCGGGGACATCATTCTTGATGAATAATTGACTTAGTGTATTTTCCTTATTTGTTTGTGATCCCATTAGCAAATGGCTTGAAAAAGTGACGCACTCGAATGATTTTGTTTGGCTCCCGATTGGATTCAATGTAAAGGCTCCTACTGACTTCCATGAAAAATTGATCAGGCCCTGTTTGAAATGACTCACATGCTTGCTCGTCATTTTATCCATAGCATCACCCAGGGCATCACCACAGCATCATTCAGCCTCTAACTGATGGGGATTAAGAAGCGAGCTATAAGGATGGGTTTTGCCTAAAACAGGGTTTCTTGCACCTCCTGGCCTGGCCAATGCCAGGCGCTATCAGGGAGAGGACAGTAGACCAGATGGACCTATCAGGCCGTTCCTATCTTCCTATCTCTGTCCATTTTCTCTAGAAACGAAGATGCTGGATCACATATAAAATGTGCCATCGCTGGTGTTGTTGATACACGCAGCTAATGTCCGCTTCCAGCCAAATGCAAGCGTAGTCTAGCATCCCACTTGAAAACTTGCTTTCTGCAAACAAGTGAGCATTCACCCCCAGCGCGAGCTGCGTGCACGCATCAGTCTTTGCAAAGCTACCAGAGTTAAATGAGGATTTCTTTAACTTTTTTTATATTCACCCGGCATGTGATAATTATGAGCTTCTGAAAGCAAATCTCTGGGGTCGCACGCAGGGGAGGATCCAACCCTGCTTTGAAGTCCGAACAACTGCTCTTCGGAGAGCTTCGCACTCTGCTAACCCTCCCCGGTGCTCTGCTCTGCGAGATTTCGGATGAGCGGTTGTTTTACCGGCTAGATGGCGCTGTCATCTAACGAAACCCGGCTCCCGGCTACCTGGCCTTCACATGCCAGGCTGCATTAGTCCTGGTCTTCTGAGAAATAGAAATAACTGGAGCTTAGAACAGATTGCAGAAATAATAATACTAATAATAACACAACCCCCCCCTCCCAACCCTTTCTCGTATTATTTTTAAGGCTTTTATTCAATGCGCCTGTGAATCACGTATAACTTTTAATAGATTGTGCCACACATCTGAAGTTGCAGGGTTTTGATATAAACCTACTACCAGGTAGTAATTATGAGTGTAAAAGACATTGGGGGAAAGCATTTTGCAGACTTGCCAAGACTAACAGCTTACAAATAAGGACCCATTCCTTCTCTGGTCTAAACCCGCACCCTGGAGAATTTGCACATGCATTGGAAATGAAACAAGTGCTGTATCTCCATGTTTACCAGGGAAAAAAAGAAAAGAAAAAGAAAAACTGACTTCTCTCGGCCCTCCTATAAATACGATGCGCTCTGGCCAGCGTGCAATCAGACACAGGGTGCTGGGTGTTTCATGCAAAATAATGCTAGGAGTTTAACCAGAATGTCGGCTGCGAGGGATTAATTGGTGTCTTGTTTCCCTGGCTGACACTGCTATTTGTAAGTGAGGGCCACGCGACCAGTCCCGCAGTCTGCATCACAAATTAGGACTGTGAACTGCAGCTTCAACTGTATTACACCCACATAGAGGATGGAAAGCTGCAAGCAGGGAGAGAGCACGGGGGAGAGATGGAGTAAGGGGACACCAAGGGAGAAAAGCCACCAGAGAGGATGTCAGGAAGAGGGATCTTAGATGCAGGGAAGCTAAGAGGAGAGAAGAGACAAGAGAGGGAAAACTGGAGAAGAGAAAGGCAAAGAGAGGATGGAGAAATGAGAGAAGGAGGCGGTGGAGAGATGAGAGGAGGCAGAAAGCAGAGAGCAATGCGAGGAAGGCAACTGGGAGGAAACGACCCAGAGGGAGCATCCCTGAAGCTGGGGAGGGCAGGAAGGGCGGAGGAAGCAGGGGGAATGGAGAGCTGGCGGGAGCGAGCCCATGCACAGGGTGCGAGGTGCAGACGGAGACGGGAGCACCGATAAACCCTCCCCTGTCGGGGAACGCTCTCTGGTCACATCCTGTTGGCTCTCAGGAGTACTAGGAGTCTCTCTGGGGAGGTGCTGTCTTCAGAAACGATACCAAAGTGCACGGGCCTTGACACCGTCCGGGGAGATGACCCCAGTGGTCCCAGAAAAGGGATCTGATTCCCTGCTGCGTGCCCATCAAGGCCTTCAAACAACTCTCTGAGGTGGGGGTGCAGCTTCTTGGGCTTTGACAGCAAGCAACTCGTGGCCCCCCACGTTTTAGCCTAGAGCCAGCAGCTGTAGTGAGGAGCCTTTGCAAGGGGTGAGCTCAGGCACCCCGGGGATTGATGCACCCATGGTCTGGGAGGGCCTGCACGCAGCACCCTATTGTCTAATCGGTCATCTCTCCTCGGGGCTTCCTGTGCCGGCTGCTGCTTTGTGACTACCGGGGTACGAGCACTGAGTTAGAGGTGCGGAGTGAAAGTCACCCCGGTGCAGAGAGCGCACCCAAGGACTTCGAACCATATGCATCCTGCTGAAGCCTTCTTTTGGGGGCTTAATTGCATTTCATCCCAAATGCATTAGCCCTTCCAGGAAGAGTATATGGCCTTGCTCTCCCCTAGCCCTGCCTGCATTTAAATGAGATTACGGCCCCCTTGAAAGTCACCAGAGCTTTGTGTCTGGGTGCGTGTGCCTGTGTATGTGTGTGTCTGTACACACCTGCACCCCACGACCATGCTAAATGTAAGGGTAGCTCTTATTGCAACAGGAGTCCATGACTGCTTCCAAATTATCCAGCCCTTTGCTTCCTGACAGATTAAATTGTGTTTTTTCCCAATAGGAAATGAAGGATTGCTCAGAGCCTGGAGCTGATCTGCAAATTTCTAATCCTCCCTGCCACGGTCCCATTTCTTCCCACACTTTCTGCTGTTGAGAAAGAAGAAAGTAAAAAGGGAAATTGAGAGTCGGATGGGCTGAGCAGAGAGCAGGAGCTGAGATTTGTTTTTCCTGGCTGACACACTGGGTGCTGTTGGTGCGCTCGCCACTTCCTTGAAAGGCCAGTACGGGGGGGAGAAAAGAGATTAAGGTCATCAAGATAATAGAAAGAATATTCAGACTGGAAGCAGAGGGGAAATATTGAAGGCCTGTTTTTCCAGTGGTAAGTAATCAGAGTGCAGGAGGATGTAATTTGCAGATTAGGAAAATGAACAAAGACTATAAAATTAACTTTATGACAGAGAGGAGAACAGTCTGTTTGAAGGGGGGAAAAACCCCCGGCCCTCCATAAAGCTTTATGGCTGATACCATCAGAACGTTGATTTAAACTAAATAGGAAATATCAGCAAATAAGAAACAGTGGGGGGCAGCTTCAGCTCTCTGTTGTGTTATAATCTGGATTGAATGCAATGTGCGATGCAAGGCTTGGCATTTCCAGGAGGGCAAAACCCTCTAGGGTTCTTCATTCCCACTCAACGGCCGCGCTTGGGCATGGGGACCCAGGAGGGATGGCTCAGCCATGCCCAACCCGCTGCCGGGTGCCAGCTACTCACTCTGCACACGAGAGCCCAGTCCGGGAAGGGTCCTGCCTGCGTCCTCCAAGTAAAATCGCTGGCTTTGGGGAGCAGCCCAGCAGGAGAGATGCTCTTGGTGAATAAACTGGGCACATGGGGAACCCCACGCTGCAGGGCGGCATGAATTGGATGCAGCTTCTGGCACTAGAAACCCTGCTATCTCCCATGCCAAGGTTTTACCTCCATCACTGAGGAGCTTTCTGGTTTTTCCTCCTTGCAACAAGCCGCACTTGGCTCTCGATCTGGTCCAAGTGAACGACGTGGGTTTTTACAAGGAGCGGAGAGAGATTTTCTTAAGCGATCATGTTTTATTGGAAAGGAATCTTTTTTTCTTTCTCTTTGGAGGTGGAGGAGATGGGGGAGGAGCAGCTCGTGCTCAGCGGACTCCATTCCTCACATTCTTCACACCTGTGATAATGTTTACAGTAGCCCGGGAGCCTCGAGCAAGTTTTATAGACCCCAGTGCGGCCCTGCGAAGAGCAGGAGCTGCGGAGTTGTGCAAGGTGCAGGACAGACCATCTCTTTGTGTCACTTGGCTTCCCTGGTTGTTTTGCAGCAGCGGGAACGCATCCAGGAAAGGCCACCAGACAGCAATGGGCCCGATTCTTTGCTTGTGAGGGCTGGGATTCATCAAGAGTCAACCCAACGGTGTCAGATTTACAACTGATCGGAGCCTGGACCAAGCAGTGTCCATCAGAAAGGGAGGATGATGATACCGGGTCCTAGAATAATATATTCAGTGTTAAACAGCTGCTGCCCAAGCTGTAAATCAAGTGCTTGCAAAGTGGTCCCACCTTCCCTGCGCCCTGCTGTTCTCCTCGGAAAAGGGAGAAGAGGAGAAAAACCAGTGAAATTAGGGATGGGTGAAACAGTCCTAATAAAATATAAATAGATCCAGTTCTTTGATCATACACCCGCTGACTGCCAAACGCAGCTACCTTGGAGGACTGGAAAAGATCGCTTAAAAAAGGCTTTAAAAGATTTCTTAATATTGATATTTTGGGGTTGCTTTACATTTTACAAGCCGTATTTCTAATGTTCGCTAAAAGCACAAGGCACTGGAGATTTTGTGTGAGCTCCTGTTCTCTCGACAGTGTCATTTTGGACTTTGCAAAGCATTTGGCTTCAAATCTGGAAGTCACAGAAGTCGGGTTGGTCAAAATACAATAATATTTTCCACCAGCAAAGTTTGACTGGTTATTTTCCATGAAAAGAATTAGTTGTGATATTTTAGAGTTTCCTATATGTTTTGAACTGCTGACAGAAATCCTCAAAAAATTATAAACATTTTTAGTTTTTGAGGGGAAAAAAATCAAATTAAAAAATAAAAAAATCCATCTGCTTTTTCAATAGTTTTTGGCGCTCTGTAAAACTGTTGACATCAGAAGAAATGTGCTTTGAGATGTGGACACAAGTTTTTGCCCTCTTCCAATAGGAGTGAAATCTGCAGAGCTACCTTTGTGGGGGAAAATGTTGAGTTTTGATCTAGGCTGGGTGGGTGTTGCTCTCTGATTATAGCAGCCGCGTGGTCGTCCACCCCGGCCCATTAATATCTGAGCCTGTCGTAGGTGAGCGGGAAGGGGCAGCAGTATAGTTTATTTCTCAATGGGATCATTCTGATTTCTGACCTGGAAAACAATGAATGTCTCCTTCGTCTCCTGGGCATGTGACAAGTTAAACACTTTGGCGGTTGCACAATCTAGGAGCTGACTTTTTATCAGTCCTTATTTTGTAATGAATTTTTCTAATCCTGTCACAGGCTCTGTGCGAGCTGGACTTCCAGCAGAACACCTGCAGAGAGGGATACAGCCCTGAACCTCGCCTTGGTGAGTTTTTTGTGCCTCATTTGCTGCTGCGATGAGGCTGGCCTGTTTAAGTGAAATAACAAACCTCCTTTTCCTGCCTAATTTAGCCTCTGTTCAATCTGCATTTAGAGCAGTGGCTCGACTAACCCAGACTCACCTGATCAGTTTTCCCTTGGAAGAACTGTTTTCGGAGGAGGGTGACTGCTGAAGTCACCTATGCCATCCTGGATGGCTGGATTTTGCACACGGATACTCTAGACGTGATAGAGCAGCGATGACCGTGGCTGAATCTGCATAGCCGCTTGCTGCAAGGTGGCCTTCGCTGTTTCTACCTTGAATGTCAACTCTGCCTATGGAGGGGACACCCTCGAAGGACCAGTGAGGGCAGCTTGAGTCCATCCATGCTTTGGCTCTGCAATGGCCCGGGCCTGGGTGCTGCTGCTCTATTTGGACTTGCGTGATATATGTAAAGGCAGTCCGGGGCCAGCTCTGGTTTGTCAATTGTTAAGAAATCTGGCAAAGCAGACCGTGATTGCCTCTCCGCGTCCATGGTGTCGGTGTTCAATCTGAGCACTTTTTTATCCTTACGGTGATTGGCTTGAAAAGAAGCAGGTGCTGCTGCTACTGCTCTTATTTGTTACTTGTGTAGGATGCAGGCAGCAAGCTCGCGCTAGAAGGGGGGAAGATGAGTTGTTACTATCTGCCTGGAGCCCAGCCAGCCAGTGCTCACTGCAGCATGCAATACGGCAATTCATAAAATGTGACATTCATGTTGGTGGTACACCGCTGTGAGCCTATTTTACTCTGTGATAAAGACTACATCTGTCAGGGTTCATCTCCTCATAGTCAGGTCTGTCGGACAATTACCCAGCGCAGACTTGCTCCTAGCCTAAACTGGAGATAGGGCTGGCCCTGTAGCACGTCTCCGTCGAGCCTGCATTAGCCAAATATCTCCTAGGGTAGCGGCTGCTGTAGGTTTCTTTTATACCATCAGGTTTTCTTATCCTGTACAGTGCTGAGCGGGCTTTCATCAAACTCTGCAGCTCTCAGGAACAATTCAGCACCTCTCGTCCTCAGGGCTCAAGGGGAAAATCCAAGTCATCTTTGCCCAGTTCAGTGCCAAAACTAGGACGAAAATTAAACCTTTCATTATATATGTATATATTTTATGAAGGAATGTGAAAGAATCACTATGCACCATTGGAGGTTTGATAAGTTACAGGCCAGCAAATAAGTTTAGGGCTTGTTATTTTTTTTAATGTTTTGCATACTTTTGTTTTTTAAACTTTCACCAGCTCTGCTTTGTTTCAGTTAATCAAATTCTTCTATTGCAGCACTGGGACTTTTAAAGCATTTTCGTAACCTCCTGTCTTGGTCCCAGCGGTTTAAACATTATTTTATAATTAGCCTTCACAACTATGTTATACATTTGCAAAGGAAAAAAAATGTTTCCCCCCCCCCCATTTTTATATAGGGGAATTACTATTTCTGTCTGGGGACTGGAAGAATGTGTGTGTGTGTGTGTGTGTGTGTGTGTGCGCGCGTGCGTGTGTGTGTGTGTGTGCGTGCACGAGAAAGAGAGAGCGAGAAAGACTCAATCTGTTGAAATTTCATCTCCTGCCAGTTATACATGAAATCATCACTTAGGAGAGAAAGCGGGAAATTACTGAATATGTTGGAAAATTCCTCACTTTTCTTAATGAAAGTGCACTAAACTAGTGTGGCAGATGGAGGACTGGGGGTGGTGGGTGGGGGGAAGGAAGGACATCCTTGTGTTAGTCAAGAAATGGCAGGAAACATTTACTATCACCCCTCACTATGTTACTCAGCCTCAGACAATCTCCTGCTGATGGAAATGAATTTGCCTTTTGGACCTGCTCTTGCTAACGAGATGTTCCTACAGGGGTTGACCTCAGCACAGAGCTGTTGCAGAGTTCGGTGTGTGTGTACAGGCCCACATGCGTGCCTGTATCTGTTCTCCTATGTTTTCTGTAGTAATCCTATTAATCCCTAGGACTTTACAGATATTTCCTAACCAGTCCTCAGAGGGTGCGTCTACATGAGATGCTTACTGCGCGTTAGCCTAATAACACTGCGCAGTCCCGTGGTGGTTAAAAACTGTGCTAATAGCCTACTGTGCAGTGTTATTAGCCTAATGCACAGTAAACCTCACAAAATAATGGTGTGGCGGCGCGACTGCGCAATAACTCTAGTTCCTGTGCATTCAGTTAGTACTTCATGAAGAAGTACTAAATTAAACGTGCAGTATTTAAGGCGCATTAATGAATGTGTAGATGCATCCAGTGTGTTCCTAGGGAGTAAGTACAAGCATCCCAGTCTAACCGAGAGGGAAAGCAAGCCACGAACGGGCTGAAAGAATCACCCAAGGTCACACGGAGTCAGTGGCAGGGCTCATATCAGAAGAGGTCCCAGCCATGTGTGCAGAGCACGTGGCCTCTCCCGTGGGTGCCATTTATTACAGGAATCATTGATCTGTAGGGTCAGGTTTTTAAAGGTGCTTCTGCCAGCCCTGCCTGCTCGTGGGTGAATTTTCACTTTTTTTTGTGCATCCGCCATTCGTTGCAGGCAGAAACGTGCGTTGGTGCGTTGGTGCATTGTAGAACCAACAGCGCCCGCAAACCAGCTCCGAAACCTATTGATCCGCAAACGTATCGAAAGCCAGCAAGACTCTTTCCATCGACTTCAGCGAGCTTTGCATCTGACCTCGGTTGCAGACATGCTTTTTGGAGGAATAAGCTGTCCCTGCACAAAGGGAAACTACCTTTTGCTGCGTTTTGTACCACAGCAGATTTATTCTGTGCAGTCCTTCCCCCCCCCCATGTGTTTTAAAGGGAGAAAATAAATCTCTAGCAATGTATTGACTTAATGGGGTTTGAATTTTCTAATAAGGGACGCGCCAGATTGTTCTGAGTGGAATTGTCCTGCTCGTATCTCCCATCCAGTTGTGTGACAGATGACTGACTTCCACAGCATCTGCTGGAGATTATTCTTTGCAGAGAGATGCTCAGTCGCAGCCTACCCTAAAACAAAGGTTTCACAGGTATAACACTATTCGGGGAGGGGGCGGGTGGAGAATGTGAAAATCAAATGGTTAATTCCTGCCGTCAGCCTTCAAAAAAGAAAATACACGCGAGCAAGGGAAAATATTAGTCTATCTCTTTTGAAAACCTCGAAAAAGATTTGTCTGAAGCGTGTATTTAAATGGGAAGCATACAGGTGTTTTCAGAGCTGCTCAAGCCTGCGAGCAGGCCTGGGGCAAAAGGGAGAATACGGTATAATGTAACGAGGAACATTCCTCCCCACTTCAGTCGGAAAATGCAAATCAACTCATTTCCTCTTTTGAGGAAGACTTTAGATAAGGGGGTCCTGGAGCAAAGTAACCCGTTCAACACTTCTCCTTCCCTCAGCCTTGCTGCTGCCTTCGTTATAACGTGCCAGGCAGGGAGCAGTATGCATGGAGATGAGGCCAAAGATGTATAATGAGTCAGGGATACAGAAGAGGAGAGAAGTGGGTGAGTGTGTGTGTGTGTGTGTGCGAGCACACAGGGAAGAGGGATGCTTTTCTCCTCACCAGTTCTCTGTGCATTTAGAGGCAGCTTGTCCAAATGATTTGTTAGGTGCCAGTTCTGGGATGCTCTCTCTCTCTGACAAAGTCCCCGTGCACGTAGATTGAATTACTCTCAATTGAAAACTACTGAAACCTGAGAATAAGTTGCCCAAGTGAGAGAGGCAGCAGGGATCTGCATTCCCAGAGAGTCTGCAGTCGTGGTGCTTCTCCGGAGACCTCAATGCTCTTCCTTCTCTCCTCCCCATCCTTGGCTTCTGGGGGAAGGATCTGAATGCATTTGGCCTCGATTTTGCGCAACTTCCTTCTGCACACTTACTGCAAACCATTCCCTCTGGACTTTTGATGCATCTGTTTTCCTGGCTGGTTTTAGGCTTTACAGAACGCCGCACTATTCTTGTTCTCATGTTCCCGTTAAGAGACATATTTGCAAACACATAGTCGTTACCCAGCCTCGGCCCCTGCATGTGGGATGCCTAAATGGGCTCTTTTGAAAAATCAGGTTAAATGGTGGCTAGTAATTTATGTAGGTCACCAGTCAAGAATTAAGGCAAGCACTGAAATCCAGGAGGAGGTCGGTGCCTCCGGTTCCCTTTGCCCTCAGGGAACTCCCAGAATCACAGCATTTTCCAGGGGCTTGAAAAACTTTCCCAGTCCTCCTCCCTCATTTAATAATTTTAAGCACCTCTTGGAAAAGTGCAAATTTTTCATGGCTTCCTGCTCTTGTGCTTTTACCACCTATTTCAATATATTTGGTGCTTTTTTCAGTCCCCAGCTCTGGGAGTCATGTGACTGCACAAGAATTTCAGCTTCCATGAGAAGAAAAAGTACGTTTCTAATGTTTATGTGGGTCGCACAGAGAAGTTTGGAAGTGTGACCTGCATTTACCTTAACAGCTCAACCACCTGAAGATAAATTAAAAAAAAAGGTTATTTTACCTTTTAAAATATCTCATGATTTTTAGGGGTATAGGTTGTAGGGGTATAGCTCATGATTTTTTTAGCCACTCTTCTGAGTTTTGAGGGCCTGACTCATGGCATTTGAAGGTTAACCGTGTGATGTTGACGGCCACAGGCGTTTTGTCTGAGAAGAGAAACCAGGACTGTGTCTGGATTCTCTTTCCCTAGCTACATGCTTTCTCCTTCACCAAAGAAAACCAAGTCTTTGTTATTTAGGATGGCTAATAGGTGCTGCACTCTTTATGGTACCAAGAAAAAAATGGCATGTAGTTTTTAAAAGCAATCTCCCATATTACTTCTAACTCTTACAGAAACACCAGAGGTCTGTAAGGAAATGGTAACTTGAGTTTGGTCTGACAGTATCCCTTTTACATGATAAATCTCTTTTTGGAGCAAGTTCCCAGTCTCTAATGAGGTGTGGGGAAATCTCCACAGTTACCAAAGTTCACAGGCCTGTTACTGAATTTAGCAGAATGATTCTGGATTTTTGCAGATGAAATTAAGAGCAAAGTTTGTCCTCGGGCTGAGACAGCCTATAGGGGGTTCTTCCCTGGGGGTTGGTATTTTCGTGGGGGAAGAGATACGTGCTCCTAAATCTGCGCCAGGTGCATTCTTCTCAGCACAATGTATTTCAGTCATTCGATTATTTTAACAAGGGAAAAAAGGAAAGCAATTATAAAGGGGCTGATCTACTACTTGCTGAAGTCAAAGGGAGCCTCAGATCTGGCCTCAAAAGGAGCAACGCTAAGTAAGCACAATTTCAGGCAACGAATAGATGCATTTACAGCTTTAGGCCTCGCTTCTTTTGCTTTCTCTAGTGCCTTCAAACAAGAGCTGAATGGAGAATGATTATTCCATTTCACAACAAACTTTTGAGGTTTTGAAATGTGTTTTTGTTCCCTCCTGGAATGAAAGCAAAGTGTTTTGAACACGTTCACAAAACAGCCAGGCGGAAACATCCGTTTTCAGACTGGAAAGGCAAGGTCTGGGATAGACAGCGCTGTCAGGCGGGGCTGGCCCCTGCATCAGCAGCTGCAGGCTCCTGCTGTCACCGGCAGCAGGTCAAGCAATCCAGGGTCTCTGTCTGGAAGAGACCGGAGAGTCTACCCTGGACCACAGAGGCTGTCCTATTAAAACCTTTATCAGAAGTGCTATGTTTCTACTAAGGGTTCAGCTTCAACAGAACAGAAAAGAAAAGTAAAGTTTGGTTGGAAACAGCGCACCCGGGTCTGCTTGGCAGACAAGGTTCTTTGGGTAGAAGTGATATCTTTTATTAGACCAACTTGAAGCATATTTGAAGTTGTGTGCGGTAGTCAGAGGATTGTAGATGTTGAGTCCTCTGGGAATGATGTTGTGTTTCTTGCATAGGCTTAGAAAGTACATGCCGCTGTCGAGTTTGGCTTCTTTCTTCTTCTTGTTGTGAAGTTTCCATTTCAAACGGCAAAATTCGGTATCTTCCATGTTTCAGGGTTGTTGGTTGTAGCTGTCGTGGGTCTAATAAAAGTTGTTGCATCTGCCCAAAGAACCTCGCCTGCCGCTGTGCTTAGACCAACACGCCTATGACCAACAACCCTGGGTCTGCTTGAAACTCGTTCTGAGTCCCGCTGTCTTCAGCGAGGATCTGCCCGCACAGCTGCCAAAGCAATACACGTATTCACCGCCAGCATCTTCTGAGTTGAAATCAGTTGGTCTTATTTGGCCAACTAAATTAGCAGGTCCCACAGCTCAGCCAGCCGGGAAGGTTGGTTCTTGCCTGTGTCATTGTGGGCCAGATTTACAAACACATTTCGGCCCTTCAAAATACTCACTGATTTTAAATTGCTAAAGTGGTTTTGTGAATCGCACAACACGTCCATCTGCATCTTTAGGTGCCCGAGGACCTGCAGAACTAGACTCCATTCATTACTTTTTGGTGTGGCTGCTGGGCCTTTCCCAACCTACACAATGTCCCCGTTGACTAACGTGGTGGCTTGTACAAAATATCTGCCCAGATGGTGTATGATGAAGGGCAGGCAATGGGCAGTGACAAGGATTTCTCTTGCTGATTGGGGTTTTTTTTTTCTCTCTCATAATTTAAATCAAAATATCAAAACCTCAGACCTGAAACCAACTTCACAGTCTTACTTTGTATGTAAAAATATTCCATTTAAATCAGCAGTAAAGCTAACATGAAAGTGCCAATAAATAATATATGCAAAGAGTTTTTTTTATCAATATATAAAGAAATGTGGAGTTGTGAAGCTGTTGAAAACAAGCATTAGGAGATGTAATGAAGCAAGAATTAGAACAGCATAGTTCCTCTGGCCATTATAAATGAGAACGCCAGGTACCTGGAGAACAGGAAAACTGATGAGTACAGTCTGTTCAGGAGAGAAGGAGGAAAATTTCCCCCAGGAACACATTTCAAATTACTTATTTATGAACTGATGAACTGGGAGACCACCTATAGAGAGACAGGAGCAAGCAGTCTACTGCAGACAGCTACAGAACTCCAGCTAATTGTGCTGCTGGTTTCTGTTATAACTCCTGCTATCCAGCTGGGCTTCGGAGGCAGGAAATTTAGGCACTGACTAGAAGTCGCACTTTCCCTCCTTCTTGTCGGCATAAATATATACATGTATATTTTAATCTGCCGGAATCATTCGGCAAGGGCCTGGGAAAACAGCTGTTGCCTTTGTCTTGACAAGCATTAGGGAGTGACAGGCGGCATTGCAGGCCTGCCTCTTCCAGGGAAGAGCACCTTGGTGCTAGAGCCGGGCTCTGGCACCTACCCCTGCAAAAAGGGTCGTCGCAGAGTCCCGCTGAAATGCTGGATACCTGGGCCGGGGAAAAGCAAGGGTTAAGTTTTGCCGTTTGGTTTCCTCTCTGCTCCGTGTTGTGTGTATGTGTTCATACATGTATACATCTGTGTGCGTTACATATATAAATAATACACAAACAAAACACATCTGTGTGTATGTTCATACATGTAGAAATAATGTGTGCGTGTTACGTGTATAAATAATACACGAGCACAATACACTGTTGTGTGTGTGTGTGTATTCATACACGTATAAATAATACACAAGCACAATACATCTGTGTGTATACTCATATATGTATAAATATACAAGCACAATACATCTGCATGTATTTAGACATGTAAAAATAATCTCTGTGTTACATGTATAAATAACACACCATTGTGTATATGTGTATTCATACATGTCTAAATGATACACAAGCACAGTACACTGGCGTATGTGTGTATTCATATATGTATAAATAATGTCCGTGGTTATTACATGCATAAATAAAAAACAGCACAATACAACTGCATATGTGTGTATTCATAGGTGTATGAATAATACACAAGCACAATATGCCTCTGTGTGTGTGTGTGTGTACTTGTGTATGTATATATATGTCCTCCATGCTCCTGGGCAGGTCGACTTTTCTTTTGCTGTGCCCATACATGCACAGGGGACCAGATCCTGATTTCATTTATACTCATATAAACCTTTTGGGCTCTCCAGTGAAATCCATGATGTTTTACAACCAGTGGAAATGAGATCAGAAGGTGGCCCAAGCTATATGAAATATAGAGGCATACCACTAGTGAGAAAATAGCTTTAAATCCCACTATGGTGAGATACGGACTAGATAGCAAGTTCCTGGTAAATAAATACCAGGCAATGGTGAATCAGTTTTAGTTTGGTCAAAGTGTGATGCCCCCTCGTGAGGGTGGAGACCTTTACAGCACAGGTGCACAGACCCTGAGAAATTTGTTCCTAAGCTCAGAAAATAGAAAGCAGAGGTTAGAGGTGAGAGTTCAGTCGGTAGAAAGTGAAAAGGAGGTAGAAGGAAGTGTGTGGCAGAGGACTGGATACCTCAGAGGCTGATGGTGTGACTCGGAGCCCTCTGGTTTGAATAAAGCTCCTGTCTATAGGGACTTGCGATGGTCCATACGTGACAGCTGATAGCTTTCAGACTCTACTGAGTTGTTCTGTGACCGGTGGGAAAGGAGAAGTTAGGCTCCATCTCATTCCTTTGGGGAGAGGTCCCTGCCCTCCCACAACTGATGCTCTCTGTTCACTTATTTGCACATGTGACGTGCCAGGCTGGTGCCCAGAGCCCAGTACAGAAGTGAAACAAAAGCTGGTGCGTGGCACTGCTGCAGTGATGGTGCCACCACCTGCAACAGCCTGCTTCTCCTCCATGATCCTTAAAGAATCCCAGCAAAGGAAAAAGCTTTGGGAAATCCAGGTGCCTATAGTTAGCTGACCCTGAAGGCCACATCTGGCTTCTGGTACAGCAAGTTCCAGGATTTCCCCATAAAAATGTCCTGCCAACAGTCCCCTCCATCTAAATCCGACCGAGCACCTCTGTTGAGCACAGCTCCCGGCATGTCACGCGAAGGGAGCACTGGTTTCTTAGGTAACCGGGAACCAAATGAGGTAGGGCTCCATAGGTCAGCACAGATACCTTAAACTTTTCCTGGAACTCAGCTGGCAGCTCGGGCAGGACACAGAGCATCGATATAATGTGCTCTCCGCATGAACCACCTCTTAATAATCAGCTTGCTGCATTCTGCACTGGCTGTAGTTTCCAAATGCAGCCACATACGGAGTGCACTGCAGTCAAAGGCTTGCAAGATGATGAAGGCAAAGAAAACAAAGGCAGAGGCCACAGCGGAAAGAAAAAGGATGAACTCCCTGCTAGGCATTCTGCTGAGTAAATGTGGCTCCTTGGTAGCCCTGATAGTCATGGAGGAGTCAAGGACCCAGGGTTTGATCCTATGAAGTGCTGAGCTTACTTCCAGGTGGAGCTGAGGGGACTTGGTTGCACCTACCAAAGGGCTTGCACCCAAACTCGGTGCGGGCGCAGAGGCAGATCAGTGTCAGGGACACATCCTGGGCTCTTGCTTGAGCTGCATCTCTTCTGCAAATCCCCTTTCCAGCGCTGCCATTGATGACAACTGCCGAGCGCCACAAGAGTGCGATGGGAAGGGCCCGGTGGATCCTTCCCTGTTGCTCATTTGTTGAGATGCCAAGCATGGGGCAGCCCTGGGGACAGCACAACTAATATTTTTAACCCCAATAAAAAACATGCCCAGCAAATGGGACTTTCTCCAGTTAGGAGATTTTTATGGCAATAAAGCCCATAGAGAGGGTTGTCTGGTTTTACTCCAGATGCCTGCAATGGCAAGGGGCTGGCAAGCGGCAGAGAATTTATATTTGCCTCTTATGGAATAAATCCTGGCATGAGAAACCAGCAGCGACGCTAACGTCTCTCCAGTAGCTTCCACACTTCTCCGTCTCCATTTTTGCTCGTGAAAAATTCTCCCTGCTGAAATGAATATGCAAAGGAAGTGCACCTTGAGTGAAACTTTTTCTTTAAATGTTCAGAACATTTTGTGAGGCTGATCAACTGGGATTTTTTTTTTAATACCCAGCTTGGTTACACTGGCAGGTATTCACAAGTGACAATTATTTCAACATTAATTTGATAGCTCGCGACAGCCTCAGAAATGGCATAGAATCACCTGGAAGCTGGCATTTTGCATTGTACCACTCTGTCTACATCGTAACTGTCATCTTCTGTTCAACACGGTAAATGCTATCTGCAGACAGTCTTCTAAAAAGTTATAATTTCTTCTAAGTGATTGAAGCTCATGGATCTCTCTCTTTCTCTCTCTCTTTTCAAACTACACCTGAGAGGCAGCACTGATGACAGGCTGGTTTAACGCAGCTCTTGGTGAGATTAAGTAGTTGTCAGACAGATATCATTGGAGACTAAGGGATTGCTTTTGGAAGTCATTCTGAATTGCTAACTAATGGGGATCTTGTTCCTAGATGGGTGTCGATTCTTTTGTTTCCAAGGATTGACACATCTGCAATAAGAGAGGAAACACGTGCTCTGTGCATTATGTGCAGTTTATGCTGGTCACTGTGATTCTAGACAAGATGAACCAAAGAACATGCGCTCTGCATCTGATTTATAAATGCAGAAGCTACTTGGAGCTCCTGTTTCTGAATGCCTGCCTTTAAAGTACTTTGAGCCAAATGAAAAACGCTGGTAGCTTAGTTTTTAGCCAATTGGGCCAAGTTCAAATATTGCACATAGCAACTTGGATGTCCAAAAGGATCTCTCCTCTGTCTCCTTTTGCTGTTTTTAAATACGCTGCTCTAAAATAATGTGTGCATTAACTGCCTGTTTTATTCTGCTCACTTCTGACTTCATATGCATCTGGGGATCGAAACCCCAGACACATCCGGGGATCGACACCTTTTCCCATAAGGAGCAGGTGAAGCTTAGGCTGACAGGTCAGCTATAACACAGCAAGTTGTCACTGCCATGAGAGCATGGCAAGCAAGAGGTTGATGAAGTTGCGTAGAGGATGCTCTCATCCACTGAGTGTTATATACAAGCTAATAAAGCCCCAGGCACTCTCTTATTCCACCGTGCAGATACAAAATGACTGAGGTTTGGGTGGGTCAGTGTTTTTGGTACCCACTACAGTAGTCAGGCGAATGGATAGTGTGAATGATTTAACTCCAGTCTCCCTCCCTAGCCTTTTCTAACGATGTACTTCCCATGAGACTTCAGACTGAGATGGGTTTTTTTGTAGCTGGGAGAGGTGAACTCTCCGGGGACAGTGCTAACTTCTGGGGGAGTTCTTCCATCAAAAGAAGATGAGTTTTAATGAGAGGAAGGGGGCTGCCTTCACCTTTGAAATCTAGAGAATAGGAGGAGGAAAGAGACACATTTCTCAGAATCCAGGGAAAACGCCTTGGACCAACCAACGTACTTGGCAATGGAGCTACAAATCACTGCCTGGACAGTCTTGATTTGACAAAGCTCTCAAGGGCCTGGAAATAGGAGACTCACTGCTGGAATATTCTTGAATTATTTTTTTATTAAAAGGATACACCCCAAGATACCATATGTCACAATAAACAGTGCACTGGGGGACGTGGCTATAATAATAACTTCAATAAGCCCTGCTGGACTTTCTGCACAGCCAAAAATGTGCATAACAACATCGTTCAAATGAATGTTGTTGCGCTGTATGTCTGTGCATTTAGCTAACTGCTTTAAATGACAGGCCAGAGACATTTTTCACCTTCATGGGTAGATCGTGGACAGTTTCTTGCAAATACTGCGACTTCAAATTTGAGGCTGTGCCATGCTCGTTCTGTATGTTATACGGCATCTCTGTGTGATAACTTATTTAACTGATACAGTGTAAATGTGAGGAGTTACAATCAAACAGACAATATGCAGTCGGCTTTTGAAAATATTTCTGCAAAAGCAGGTAAGAATAATTATTCCCATCTCCCAAGCAGTGTGGCACAGAGAGAGACAGGAGTTGTCAAGTCCTTTAAGAAAAGGGGAGGTGAAGACCTGTGGTTTAAAAAAAAAAAATGTTGTGGAGAGAAATGATAAAAACACCAGCATTTTAATTCCTTTGTTTTATACCTGAATTGTATTGATATATTAGCATTAAAAAAACCCCATGGCTTTCTCTCTAGTTGGGTGAAAGACAAAGGGCACCTTTTTTGGGGGAAAAAATTCTTAAGCTTTTCCTCATTTCCCCCCTTGAATTTGGAAATTTCAGAATTCAAAACCTTGCCGTCTGATCTGGAATGACAGTGGAAAGTGTTTCGGCAATATCCAGCTGCCAGCCCTTGCTCTTCCAAAATGAGCCTTTCTTTACAAGATGTTACAATTAAAAAAAATAACCTTCACATGAAAATACCTGAAAACCAACAGAAAGGGGATACGGCTCCCTGCCACTGCCAGAGAATTAGTTGCTCATCTATCTTCTCCTTACTGCCCAGACTTAATGACAGCCCTCAGAATTTGGCAATTATGAAAATGAGGAATTACTCAGGGATGGTAAGTTCATATTTCCTATTTGAAGCATCCATCTGCAATGCACTAAAACACTATTATTTTCTACAATATTACATGCCACAAAATAACCGTGTATGCCAGCTAACGCACAATGTACCAAGCACAGTTATCAACCCAAACGTGCATGCTGTACCTACACTCCAATTATCCACCGGTACCATATAATCAATGCATTTCATAACATCAGACATCTCTCTGTCCTTTAACGTTCATGACCATGCTGTTTTTTTAACTACGGCACGAGAAAAAAAAATTGGAGCGCAAGTGTAACTTAATTTATTTTGGGGTTAATATTCTTTTGAAATCATGGCTATACATTGAGTACATCAAGCCACATTCTGTGTTGGGATATTGCCATGGCTGCAGTGGAGATATGCCAAGGGAGATTTTGCCCAAAATATATTAAATCAAGAGCATGTGTGGGGGAAAAAACATGTTTCTTTCGTGGTAGGGAAGAACGTGGGAAAGCATTTGAGGCTAATCACCTTAGAGGGAGGTAGACCAGAGGGCAGCCTGGCCCTGGGTCAGGGAGACTGACCCAAATGGAGAGCAGCCTGGCCCTGGACCAGGGATGCCAGGGGGGCTGGGAAAAGGTGCAAGGCAGGGCTGAGGGGCCTGGAGACCAGAGACATAGTGAGGGCTGAGGCCAAAAGAAATAGGTGCAGAGACAAGGGGGTTAAAGCCAAGAGGGCTGAGGCCTCTACACAAGGACTGAACTGTGGACAGAGTCACATCTGCGAGGCATGGCTGTAGGGGCAGAAGGAGACCATAATTGTAGCCCTTAATAGTGGCCTGAGAAAATGAGCACAAGGACAGAGAGAGAAAAAGAGCATCCTAGGCTCACCAGCCTCCCCTCATTACCTTTGAACATCAAGGCAGGGCAGGCGAGGAAGCAGGGGAGACGCTGGGAGGCTGCAACAGGGGTCGGGCAGGATCAAGGCAGCTACAAGGGGGCATGACAGTGGCTTTCTGCCACAGCCACCCTACCTGGTGTTAGGGATCACAATGGCTTCCCACTGGTCTATAGATTGGAGAAAGGTGGGGATAAAGGTGAGAGGAAGCCACATACTTTGCCCATTTTCATGCAAGCATCAAGTACAGCTCAGTTTTTGCTCCTTGTAGAGAAGGGATATGACAGAGGAAGGTGGTTGAAACATCAAGCAAACTGAACACTTCATCCCCGAGAATAGGCTGCAATATTGCAATATTTGATTGCAATATTGCTCCCTTCTACCAGGGCTGAGTTTGACCGATTAGACTTTTTACTTTGAAGAATTACTAATAATGTAGTAAGTGCACATGTGTGTGAAAATAAGTTTACCACAAGTAAAACTGCACATAAACATGGGCCTATTATTTTTCTATCCTGCAAGTTATCAACATCTGGACTAGTTGCCTTAGTGACAGCATAGCAGCCATTAGCAATCAGTAAAAATTAATGTACTGCAGGGAGCTGATAAGAGAAATGCACTTAAGTGTATCGGGTACCCTACCCACCCACCCAGTGCAAGAAAATGCCGGCACTCTCCAGGTTGTTGTTGGCCGTGGTAGGCACGGTGTATGCCTCGTGTAACCGAACCAGGGGGATCCTCAGGTGACGTGTCTGCATGGCTCGGGTCCCTAGCACTTTTAAACAGCCTGGACTTATTTTTATGCACTGTGTCACAGTCCTGTATCCTCACTGGGATGAGTAAATCTGGAAAGTTTAGCTGATAAAAAAAAAAAGGCAGATGCTCTTTATTTCATCAAAGCAGCTTGTGCGCATAATCGCAGCGCCAGCCCTAACTAAACATTGGCTCAGAAGAGTTAGCCACACTTTAAAAAATCCCTGAGTGCTTTTAAATCTGTCAGCACCATTATCAGTCAGGAGGCCACTGGTTTTACTCTAAGTTTCTGGTTTTCCAGGGGACATCCACCATCCCCGCAGATCACTGCTGGGGTTATTCAGGAGCCGTGCTCTTGAGCTTCAGGCAGCTACTGCAGGTTTCTTTTGTGCTCCAGTGTCTCCACCTTAGCAATGTGCCTTTCCCTGTGTCACACACGGCTGCACCCGCTACAGACCTGGGTTTTGAACCATAGAGCTAGGTTGGGCACTGTAGATGAAAACAGCCTAGCCATCACCCACCGGCATGCATCCACTCCGGGGGCCAGTTCCCTCTCTGCACTTGGGTCCCACCAGGCCTGATCCATCCTCAGGCTGCTGGTCCTGCATGTCATCCCAGGAAGGAACGAGGATGGAGGGCACAGACAGAACTAACTCCTCTTTAAAGCAGGCTTAAATGAATGTTGCAGAGGCCTGGGTAGATCATAGGCCTGAATTCTCCACGCTGTGTGAGTTGCTTGTCTTGAAACTGGAGAGTGCACCTGGGCATACAAATGATATGGTACCTAGACTCAAATGATATGGTACCTGACACAGGTGCCTAGGCAGAAGACCAGGAGGATGTGTGTGTAGAGGAAGCCTCCAAAAGATGATGGTTTTCCAAGTGAGATGCTCAGCAGAACAGCAACTGGGAGACACCAAGAAGAACAGGAAGTCAAGAAAGCCCTCCTTGCTACTGTTCTTCCAAATGGAGATAGCTTGCTATATTTTTTCTAGCCTGTATCCCGTCAGCAATTCCTGCCTCGCCATTGTATTGTCTATGATGAGCCGCTGGGGGTTTTGAATTGACGATCTAGGGAAGGTGATGCCTGCAATGGATCAGTGCACCCGTGACACTGCTCCGTCCATAGGCGGAGCGGATTGCTGCCACCCCCCTGCTTTTCCTTTGGATTCATTTGAAATTGTTATTTTTAAAGGGACAAAATGCATGAGATGCTCAGTCACTTTATCGGGAATGGGGTTATGTGAGTCACAGGGACTGACTCATTGCACATCTCTCTCTCTGCCATATCAAATGGAGCAAGGATGAGATATATCTGTGCTAGTCAATATAAGATATCATGGGTCGGATTACTCAGCAGCAGTGATTTTTGCAGCTGCAGCAGTTCTCAGGAGAGACCTTTTCCTTCAATAAGTCACTGTGGAGAGGAGGAGGAGGAGGAATAATACCACCAGCGTTGTCTGGGATTGGGCGTGTGCCATGCCATGTCACGCTGCCCCCCCACCATTATAAAAGAACTGTAAAATGCAATAATAATTTCCCAGGCTGCTAAAAACCCCCCAGTCTCTTCCAGACATTCATCTCCCATAAAGACACAGAGTGACAAGACAGAGACAATGTGCTAAATAGGCCACATGTGTAATCCACCATCCTCACATGTGTTTCACATATCAGCACCATTGTCAGACACCCTGCAATGGCTTTTCAGCCGTGTGATCAAGAGCACGCTGCCAAATTCTGCTCTGGGAACAAGACCACCCTTTCCCCTGAAGTCACAAAGGTGTGCCCCAAAGGCAAAAATTAACCACAATGTCTTTGTTTGTCACCATAAAATACATCCAAACACATGTTTTGTGTCCTTTCTCTGGCTTGTGGCTTCGCACAACCCATGCGTTTGTGGGTTGGTGTGTAAATCCTGAAAGTGAAGGGCTGATGGAACAAGTCCAAGCCAGACCTGGTAAACTGGTGCTAGGTAGGATCACCTTTACATTTCTGCCACTCATCACATTGGATCTCGAGCCTGCCTCTCCCTGCAAATATTCAGGAGATGCTGACGCACGTGTATCAGGAACTGGCAGGAAATCAGGACTATGTGAAACGCTTACAAAATTGCATGAAACCCATTGAGTTTTAGCTTCCTTTATGGCTTTGACTCACCCACTTTCACTTTTGGGTTTTGTTACAAGCTTGAAACCAAGGCCAGTTTCTCCGACATGGTCTCAGGGAGTTTGGGCAAGAGCCCTAGTTACTTTGGTGCAAAGGAGGGATGGACCCTATGGAGTTCATCGGTGCAAACAGGAGGAGAAACAGAGCCAGGCTCCAGCTTCTCACTGGAAGGGCCTTTCATGGGTGTGCTTGGATTCAAAGAAAAGCTCAAGGGAAGCTGGCCAGCAAGGTTCTTTGGGTAAATCCGATATTTTTTATTAGATCAACTCAAATAGTTGGAAAAAGTCTTATTTGCAAGCTTTTGGGTACAATTACCCTTTGTCAGGCTTGGGAAGCTGGTGCCTTTTGGCAATTGTTACTGTGAGGCTCTGGGTTTGCTCAATGCCCAACACTCAGAATGAAACCGGAGTGGTGAGAGAAGACAGTGGTGTCACAAAAATGAACCTAATGTTCCCACAGACCCCATGCAAAGGGAGCAGCATTGCAGCTGTAGAGAGATGGACCCGCTGCACTTCTTTCCATGTGCTGCGTCAGGGCTGGAGCATAGGGTGGTGAAGAAAAAGGACTATTGCACCTTTGAAGACACCAAATGGTCCTGATCTGCAGACTGAACCACTTGTATTTTCTTCTCATGATCATCACCACTTCCTTTGTGTGTTATGGGCCCACTGAGAGTCTGAACTAAACCTGTGCTTGGTGCTGCACATGTGTAAAGGTGCTCTACGCACAGCCAGATTATTAGTTCCTAGCTCCATCATGTGTGGTGATCTGATTAGCCCACAAAAGCTCATTGGGGGTTATTTGTGCAAGTAACTGCACACTGATGGGATTCCTTACCTGGTCCTAAAGAAAGAGCGCTGGAAGAGAGAGAAGTGAGCACAGAGAGGTGAAGTGGCATGACCTGGGTCACACAGGGGGCCAGTGGCAGAGCTGAGAAGGTTGCCCAGATCTCTGAATCCCAGTCAGGTGCCTTATCATAAAACCATTCCTCCTCCCTGTTTCAATACTAAACCTTCCCCATCCCTTTTGCAGTGTTACATTTCTATTTAAGAGCTCAATTTTTCAAATCATTTAATTTTTATAGGAAAACAATCATCTTTTTAAGGCTGTAATTTCAAACACAGAGTATTTATGCAGCAATAAGGGGTACGCCATAATGTGTCTGCGTTCGCCCACGGTCCGTTCTGAGACTCAGAGCCTTCCTTCACAAGCTGCTAGGGGGAGAGGAATTAAAAGCTTCAAGTCAAAGCGAGTGATTCTCCTGGCGAGAAAACCGCATTAAATAATTTTCTCCCTCTCAAAATCCTTTTGTTCATCGGCTGCTCTACCAGGACTGCCTCTGCTTTTTAAGGTGCCACCACATCCCCGGTGCAATCCTAACAGCACCAGCACGGAGAGAAATGGGTTCAGTGATATTACCCTGCTTCCTCGAGAGGTTTCCCCCATTCCCATCATAGCCAGCCACTTGTCTGGGAGCAGGAGTGGGCCCCAGCGGTGTGCTGCATACGTGCCTGCCTTCATTTCTAATATCATTTCACACCAATGGATTTCCTGGCAGTGGCCTCTCCTTTACTATTCAACGGGGTCATCTCTGGAGGCTTCCTGTTTCCATCAGCCTGGGAATAAAATATTCAGGATTGACATTTTGCACCTGGGTCTCCTATAAAGTGTCTCTTCTCCATTATAGGGTCACTTAAAAGCCTATAGGCATGGGATTAGAAATGTCTCATGGCTGCCTTGGAGAAGCAAGATGCACAGTGAATGTCATCAGTCGGCAGCACAAATGACTCCAGATACGCCGCTTGCAAAACACCGCGTTTAGGACGCAAAGGTTTTGGGCTGTATCTTTTGTACTCCAAAGCACCTTCAGTATTTCTTGTATTCACAGTCACGCTGTATGTGAAATTCATCTGAATCTTGTTTCCTTGGCCTATAGAGTATTTTCATCTACAAATTAGGCTGGCCAACGTTCCCTTTCTGCAGAAATTCCCAGCGGTGTAACTTAAATGTTATTAAAAAGCCTAATAAAAGAAGAGTGCACATTTAATAATGTTAGACTAACATAGGCATTTCAGTGTTGTGTGCCTGCAGGTCCATGCAGAGAAGGAAAGCGGAATCACTAATGCACGTGTTTAGAAAAATCCTGTAATTATCAGCATTTAGAAAGGGCCATTAATGCTGTAGACAATACACAAGAACGTTTCCAGGACCTTCAGCGCAGAGCCATTCTGCAAACTGCAGTGCTAATGTCTGAGGCCCTGTATTGGCTGGGGACCAACCTCCTGGGTAAATCTGATACCTTTTTTATCTACCAAAAAGGCATGTTTGCCCCATAGGACAAACAGTGGGGCACAGGAAAGTGCCAAGCAGAGATGCTCTGTGAGAGCTGTAAATGTGCAGCCTGCGTACCAGACAGAGCCAGGCTCGCTCCACGCGTGCTAGCTGTGATCCAGAAGCAGCGTAGTCGCGGCTGTGATCACGTAGCTGGAGGAAGATGAAGAGGGAGAGAAGAATGACC
The DNA here is from genome assembly GCF_030867095.1 of Alligator mississippiensis. Taxonomy (NCBI): domain Eukaryota; kingdom Metazoa; phylum Chordata; order Crocodylia; family Alligatoridae; genus Alligator; species Alligator mississippiensis. Next base: position 78,264,561 of record NC_081832.1, read on the forward strand.
CGACCGCTAAGCAGTTTTATCCTCTTCCCACTCCCTTTCCAAGCGCCCAGCTCCCGAATAAACAGCGGTCGCATCCTGCGACCAGCGGTGATCTCTGGCTCAGAGTCTCATATATTTTGTTGTTCCTGTTAAGCCATCCCAATTATCTGGGAGCTGCTTGAGATGGGGATTGTCTGTACGGCACAGGGCAGAGAAGGGAAGGAATCCAGCCAGGATCAAAGAACGGGCCATCCGCAGAGCCAAAAATACAACCCAAGTCACCTGAGTGCCAGCCCAGCGCCCTATCCGCTAGGCAGCACCGTCTCTCCGCAGCAGGGAACGATGCGCTTTGTAAAGCCACGCGGGTAGAAACAGCACGTGAGACATAAAGCTGGAAAGGCCTGGACCAGAGGGGCAATCGCTGCCTTCTGAATAGAGATGGATTAAATTTGTCTGCAGCACGCGGGTGGCGGGGAGCGTCGGCAGCGCAGCGGGGAAGTTTTCTGCCAGGCAGGAATTGTAGCGCATGCGATGGCATTGCTATCCATGGAGCAACTCTTTCCCCTCGGGGTGAGCGTTGGGGGGATGCTGGGAGGCTCTCTTGGATGGGATCACATCAGCCACGCTGCATGTTTGCTCCATAACCCTGCTCCTCATCAGCAGCCCTCTGGGTTTTCTGCCATCAGCCGGGCTTGCTCTGCCCTTTCCTTTGCAAGGAGCTGGTTTGATGGGCCGTTGTTGTAGGCCCTCTAACGAGTCCTGGGCTTCATGGAAGCAAAACGAGACTCCATGACACATCGACGCTTGCCTCCTGCCAAAGGGAAAGAAGGAGCCAGGGGAGAAGAGGAGGGCACGCTCTTGCTTTCGGATAATCGTTCTCAATGAAAACTCAACAGGTTTCATGCCATTTCAGGTTTCACCGTGAGCATTTCGCGTTCTGCATGACAAAAATATACAGCAGCCTTGGGGAGGAGCCCCTTTGAGGGCATAGCCCTTTCTAACAGCTCCTCGTGCTTTTTTGGCACAAAAGATATGGCTTCACAGTTCAGCAGCCAGCCTCCCTGGCTGGCACATCTTATTTTCTCTTGCAGCTTGGGGTGACTCTTTTGCTGGGGTAACTTGAAAACACTGGTCTGACCCCAGCATTGCTGCCTCTCTTTCCCGCAAACTCGATGGAAAGACGATCAGCTCCGTCTGGAGTCATTGCAAAAATCCCTTTGGAAGGGATTTTGAGTAGCCCAGGACAGCATAAATGCCATTAAAATGGAAGTCGTAAGCCCAGCTTTAATTGGCTCCATATAAGCCTGAGCAGAACTTCGAAGCTCCACATTAGCTCCACGCTTTTGAGTCATTAACAAAAATTAAGTCGAGCAACTTTGTCACCTCTGAAGTAACGTGGCTAATGAACATTAAAGTCGAAACGTACTTGCTGTGGGCTGTTTTAGATCTTCAGCGAGGTATTGGCAAATGTTTCTTTAAAAGGCTATATGAACACTGAGGTTATGTAAATCCTGATTGTATTTTGATTTTTAACCGCTAAAGGATTTTTCCGTAATTACATTTCAACTCTAATGGTAACTAACATATAATGGTAATGACTTTTTCCTTCTCTTGGTCTGGGCTTAACTATTTTTGCATCTAAACTGCTTTTAATTCTTTGAAAGTGCAGCTCATAGTTTTTCCGGTAATATCGTGTTGGGGTTCTTCAAAACACCGCAGGTTTAGAAATGGGTTTTCTGTCCAAGACTTGTTTGTGGGAACAAAAGGGTTATTTTTTCCTTCTGTGGCTTCTACATAAGTAAAATGACATTTTAACGGTCTCTTTAGTATAGCCTAGCTGTGCTGGGACCTCTGTTGCCTGCTGTCTTACTTCTTGGCCTCTAAATAGAGAGTTATTTTCAATTTCTTCAGTTCCTAATGTTTTAAATGGAACTACTGTTCCCCTTAGAGCACCCAGTGGCTGGCTGGAGACCTTTATTGATATATATAAATTACTCCAATCCCCAGTGCTGGCTACAGATCCAATCATATTGAGCTAATGCGCATATAAATAAAAACCTGGAAGTATGGTTTATGGCAGTAAGTAGTGCAGTAGAAGTTTATACCATCCTGCAAAGACACCTTGATACATTGCGGATAATCTCTATAATGTATTTAAAGAGGCAGTCTGCAGCTTCAAGGTTGAAAATTTCCCTCCTCAGGACCGTAAATCTCACTCAGGTCCCGCTGATGGCCACTCAGGAAGGCGCCGCTCCAATCCGGCGAGGAACCAAAATTGCAAAAGGTGGAACTTTTACTTGGCGTCACCAATCACAGGCCGCGGCCGTGGAAGTCAGCCTCGCGGGCGTCTCGGATGAGTCGCTCCCATTCGGATGGTCCGGTCTTCCAGCATCTGTCTGAACTGCTGACTTTCAGATGGGAAATTCATCTCCATTTTCAACAGCAAGATTCATGACCTTTGGAGGGTGGAAACAAAAAATCTGTTGCCCGACTGATGAAATCAATTGGATCTGAATTATTTTGGCAAGGAATCATTTCTCCAGGCTGGCAAAATAACTCACAAAGGCTAGATGCAAGCTCTCGGCTCAGCCCAGAGGAAGGGGAAGTGCATAATGGCTCTGCTCCGTGATCTGCTCAGTTGTCCTTCCCCTGCCAGCTTCCTGCCGCGGGGCGTGACTCTAGCCCCTGACATGTATCTCACTCACTGGGTGCATGTACATGTCCATTGATGCGCTTTTGCTAATGCGCATTAAATCTACTACCTCCCCTGTGCGGTACTAGGAAAAGGCACCTTCGCTTATTTTAATGCGCATTAGTGAAAGTGCACGGGGTTTTTGGTGACACTTTAATGCTCATTAATTAGGCGCATGCACATTAAAGAGCACCTGTAGACATGCCCACTGGGCCCAGAGGATGATTTTGGCCTGGGGTTGTTAGGAAAAACAAAGATTCCTTTCTCCATCTCGTCTCTTCCCTACTTCTCTTCACAGGGCGAGGATCTGGTCAAAGATGGGATTTTGAGGAGAAAAAAACAGTCTGACTTGTCATTTTAACAGATGGTTGGAGTAGAAAAGGGATGATTTCGATGATGCTTGCTGCCAATATATGTTTTTAGTTCTAAACAAATTCTCTTCATAACCATTGCTGCAATGACGTTGTCCGCTGCATATGCCGGTCTCCCTGAACAGCCCGTTTACCCGCGTGATCTGGTGCTTGCGCCCGAAAGCTTGCAAATAACTTTGTTCCGACTGCTCAGTTGCTGTAATAAAAGATATCACATCTACCCAAAGAACCTTGCCTGCCTCTGTCAATAAACAGACGTTGTGGAGATTATGGTAGCAGCAAAAAAAGGGCCAACAGGGAGGGGGGGAAAAACAGATTAGGATTTCAGTGCTGGAACCAGCGCCATATGCTGCATCCATGCGCATGTCTGCAGCCATGCTGAAGCCTATGAGAGTTGCCAGGGCAAAAGCAACACCCCAATAGCTGGCTATTGCACCATCCCAGGGCAATCAAGAGAATCGCAGACTTGGAAGGCATCTTTTGGGCCCTCCAAATCCCTGTGCAGATGCTGGATTCACTGTTTTTAAAGGCTTGAGTCTTCTTCAAGCTACTTGGGTGGGTGTAACAATGTGCACTCTGAGCTGGATCTCATGCTTCATGAGCACAGCCAGATATCAAAGATATCACCCATTTCACACAACTTCATGTCTTGGATTTTAGATCCCGCAGGCACGGATTTCACTGCCGGAGAAAAGTGATCACAACGTAAAGGAAAAACTCCAGGATGAATTGTCAAAGCAGCCTTTAGAAATACCTGCCACTCTTTAGCACCTCATTTGGTAGAGCTGTCATCTCTGTCACTGGATGCTGCCATTTTAATGTCACCTCCCTGCTTTCCCTTCAGCAAGCCATGGAAGAACCGAAAGAAGTTTCCAGGTTGCTCCTAGGTTTTTTGAAGTGCTGAGCATTTCCATGTCTGCATAAAGATCATGGAAGCTAAATCGAATTAGCCCCCTGGAAAATCAGCCCCAAACCCATTATTGGTCAATCTGACAGCGAGGCGGCAGTAATGTGAGTAGATACGCAAATGGTGGAACACATCTGACCCAAATTTCGACACTGGTGTCTGAGCCCTTCATTGTGTTTGTCTTCTAGGGTAATATCCAACAGGTAAACTGAGGTTCATACAATACTTACAAGGCATGGGACTGCCACATTCTCCTCCTGCCCCAACCAGCGGCATGTCCTCTGTGAACGTAGGAAAGTGAAGTCAACATATACCCCTTGGAGAGGTGCAAGAAGACAGGCCCGGTCCCTTCCAATCCCCAAAAGTTTTTTGTAGCATCTCCCAGGAGTCTGTGCTTAATGGGACTCAGGAACTGTCAAATCAGCAGCTGTTTTATAGAATCAGACATCATGAAGGTTGAAGGGACCTCAAGAAGTCACGTCCAGTCCAACCACCTGCTCCCAGCAGGACCAGCCCCAACTACATCCTCCCAGCCAAGGCTTTGTCTAGCCGGGTCTTCAAAACCTACAGCGATGGAGACTCCACCACCTCTCTGGGTAATTTGGTCCAGGGCTTCACCTCCCTCCTAGTGAGAAAGTTTTTCCTAATATCCAACCTCAGCTTCCCTTGCTGCAGCTTGAGCCCATCGCTCCTTGAGTCATCTGCCCCCACTGAGACCAGTCCAGCTCCATCCTCATTCGAATCCCCCTTTTGGTATTTGAAGACTGCTATTAAATCTCCTCTCAGTCTCCTCTATGTTGTCCTGTTTTGTTCTATGCTCCAAATTCAATGAATGGGGAGAGACCGCAATGGAAAATTGAGTCCAGTGCCCTTCAAGAGGACATCTCTAGGTCACACTCTCCAGGTGACATATCTAGATCATATTCTCTTGCCAAATCCCATCAAGGTCCATCTCAAAAGTAGGTGGGCTTTGGGGGGCTGAAGGAACCCCAAGTTGCCAGCCATGGGAATTCATGGAGAGAGATCTGTGACCAAAAATTGTTATCCTTTGCGAGGCTGCATCATAGAAGAGGTTGGTGGCTCCCATTCCCTGGACCCTAGTTGTTCTCATCACACAGCTGGGGAGAGAGGCCAGGAGCAAATCAATTGGGAAACTGAAATGCCCTCGTGGCCTATGGGGGTCTCAGCAAGTTCAAGGTAGGCCAAAGGGCATGGGGAACAAAGGCAAGTCTCAGGGAGCTCTGCCATCCTCTTATGCCTGTTATGAGGCTAGAAGATATTATGAAGTCAGGTGCATAATTCCCAGTGCTTCAGGGGGCCAGAGAGCCACTCTGCCTGTTTATCTGTCTGGTCCTTATACGGCTCCTATGACTGTAGTATCCAAGTGCCTCCCACAGCTCTTCAACTGACATCTTTCACCAGTGTTAAATTAATTTAGTAGTGGGAAGAGGGGAGGGAAATGAAAATGATATACCCTCTTGTTCCACAGAACTGTACAGTATATCTGTATCCTTTAAATCATCACAAGCAGACTATGAACGGTCTCCACAAGCAGACACAGACCCAACCATTAACATAATTCTCCCTTTTATTCCTCATCATCCCAGCACCGTATGCTATAGTCTTAAACATTATTTGTTTTATCCACTCTTCAGCATTTTAAGCGCATACTCCTCTGGCTAAAAAAATAAAAAAACTAAAAATCCCATTTTTATCTCATCCTATTTGAAATTCATCTGTCCCTTTCCAATTTTTCCCCCCTTTACCATCATTTTGGCTGGTGGATTATTTTATTTTTTTACCTTAGAGAACATTGAGAACTCTGTCTCAAGGCTTCCAGATTAGACAGAAGACTGATAGGATAATGATGATAGTATGTTAAATGCTATCTATGTAAATCAGCTCGCTCCATCAATGGATACAAGATGCAGCTACATTAGATCCCTTTTTGACATACATTTTCATTTTTTAAGGAAGAGAATATTGGATTGTTATTAAGCTACTTTAGAAAAATCTTTGTATTACCAGGCACATTACTATTGTGCATAAAGTCATATTAAATTTTGGGATGATGTACAACATCATTTTCTTTTAAAGGCTGCTTTTAACCTCAAAGTATCTTCTTTTTAGCTTCTGCTGAGGGTTTTGTTTATGATAACCAATGACGGGGAGGGCGGAAAGGGTGTTCTTTACTATGCTTTATGCTGCTCAGGGTAGATAGATCTGAATTTGCACCTGATAGAAGAAACGAGACCCGGCAGAGGTAAAAAAATCCCTGTTACATCTTGTCTGTTTTAATGCCTGGGAAAATAGCTCAGCTTTACTGCAGACACCCTGAAAGTCCAACTCAGACTCCTTGACAGAGCAAGGAGCAATGGGCTTCAGTTGCAGCAAGGGAAGTTGAGGTTGGATATTAGGAAATACTTTCTCCTTAGGAGGGTGGTGAAGCCCTGGACCAGGTTACCCAGAGAGGTGGTGGACTCTCCATCCTTGGAGCTTTTAAAGACCTGACTAGACAAAGCCCTGGCCGGGATGATGTAGTCGGGGCTGGTCCTGCTTGGAGCAGGGGGTTGGGCTAGATGTGACCCCCTGAGGTCCCTTCCCACCCTCATTTTCTATGATTTTATGACTCAGGAGAAGCCAGCTGCAGAATCAAGGACCTACTCACTGAAAACATCCCGCTATCTGACCCTTCCCACGCAGATTTTTTTTTAAATTAAAAAGCTATTTTCACTTCTCCCTTCCTGCTCTGAAACAGGAGAACGGCCTTTACCCCCAGATGGTCCAGGGCTTCAGCTGATGCAAAACAGCTTTGCTCCACTGAAGTTGAAAGTGGGTCACGCTAGGTATAGTTCTAGCCAATTAAAATGATATCATTAAAATGTATATCCAGCCTGGTGCAAAGTTGGGGAACGTTCAGCTCTGATGAATTAGTTTTCTTAAGTTATAAGCATCTGAAAACAGAGGTTTTGTAATGGAAACCACTGGAAATGTGAAGGGGCAGAAGAGAGAGTATAAATGCATTGCAGTTTACTAGTGACCTGAAGCACAAGCTGATAAATACAAGTAGAATCCCTTGACATATGACTACGTTTCCTAGTTGTAAGTAAAGTTTAATTACTTTGATGGCTGTAAAATCTTCAATTCATCTCATAGCTATTGAACTGAATGCTAAGAATTGTACGAGTTCCCAGCAGGAAATATTTGTTAGCTTGTGTGTTGGAACTGGTCTACAACTACAATACCATTCCTCACCCCCTCCCATTCATTAGATGTTAGTCCCAAATTTGAAACTCCTGTGCATTACAAAAAGAGAGATGCATGGACCAGCCATATGGACAGTTGCATGCACGTACCCATGCTTATTATCGTGCCCACCCGTTGGGGCATGTGCTTACACAACACTCACTCTTAAATTATTAGCCCGTTGATGCCAGGATGTCATAAAGGATCAGAGTTGAGTCACATTGGAGGAATAAGTATTTTTCTTAATGTGTTCTAAATGGCAAAGCTCACATTGAATAATTTTGGTAATAAATGGCAACCCAAATATGTCAGGAATGATTTAGTATCCATGAACCAGAGAGCTGAAAATGTAGATGAGGCTAATTAACCTCCTCCCTATTTCCCTCCTCCCTTCCCCAAATGTGCTCTTTTCTCGGCCGCGTTCAGAGCACGCAGTGTTAGGTTACGGTTTTGGCAACACTTTGGTTATTCAGCCCATGTTTGACATCCTTAACGCAAATAAGGAGAGACACAAAGCCTGCAGAGCAGGATAGCCAGCCAGATTCAGGGAAAGCCGTGCAGGCATCCAGACCAGAGCCGGTCAGAAAGTGTATTCCCAGGCAAATAATACCAAAAGCCTGATTATTCCCTCTGTATAAAGCTCCCTTGCCCTTCTTATCAGAAACTTTGTTCCACTGTCCAGAAGGGAATCGGACCCTTACAGTCTTTTGCTGAACTCAATTGATCCCTAATTCATCCTTTGTGCACGAGGTGTTGTTGTCAGAGCTACCTGCTAAATTAATTGTGTCGTTTGCTAGCCAAAAGTGGGGAGGCGGAAGAGTCATGTTGGCTCAGTCCAAAAGAAGCTGGTTCACTTTTCCTGATGGAATGAGCTTTATGAATTTGTCTGGGTTGAACAAAACGTTTCATTTTATTTTCAGAGGCTTTCAAATAAATCTGTTGGGTTTTTTTTGGTAATGAATGTAGGCAAATCTGGCCTCTGCACCTCTTCTGAGAACAACAAGTTGTAACAATTCATGCTGAAAATACTAACACACAGGTTTTTGTTTTTTTTTAAATTTTTCCCACCTACTGAATGGAAAGGTTAGAGCAGTTTCTACCCCAATAAATGATAGATGGGATGGAGAGTATTGAATACACCAGAGATATTCCTGTATAGCATCCACCCCTGCCACTGCTGGAGATGGGATGCTGGGCGAGATGCTCCAGAGACTGACACCCATCGGTGCCACCTTAGCTAGTAAAGCTACTTTTCTTTATCAATTTTGTATTACTTAAAAGAGGAAGGAAGGGATTTCCAAAAGAGCTGGTGGGACTTATTCATTCTAATAGGGTTTTGCTGTCTAATGAACTCGGGCACCTTCGATAAGCCCAGCCTAAAGATGTCTACAGCACTAGGTCGTCCAGCTGCTGTCAGCATCAAGACATCCACCGCTCCACCAAGACTTCCCACATCTCTAAGCTGGCAATTTACCAAACCTGGCTGGCATCCAAAAAAGGAAAAGCATTGATTCAAGCATCTGCTTACCTGGGTCAGGCTAAGTATTATCTCATTAACATTCAGCACTGCTGCCAGGGAAGGGAAGCAAGGAAACCCAACCGAACAGGGGAAAGAAAGGAGATAAAAGAACAGGGACAAGGGAGAAAAATGTTCCTCTGCTCTGCTCTGCCTTTTCTCTTTTGGAAAGCTTCCCCAGCAGGCCCGAACCCCCACTCGGCAGAGGTGAATGAGCAATGGCGCAGATACAGCTTGACACATCTGGCATGCAGATGTGTGATCTGCGGCTGCCAGATAGCCAGCAGCAGCCGCATTTGTTTATCACCCGCAGTTGCTGCAGAAAGCGAAAGGAGGGGATGTTTACGCTAATTGGGACTTAATCCTGCTGAACAAAGAGCACGCCCTTGAGTCAGAGCCGCTCTCACACTCCCCTCCTGCCTTGCAGCAACGTGGGAGGAGAGAGATCTCTGGGAGGAGATTATGCGGCAGGAGGAGGCGATGCCAACACAGTCATTACAGCCCATCAGTAGGGCCCTGGCAGAGGGAGCAGTGCCCATTGCTGTGTTGCCCTCGCCCTCTTGGCCTCTATGGCATGGCCCATGGAGCTGCTGCTGGTCCGAAAAATGCCGCCTGTCCAAAATGGGCCTGTGCAAAGGGGGTGAACTCAGGAGATGCCAAATCTTAAACTTGTCCTGTACTCAAGGTGAGGAAGCAGGTGGCATCTTCTGCAGGAGAAGGGAGACCAAGGGTTCATTGCTGCAATGCAGTGGCTACGATGGCTTGCACTCTCCAAGGGGTTCATCCCACGAGATCTGGGGCTTGTGCTGGGTGGAGACTCCCCTGCAAAGGGCAAAGAAGCTGGCCCTGAGACTGTAGCAGTGTCCTTCTGCACCCCAGGATCCTAGCCGGGATGTAGAGGAGCCTCCCCTTGGCAAGTACCTCATTCTAGTCCTCTTCAGATTGCTTCGGACGTGCTTGTTCGAGGGCTGCTTCAGGAGGCACGTTTCCTAGTATAGGCTGTTTAAAAATAATAATAAAAGCCCAGCTGTAATAGCCTTAATTGTAAACCAGCTTCTGCACTGTCAGATCAGGTCCTAATTAATCATTGGCTGGAGCAGGGAATTGATTAATTGCTTTGCTGCTCTTTACTAGTATAAATCTTTGATTTAGTGATTACTGGGTTTTGATTTATTGTTTACTATGCAAGTAATCAATACTTATGATGAATGGATAGCTTTAAGTACCACCCATTTTGCAATAATATTTTATATATTATATACACTTTATAAGTATACTTTGAAATGTGTCTTTGGCATATATATGTATAATTGTGCACATCATTGTATATGCAATATATAGTATATTTAGTTATGCACCATATATTTCTCACACACACACATACACACACGTATATGTGTGTGTGTTTACACACACACATCTATGTCTGTATACACACACACACGTGTGTCTGTGTATATATATACACACACTAGTGTGTCTATGTGTATATATACACACAGATACACATATATGTGTATATATACACACACACATATGTGGGTGTATACACACATATGTGGGTGTATACACACACATATATGTGGGTGTGTATATATATATACACATATATATGTATATACATATGTATATATGTGTATATATGTGGGTGTGTGTGTATATATATATATATATACATACACACATATGTGTATGTGTATATAGATATGTATATATACACATACGTACATACGTATACACACTATATGGGGAAAAGAGAAGGAGATGTATATGTCTATAATTAAATGTACTATATATATTGTATATACAATGATATGCACAATTATACATCTAAATGTTAATACACATGCACTTATGATAAGTATAATTATCCAACCAAGAGACAGGTATCTTTCCCCCTCATCCATATGCTAAGGGTGACCTTTGCATTTTCCTTACAGTGGGGTAACCAGGTGCAACCCCATTGCAGCCCATTGAAAACATGCTTTGCTAGAGAAGGATTGGGTGCTGAGTTGTGTTTTTTTATCTGATTGTTTTTTATAATAAGGAAAGGCAGCATCTGAACAAACCAGCTTATTTCCAGGGTCTCATTTTTAAGCTAAAATCAGTAAGGGGCACCATCCTTAACTGTTGTCACTTCACGGCCTGATTTTTTGTACATTCTTTTTGCATTTCTCTCTCTCTTTCAAGCCTTTCAATTCAATGTGAATCTGATCTTGGGGATTAGTACATAGGAGTCTGACTGTCTGCAGTCTTTCAGAATTAGAAACTAATTGTAGGATAAGAGCTATATATAATTTACTAGCTATGGATTTGTTTTCCTGCTTTCAAACTACACCCCACCCTTCCCCAGGGCTGAGCATGGCTGTGTGAAGCATGGGGTGGCAGCTGCCCATGAGAGCCTAATGAGATCAATACCACCGCCAAGGTAGAGAAGCCCGAGTGGAGTGGAGCTGGGGGTGCTGGGAGGCCCAGTCTGCATGCGTACGTATTTAGAGGCTTTCTGACAAAAAAACCCCATGGATTGAGATGGTTTTTCTTTCAGCCAAGGGAAAGGGCTTAGAAAACACCTTAGCTCATAATCCTAAGTAATGCTATGAAGAAGTAGAACAGCTCGTAGCCCAGGAGTCGAAGACATTTCTGGGAAGACCACGGATCAGTGCTTCCCCAAAGTGGGGAAAAAGGGGTCTAGGAAGCATCTGCCTACCTACCTTCCGTGTGGGAAAAAGGTGTCTCCCATAATTCATTTAATTGCATCTCACATTCACAAGCCCAGGGCCTGACTTAAGGTTCACTGAAATCAAGGGAAAGACCTCCGCTGACTTGAATAAGTTAGATCAGAGTTTGTGCCCACGGATGCTTTCAACAGAGAATCCAAATGCAAGAGCTTCTTTCAACCCATGAGTCCCAGGGCTGGAGCTGGTGTGAGGGAGATGCAATCAAGGAGCAGAGGAAGAACTGAGCCCTCATACTCTTTCCTGGCCACCCGGGCTGGGCTTTGAGTTTGTGGTTTGATTCACTTTTTGCATCTCAGTGCCTGCTTGTGAAGGGTAGGCTAACATACACCAAAGCTTTCTGTGGAGCTGGGGCACCAGTAAACCTCCTTTCATCCACTGCAGCAAACCACGCCTGCTCCCTTTCCACCAGCACTGGTCTTCCCCCCTAGCAAGCGCAAGGATCCTGGTGGCCATTGTGGTGGTAGATGTTTCCTGGGGTTTCTTGGGGCTTGTTGTGAGTAAAACCGGCACGACTCCAACAGGCTGAAATGATACTTTTCAGCAAACCGGGAGATGGCACCGTAATCCCCACCCTTGACAAACAAATTGCAGAGCTTCATTTATGAAAACTGGCAAACAACCTCCGGAGGTCACATCCAGTCCAACCTCTGCTCCAAGCAGGACCAGCCCCAACTACACCATCCCAGCCAAGGCTTTGTTTAGTGGGGTCTTAAATACCTCCAAGGATGGAGATTTCACCACCTCTCTGGGTAACCTGTTCCAGTGCTTCACCACCCTCCTGGTGAGAGTTTTTCCTAATATCCAACCTGCTGCAACGTGAGCCCATTGCTCCTTGTCCTGCCATCTGCCCCCACTGAGACCAGCCCAGCTCCATCCTCTCTGCAGCCCCCCTGCGGGGAGGTGACGGCTGCTATTCAATCCCCCTCCGTCTTCTCTTCTCCAGACTCAACAAGCCCATTTCCCTCAGCCTCGCCTTATGAGTTTGACTTGACGCCACTTACTAGGAGACCCGCACTGTTCACTCTTAGAGCAAAACTATTACAAAAAACAAAGTCTACTAATTGTAAACGGCCTTTCGCCTCCCTTTTACAGCTAGACTCTTGTCTGGGAGCAGAATTGAGACCAAGGCTCCCGGCTGGGCACATTCTCGGTTCAAGCTCCTGCTCCGAACAGTCAGCCAGCCGCACGTTCCACATTATTTATTTGTTGCGTGAAGTTCTCCAGGAGTTATAACCAATGCTCTTCGGCTATTGATATATGTTACATGCGCCGAGAGGAATCCCATTCATCTGCCCTTGTCTCTCCCCCCAAAGCCCGGATTTCCTTGATTGCAAGGCAAGATAAAACTGCTATCTTGACTTTGAGAGCTCTGGGAAGGAATGCAGATGCCCGTGGTGATGGACACTTAATTTTTTCCCCCTTCAGCTTCCTGTTGATGGGCTGCCAGCCTCTCTGTTCATCTGGATGGCTGGGAGTTTCACAGCAGAGGCACTGGGAGGCTCTGTGCTCCCTTGGGGGATATCATTTCCACCCTTTTGCTTTTGGGTCAGGTAGGTAGAGCCTCACCAGCCTGCAGCATTTGCTTCACTTCCCTTGATGAGCGGCTGACGCCTCATTGACAAACCCTGCCAGGCTGTGCTCTGTGCATGCACCGGTTGGATCCCCGCTCAGCTTGCAAGTCTGAGGCCTTTCATCGACATGCGTCACGCCGCGCGGACTAGGGAAGATGAGGTTGCTACTGTCTGCTCCACGGAGGGAAGGACGGGAAAAGAGCAACGGCCGCACAGAGTCCACCTTTACACAGGGCAAAGCCTGCCAGCCATTGTGGCAGACAGGACAGCTGCAAAAGCAATAGTGGCATGAAGTTAAAAGGAGGAAAGAAAAAAAAATGGTCAGGAGAAGCTTTTGCTGCAAGAAAAAACATAATAAATCCATGAGCTACACATAGCCCCAGGGTTTTATGACCGTGAGCAGGCATGAGGGAATGACTCGAACTTAACCAAAGCCGTTAATTACCTGGCTGAGATCAAAAGCCTAAGTAAGGGGTATATTTACGATGCACCTTACAGGATACACTTCAACTTTCTGGGTCTTTTTTTTTAATTGGTTTGATTAAATACATTTAAACAGCCTGGACAGAGACCCCTAAATCATACGCCGTATTGATCTAATGAAATACTCAATAAATTTGCTAATATGGCTCCTTTGCTTTGTGCAGTCTGGAGGGAAATGCCATTCTAAATGGTGATAATTCACCCCCAAGCCGCCATAGTGACTCATGGGGAGTGGAGAGGATGCTGGGAAACGTCTCCTCCAGGGTTTCCAGGGGCACTCGGGATGTTTAACACCTGTTTTCAGGCTTCCTGCCCGATAGGCTTCGTGCCAGGCTTTTCTACCAATTTTCTATCACAGTGACCAGCTCTTTTTGCAACTCCTCTGTTTGACTGATGCTTACCGGTTTGCTAAAATGTGTGGTCATTCCTCATGTGGCTCAGTGGAGATCTTTAGATCGGAACTGTATTTCTGAGGTCTCTGCGTTACTAGCCAGCCACGGCGTGGAAATAAATAGCTGCTGCTCCACTGTGGATACACGTAGAATGGATCATAATACCTCCTTCGCGTGTGCTAAATTGAACCTGATGGGCTGCAAAGCTTGCAGTCCCTTGGAATCCATTCATCGTCATGCTGGTTTCTCACATTTTCTGATGGAAATCAGGTGTTTGGGGGGAAAAAAATCTAAATCTGCCTCCAGCAAGACATAAAAACCCATGGGTTTTGTACATAAGCAGAAGTCACACTGGTTTAGGTAAACTGACATAACTGGTTGAACTGGTTAGTTTGAGTTAAGCTGTGTGGGCAGACTGTAGTACAGACTGGTTGCATCTGTGTAGCTTGTGCCTAATCGTTTATCGATGCAAACACTATGGCCGTGTCTATACATGGGCATTACTGCGTGACTAAATTTGATATGTGCATTTGCAAGGATCACATTTAGGCATGGTTAGCCCAATTTTGCCATTTTTACTGTGCAGTAACTGTGTGCATGTGTAGATGCACACCTGTATTGTGCAGTAAATTAGGCTAATGCGCATTAATGCATCTCATGTAGACATGCCCTGTAAGTCTCATTTAAACTGATAGGAGTGGGACCATACAATGCTTTGCACAGGTTTCACTAAATGAGTTTGAAACATTCACCCTTTGGGTGAGCTGGTAAAAACCGGTGAACAGAAAAGACCTATATGAGGGGCATAGAACGAATTTTTCCTTTCTCATGGAAATACCTGATGCTGGCTAACATCAGAGGCAGACTACTGGAGTCCCTGAACTCCTGCTCTTTTTCAATGTGGTTATTCCTATGTGGTCTGTGCTCTTCGGATGAAGAAAAAAGGCTCTCAAACTTCATGGAGAAGCGTTGTATTCTGCTCCCATCGAATTGAGAGCAGGACCCCAGGACTGGCAGTCAGCAGCAGTGCTTGCTCAGCAGGACTTCCTAGGATGGCCCTGAGGGGACAATCCAAGATGCAGGTGTATTCGACTGCAATATTTTAGGTAAACCCAGAACTATGATCTCTCCCCAAGAAGCAGACTGATGTGTCCTTATCCTTGACTTTCACGGAGCTCTCCAACCTTTCCCTGACACCTTCTCATGGATGGCATTTTCCTTGCAAGCCAGGCGGTCCTGGTACGAGACCTGTCCTCCACTGATGCTCAGACACGTGCACCTGTGCAGGCTCCTGACAGCCGTAAGACCTCTTCTGCCATTGCACCGCACTGCCCTGAGACACCTGCGCAGAGGAGAATGACCTCTTGGGAAAGGTGGGCAAGTGACTTGCTTGATGGAGTCTGCTGAGTTTGGTACCAGAGGATCTGACAAGTGTTGTTCAGCCTGTTGGGGGTGGAGAAGGAAGAAGCTATTCAGGTAAAACAGGGAAACTTTTCTGCTCCCCCAAGTGAGGTGTTTTGGGCAGAGCTGGAGAGTGGTGGAGCACTGTAGGCCTCACTAGAAACCACCCGGA
This sequence comes from Alligator mississippiensis, assembly GCF_030867095.1. Classification (NCBI taxonomy): domain Eukaryota; kingdom Metazoa; phylum Chordata; order Crocodylia; family Alligatoridae; genus Alligator; species Alligator mississippiensis. The sequence continues at coordinate 78,280,029 of NC_081832.1, forward strand.
CTCCAGACGGGGCCTAACAATCCAGCTGCACCTCTGCGTGGAGCGTGCAACATAGGGCAAACGTGCAGTTTTAGGGGGTGAGTTTTAAGGGAAAGCCTAAGCAGCCAATTCGGAGCTGAATTTCAATACGGTGGCATGCAAAGAAATCTGTGGCACAAGACACCTGGCTCCTGGCAAATTCTGACAGCCCCACCAAGATTTATACAGGACGATTGTGGAAGGTGTTTGAAATATTTGAGTTAACGTGCATCTTGGATTGGTGATATTTGGGACGACTCCAGTGATGCCAAAATGCAAAGCAGACAAAGACAATTTGAGAGCGAGCCGCTGTGAAGAATCAGGCCTCTCCCCATAAAGTAGGAAAGTTTTGCGCTGCCGTGTGTCTGACCCCTTTCCCTTTGTACTGTTCCTTTTATCTTCCTTTCCTTCTCTTCACTCTCACGTTCCCCTCCATCTCTTTCCTGAGATGAAACCAGTTTTTAACTATAAATCTAATTCCTAGAGCAGATAACCTATCGGTTATGTATTTACTAATGGCTGGGAAAATCAAAACCAGAGTGCGGGAGGAAAGAGGTAAGATGATCAGACAGCTTCAGATCAGCACAGCATGGACAATGACAAATATCTTTTGAAATGACTAACAAAGGAACAAATTAAAAATGCCCCAGTGGGTAAAAACCTACCCTCTGGAAGGTAACCTTAAATCTTTTGTCTCCTTTCATGGAACCTGCACTCACATCTCTTCCCTGGATCCTGAGAACTGATTGAAACTTTTCCCAGCTAGAAAATAAAAGCTTCTGACCCTCTTTCTTTTTTTTAACTAAGAAGCCTTATTGGTTCACAAAGCCTGCGCTCATTCCCTGTAATGTGCACACTTCCCACGTTGCTTTGTAAAGAGGTACCACAGAAATCCCCCGAAACCTTTCACTGGGTTCAGCACCGCGAGCCCCGAGAAGCAGGACACAGCAGACTGCAGAGCACTATCCCAGGCTTGCCGAGAGAGAAACCAACTTATATTTTGATAACCAAATCTTAAGGAAATAGGCCATAAAAGAAATAATAATGACAAGAGTATACTAACAAATATTTGCAAACTGCAGGCTCCGATCTGCCTCATCACTTCCAGCCCCCTGTCTGCAAGTGGGAGCTTACACACAAGGCTCCAGCGTGGATATCCCAGGCCAGTATCAGCAGTAGCTCACAGCAGGATAGCAGAGGAGTGACCCTGAGTTGCATTCACCCACCATGTGCCAAGAGCAGCTTACACCTGCCAGGAGCCCAGCGAAGCTGCTGGATGTTGGGGGACTTTGCTGGAGGGGCCTGTGCACCGTACAGGGGAAATGAAGGCAGTGCCGTGTGGGGCTGCATGGAAGAAAGCCACTTTAGAGCGGTCTCTCCCTCCTGTTGCTGATGGGGAAGTCTCTTTCCCCTGGGGATGACACCCGTAGCATCGATGTAAAGCCCTCGCGTGATGTTGTCTCTCGCTCGTGGGCTGCGGGCACAACTTGGCCAGAAGCAAGGCTGCTCGTTCCTGCCCTGCATCTCCGTCTGCCAAGGGATTTTCTGCTCCATGCCTGGATGATCTGGTAGCTGTTGCATGGCTCAGAATAAAAACCCCACTCCCTCCGGCAGTCCTCAGCTCCATGATTCCTCGTAGAGCAGGGTTGTCCTAGCCTGTGCCTTGCGGTGTCTATGCACCGGTCTTTCAAACATTTGCCAATTCAGAGTCGAGGCCTTGAGAGGAATGAATGTGGACTTCATGGCATTGCTCTGCGGGGACTTTTACGATCTTTAATTTTCCCTGAGCCTGAAGAAGGGTGTGCATGCCCGGAAGCTTGCAGAGGATGGTGTTGTTGTTTTTTGTGATTTTTTTAGTTGGTCTAATACTGTAAAAGAGATCATTTTTCAACCAGGAGGTCTAGAGTTTTGCATTTCTTTTGCTCTCAGGCCAACACGGCTACAAAATACGTCCCTGAAACATGGAAGCCGCAGGATTTTAGCCTATTTTGGAATGATAAACTTCATTGCTAAACAAGAAAGAAATATTTCTACCCTCCCCTGCCTTTCTGCCATTAGCCCCACCAGGGAAGAAAAACTGCCTTGTCTGCACATCAAACAGCAACTTATACAAAGGATCTCTCGTGGCCCCAGAAGAACAGACATCCACCTTCAGCTTCCTGTGTGCAAAATGAAGTTTATTTTCTACCTAAGGGGACTTTTACTATCTTTAATCTTCCCTGAGCCTGAAGAAGGGTACGTGTTTTGAAGGGATGGGAGCCCAAGAAGGGTGGCTGTGCCTAAAGGAAACGATCCTTCGGGCACAAAGCAAGACGATCCCCGAGCGAGGCAAAAGAGGGAAAGGGGCCAGGAGGCTTCCCTGGCTGACCAGAGAAATCCAGGGCAGCCTAAGGGCCAAAAGGGGAGCACATAAAAAGTGGAAACAGGGAGAGATCAGTAAAGATGAATATACCTCCTCTGCTCGTGCTTGTAGGGAGGCAGTTAGGCAGGCCAAAGCTACCATGGAGCTGAGGATGGCAACCCAAGTAAAGGACAACAAGAAATTGTTTTTTAGATATATAGGGAGTAAAAGGAAGGTCCAGGGAGGAATAGGACCCCTGCTAAATGGGCAGAAGCAATTGGTGACAGACTGGGGGACAAGGCTGAACTCCTCAACGAGTTCTTTGCCTCAGTGTTCCTAAGCGAGGGGCACGACAAGTCTCTCGCTGGGGTTGTAGAGAGGCAGCAGCAAGGCGCCAGACTTCCATACGTAGATCCTGAGGTGGTGCAGAGTCACTTGGAAGAACTGGATGCCTTTAAGTCGGCAGGCCCGGATGGGCTCCATCCGAGGGTGCCGAAGGCACTGGCCGACGTCATTGCAGAGCCACTGGCGGGAATATTTGAATGCTCGTGGCGCACGGGCCAAGTCCCGGAGGACTGGAAAAAGGCTAACGTGGTCCTATTTTCAGAAAGGGGAGGAAGGAGGACCCGGGCAACTATAGGCCGGTCAGTCTCACCTCCATCCTTGGCAAAGTATTTGAAAAAATTATCAAGGCTCACATTTGTGAGAGCCCGGCAGGGCAAATTATGCTGAGGGGAAACCAGCACGGGTTTGTGGCGGGCAGATCGTGCCTGACCAATCTAGTCTCTTTCTATGACCAGGTTACGAAACGCCTGGACACAGGAGGAGGGGTGGATGTCGTATACTTAGACTTCAGGAAGGTCTTCGATACGGTATCCCACCCCATACTGGTGAACAAGTTAAGAGGCTGTGACTTGGATGACTGCACAGTCCGGTGGGTGGCGAATTGGCTGGAGGGTCGCACCCAGAGAGTCGTGGTGGATGGGTCGGTCTCGACCTGGAAGGGTGTGGGCAGTGGGGTCCCGCAGGGCTCGGTCCTTGGACCGATACTCTTTAATGTCTTCATCAGCGACTTGGATGAGGGAGTCAAATGTACTCTGTCCAAGTTTGCAGATGACACAAAGCTATGGGGAGAAGTGGACACGCCGGAGGGCAGGGAACAGCTGCAGGCAGACCTGGACAGGTTGGACAAGTGGGCAGAAAACAACAGGATGCAGTTCAACAAGGAGAAATGCAAAGTGCTGCACCTAGGGAGGAAAAATGTCCAGCACACCTACAGCCTAGGGAATGACCTGCTGGGTGGCACGGAAGTGGAGAGGGATCTTGGAGTCCTAGTGGACTCCAAGTTGAACATGAGCCAGCAGTGTGACGAAGCCATCAGAAAAGCCAATGGCACTTTATCGTGCATCAGCAGATGCATGACGAATAGGTCCAGGGAGGTGATACTTCCCCTCTATCGGGTGCTGGTCAGACCGCAGTTGGAGTACTGCGTGCAATTCTGGGCGCTGCACTTCAAGAAGGATGCGGATAACCTGGAGAGGGTCCAGAGAAGGGCAACTCGTATGGTCAAGGGCCTGCAGACCAAGCCATACAACGAGAGACTAGAGAACCTGGACCTTTTCAGCCTCCGCAGGAGAAGGGTGAGAGGCGACCTTGTGGCTGCCTATAAGTTCATCACGGGGGCACAGAAGGGAATTGGTGAGGATTTATTCACCAAGGCGCCCCCGGGGGTTACAAGAAACAATGGCCACAAGCTAGCAGAGAGCAGATTTAGACTGGACATTAGGAAGAACTTCTTCACAGTTCGAGTGGCCAAGGTCTGGAACGGGCTCCCAAGGGAGGTGGTGCTCTCCCCTACCCTGGGGGTCTTCAAGAGGAGGTTAGACGAGTATCTAGCTGGGGTCATCTAGACCCAGCACTCTTTCCTGCTTATGCAGGGGGTCGGACTCGATGATCTATTGAGGTCCCTTCTGACCCTAACATCTATGAATCTATGAATCTATGTGTGGCCGAAAGCTTGCAAAGAAGGATAATTTTTTTTTGTGCGATTTCTTAGCTGCTCTAATAAAAAGTATCATCTTTGAACCAAGAGTTTTAGAGTTTTGCATTTCTTTTTCTCGCAGACCAGCACGGCTACCAAATACATCCCTGGCACTGCTCTACATCACTTGGCCTCAGTCCTAGAAGTGAATTAGGTGGCACAAGGTGAGACAGAGGGACTGCCACATAACTCAGCCTGGCCCTGATCCAGTGTCAGTTCATCTTCCTCCTCCTCCTCCTCCTCGTTTGCTGCACACCTCATTGTGGGCTACATTCTGGACACATGTTTTTCACATGTTAATCCAGGGTTATTTTTCAAGTAGCTTCTTAGGGCAGACGTTTCCATGTGTTTAGCTGCCTTCCCTCTACAGCTGTCTTCTAGACACAAGCTACAGACTGCAATGCTCCCATGCTGTTGATGCCCCACACGAACGCATGCAGCTGGCCTGTGGGATCCTCCGCATCCCTCTTGCTCTCCACTCTTCTCGATGCTCAAGGGGCATGGGGAAACCAGCGCCAAAAACAGGGTCTGCTTTAAATGTATGAGAAGCAGAACAAAGGTGCGACCATGCTTACACTGATGCTGGTGGCAACATTCCCGTTGCGTTGGAAGGAGCAGAATTGGCCCCAAAACGATGCCGTCTTTGTCCTTAGCGTCCATTCTTGTGAAGTGCAGGGGTCATGGGCTTTTTTAATACCACCTCATTCAAAGTAACAGGAGCAAGAAGAGAAGCAGGGATTATGTTTCAAAGGCAAGACAGCTTTTATTATTTCTTGCTTTTTTAACTGATAAAGCATAGATTCCAGGACAAATCAGATCAGACCCAAAAACCCTATTGGAGTTTGCAAAGCCACGTGCAGCTTCTCAGCCTGGATAGACTCTGGGTGGGTAAATCTGTAAAGAGCATCCAGGAAGGAGCCTAGCAAGTTGCCAGATTTCGACACGTGACAGCAAATGGCAGCCAGAAGATCCAGCTGTGATCTCGAGGGGTTTGTATGCTGCACACGTCGCCAAGGGATGTCGCACCTACGTGGAATTCAATCCCTCACCTGTGCAAAAAGCCAGGAGCTGGAGCCAACATATGCCTGTGTTTGCTTCTGCTGTTTGCTAATGGGCGAAGGCAAAGCAAACGGCACACTTCAGGCTTGATCTGAATGAGAGATTTACCTGTAGAAAGCGATGCGCTACATAGAAATTAAAGCAAATCAGGGAACATTAGCTTGTTAGCATATTTTTTCTCTTAGTGTGGGAGAAATGTCACTGTTTGCCTGGGGCAGTTTTGGTAGCTTAGCCACGAAGGGAAAAGCAATTGGACCAGTCATTTCCCTAAACATTTTATATTGGGCATTCAAACATAGCAGCAGTGGGGAGATACAGCAGTCTCTGCTAATGCATGCAAAAAAGGTAGGGGATTAGGGACGTCTCCATCCACAGGTGAATTAGCTGTAACTTGTTAACATGGGGCAACCAACTTCCTGCAAGCAGGGGGTGAAACCTCGCTGTGCCTCCCGAAGGACTGGGGGAGGAGACATCCAGTGACAGACGACTACACACGAGTGTGCAAGCCTACTGCAACCCAGTACATGCTGGGCCAGAAGTACAGTGGATGTAAATCAGGACAGCTCCCTGGGTGTCACTGCCTTGAAGTCAGAGGAAGTTTGTGCCACTTGCCCTGAGTTGAGTTTGGTGTGACAGCTATCCTTGGGCTCTTCAGGCAGAGTTTTTGTAGTGAACGCCAGTGAGTTTTGCATGGGCTGAGGGGGAGGAGGCCTCAGCTTAAAGCCAGAAGATCTGGTGCTTGCAGCTGTGGGATCTTGTGGAAATCATTTATTCTCTTTGGACTTCATTTTCCCCTCGGTAAGATGGGGACGTCACCACCGCTCCATCTCCTGGGGATGGCGTGAGGATGGTTACACTGCAGATTGTGAAGGGCTCAGATCCCTCAGCATGGGGGGCTAAGCACCTCAAATAGCTCCAGGTCTCTCTTTGGCATGATTTTGGTGTTCTCCAGAGGGTTTTTGAGTCTGCAGACTGGTGTACGGAAAATCAGGGAAGCCATTGTGTCCCCAGACTCTGTCTTGACTTTGACCTACAGGCAATAGCGTTTGGCACGCAGAATCCAGGAAGAACAGGAGATGCACCGCAGTCACAATGGGGTGCATGTTCAAAATGAAGGTTGCCAGTCCCCTCCACTTTTTAACTCACCATGATGCTATACAGCATCTTGCCTTGCTTGGACCCGCTTTCAGCAAGGTCTGGATTAGCAGTTTCTTGTAGCCAAAGCCAACAGAGTTGGTCATGCCATCCATGACATGGGAGAGCCCCAAGAGAGATGGGTTGAGTCTGGGCATCCTCTGTTCCTTCCATAAAGTCAGTGCCAGTAGTTCATTGGCATTATAAGACTGGTTGGACCTCATTATGGACCCCTTTGGTGCCCTGATGGGAAGGACCGAGGGAGTGGAATGATTAGCACATTATCTCGCTGTACTATTGCCCTAATGCAAGTGACAAATGAGATGGTGCCTTATACGAAGTGGCACAATATCTATTTACCACCTAGACCATGTGTCTGAGGGAAGCTGCAGGCAGAATTACTTTGCCTTTTTTCCCTTGTTACTTTAGTCAGACATAAGCCTGGAATCGGCACATCCTCAAATGTCACTACTAAATATATTTTTCAAAAGCTTAACTGATATCAGGCCTTTTTAGAATAACATTAACATCTGGGCTGACCCCACCTCCCTACCAAGTTTCAGCCTGATGTTAATTAAAACAGGCAAGTTATAAACCCCAGGAAATGGCAGCTGACCCTTAACTATGCATGTAAAACTATAATAATATGCAGTAAAAATAAGGCACGGTCAAAGCACTGCCCAAGCTGCTCCGGGAATGATGCTGGTTGTTGTTTTTTTTAACCACAAGTTGCTCTCACGTAAGGAAGTGACATTATAACCCCCCTCCAATCCCCAAACCATTGAGGACTTTCTAAATAGCGGTCCTGTAGGTGACTCTCTCCCCTCTCAGGCAACCCAAGAAAATTATCCCAACATTGGGAGAGTCCCGCTGCTGCTGGAGATGATGTCTTTGAGAGGGAGAAAAGCAAGATCTGGGCCACATGTGACTGCTCCATGCCAGAATAGAGATTGCTCAGCTCTGATATCCTGGCACGATATTAAAGGCTCCCATTCTTCTGATGTATGTTCCCTCCCCAGTTGCAGCAAGGCACAGGCGGTGCTGCCTGTGGGTGATGTGCAAGGAGACTGGGAAAGCAACCCCTCCCCATGGGAGTGATACCTGCCATAGCTCCATCCCAGCGGATGCAGCAGCTCTCAACTGTTGAACCACCCTAGACTTTGCACGGGCCAGCTTGGGGCAAGCACGATACATTTCTGCAAAGTGCCAGCTGTTGCAAAGACAAATACATTAAAGCATGTGAGGTTACTACATCAGAGATGCTGTGGTAATGGAAGCCATAATAATATCCTGGGCAACCAGTGTGGGTTTTCATTCATGGATTCATAGATGCTAGGGTCAGAAGGGACCTCAATAGATCATCGAGTCTGACCCCCTGCATAGGCAGGAAAGAGTGCTGGGTCTAGATGACCCCAGCTAGATACTCATCTAACCTCCTCTTGAAGACCCCCAGGGTAGGGGAGAGCACCACCTCCCTTGGGAGCCCGTTCCAGACCTTGGCCACTCGAACTGTGAAGAAGTTCTTCCTACCCCTAGACTACTAAGCTTGAGCAGAAAGCACCGCACGAACAAAGCCGTCTAACTCACTGGTGCAAAGGCAGGTTTTCACTACTTTGTTAGTTATATGAGCCTCACTGGTGCTGGGTCACATCCGGTGCCTGCACATGCACGTATCCATTGCATGTCTAACGGGTCATGTGTGCATGAGGTTACCTGCCTTGCAGAGGTGCATCCATTAGAAGCAGGTATGTACCTGTGCATGCATAGTTGAAAGCTGGCCCTTGCGGATCACATAATGAGCTCCAGTTTCCTCCAGCTGTGTGGATTAGCCATACAGCCCAGGTGGTTGGCTCAGCTGCGGGTGCCGTGATTTCTGTGCTGTTTGTATGTCAGGTTGAGTTTGCAAACCTCTCTAGAATCCTTTTCCCAGCCAGGTGGTCCATCAGCTCCCAGTCCCACCACTCGCTCAGACTGTACAGTAGATGCATGAAAAATAGGCCGGTATGCTGTTCTCTTCCCATTCCCCGGTGACCTGGGTTATTCAGGGATTTGAGGAGGCAGCATGTGTTACAGAACTGCTGTATCTCTATGTAAGTCATTAGTTAATTGATAAAATGCCAAGAGATGGCACTCAAAACTACTCAGACTTGTTTCTGGGCTTTGTAGGACCAGCTGAACTTACGATTGTGTGCTAAAAATCACCATTCTTTGTAACAGCTCATAACACCAGGGAGAGGACCTTTGCTCACATGGTTCCCAAGATCTTTCTGGGGTGTCCCAGATACCTCCACCCAAGGGCAGTTAGAGTTGGCTGCCTTCCACCGATGGCGGGCAGCATATGGTACATGCTTTCCAGCGTGGCAGATAGTGTTTTCCCATGCTAAAGTGGGAAGAGTGGCCACCAAGTCTGTCCCACCATTGCAGACACCTGAGGGAGGCTCTCAGGACGTCGAGGAGGCAGAAGTCACAGTTCCTGGGGGAGACAGAGGGGAAGAGGCACTGACTGGTGTTGAACCTCAAACTGCAGAAAACCCTATAGGTTTTTTGGCAAACCCATGGTGGTAAACTCTATAAGGTTTCTTTGACTCCCTAAGAACCAAACTTGGGAGGGTTCACCCAGCCCTGGAGAATATCTCGCGTTGTTTGTAAACCACCACAGCTAGTGTTTGGGCAGAGGCATTTTTGTGCTCTCTGTGAACTGGAAGAGCCAGGATCTGAAACTCTGAAAGACTGGACTGCGATGGATAGATCCTCTGTCCCTTCGCTGTTTGAGGCATGGGAAAGGTCAACTCTTGTCCTCCAAAATGTGTCATTGCTATAAATAAGACGGCATAATTTATTGCAAATTGTTCAGCTAATTTATGGCAAACTATTAATAAACCCCCTTGAAATGCCGTACAATAAGTTAGTGTCATAAACAAGGCAAATATTTCCTTGATTCAAACCACATTTGCAATGTTAAATTCATTTTGAATAGATATATTTGTAAGGTCTGGAGGGATGAACCCAAGCAGCCCCCGGATTCTGCAATCCAGGCCCAAATCACACGTGGGAAAATGTCGGGAAGGCGACCAAACCTTTTTGTCAATGGCTTAAAGTAGAGATAAGCTGTGAGTGTTTAAATTGGCAATTCTAACAGCTACCTGAATTCAATGCGACTCGCTGCAGCTTGACTTGTAAGGCATTTGGCAATACAGTGTTAATGCCAACTAATCTGATAAACATTGACACAGTGACAACGCGGGGCCATTAGTACCAGCAGCTTTTTATGTTCATGTAAATCCATTGCCTTTTACAAGGTTCAGGATGTGCTGAGAAGTGGAAAATCTTCTTTGGGCACCAGAGGAATGAGATGGTTTCGCCAGCAAGGCAAGCACGTCTTCTCGCCATGCTTCTGCCAACCGTTGCTGCCGAGCGCGAGAGTGTTAAATGGCAAAATTCATCACAACTAATTTCTATTTGCCATCTATTAGGCTACATTGTTTTGTCCTCAACGTCAGGTTAAATAATGAACCTCTTGGAATAGAGTAAATTAACCTCCACTTTATGTTCATGTCATTGTCAAATGGAAACATCACTTGTACAAATGAAAAAGATTCATTAGTAAAGCTAATGCATAAGCTCCACTCCAGCAAAAGATAAGAGCGATTGAGGCCTTGTCATAATGCAGTGTCGAACCGCCGGCTTGTTATTTATGATGCCTGCCATAATCTTTGGAGATTATTTTCAGCAATGGTAATTAGCACACAATGCATCAGGAACAATTATGGAACAATGTCTTAGCTTGACAGGTATGCCACAGTGCTGCAGGCGAGCTATGATCCATGAGAAATTCAATCAAATCTGCATGCTGCGGGGAGTTTATTAATATTTCTCCTTCCGAGGCAGTTTGAAAGGCAGCTACGCTTGACCGGCCACCCAAAAATATTTAGCAGTGTGACACGAGTGTGCTCCTTGTTAACATGCACCTGTATGCACAGAAGCTTCCTAGGCACTTGCACCTGATTAAAATAGGATTGGCGAGTTCGCTGCCTGTAGGACTCTAGCGGCGCTGCTGCCACTCAGCTCATTTCTATAATGTCGCTAAAGAAATTCTACAACCGAGATCCCCAGTTGGGTGAAATCACCTGGAGCTCTGCTGAAGGCCATGGGGTTGTGCTATTTTAAACCAGCTGCAGACCTGGCTCTCCTTGTCCGTGCTCAGTGGGGGTAGGTCCAATTTGAAGTGGGAATGCAAGATGTGGCTGTCTGCCACGTTCCAGCCCCAAGCCATGACCTACCTGGCTACACAAATAGGTCCCAGAGCTGACTCAGGGCTTAAGGAACAGCTGGGGCAGAAAAGATCTGCAATAGAGGCGAAGATGTGAGGCTGCCCAATCATTAGTGACAGTGGTGTTTCTGATGGTACCGCGGACTGCGCCTGCAAGGGCTGAGCTCCCAGACCGCATGGGCAGGCTGACGGGAAGCTCTTATTTTTGCCATGCACAGTGAGTTTGTCTACATGTGCATTTATGCTGGCTTAAATTTACCATGCAGAAAGTTACTTCGCAGTAAGCAGGAATAGGCTGGCATCTACATATGCATTTATGCTGGCTTAAAATTACTGCACAGTAAATTTAAGCCGGCGTAAATGCACATGTAGACAAACTCACTGTGCATAGCAAAAATAAGAGGCTGGCATCTACATGTGTAGGTGTTAAAGCACATTAATGCTGTGTGTGGACTGACTTGGGACTAACTTTATTCCCAAGTCAGTCCACACACACAGTTTTACTGCGCAACAAGGCATCTACACATGTATTACTCCACAGTAACTAATTGGGTGTAAATTTGATATCTGCATGATGCAGGTATCAAATTTACGGTTCAGGTCAGTATAAGTCACCATATTCTGCGCAGTATGGACGTGATGCGTGCCTGTACTGTGCAATATTTTGGGTACTGCACAGTAAATATGCATGTTAAGAGACATCCAGTGAGTTGGAAATGGGTGTAGAATAAAGCCAATCTCTTCCAAGAACCAGATGTGTTGAGTGCCATGCAACACCACCTTCCTCCCCTCCTGACTGTGCACTGCTCACTGAGGTGCAACTTGTGGCCCATGTTACAGGAGTTGTCTCCTCCAGGGCTGAAACAGGCCTGTAAGCCAGTAGCAGGAAGCGACTGGGGGGTCCTTATATGTTATTTGTAAACTACTAGTATATGGGGCTGTCTCCCAGCTGCTATGCTGTGCTTCATCCAGATGTGCACAAGGTGCACACTAGGGGTATCATCTGGTCATTTATTCAAGTTAGGCTAGCATCTGGAGGTGCTACCCAAGATTAGGACCCTGTTGGGCATTGAACACAATGGAAAAGACAGTCCGTGGCCTGAAAACCTGGTGATATATAAAGAGAGGACACAGGATAGATGGGAAGAAAGGGGATGGTTATCCAGTCACCTCTGAGTCTCCAGCCCGAATGGACTGGCACCCATTCCTACCTGAGATGACAACTGAGACGGTGCAAGAATAGAGTGCAACTCACCCCCCCAGCATGGTAACAAGACATTGCAACCACTCTCCCACCACACTCCTCCTCACACGTTTGCGGGGCTGACCGACTTCAGCAACAGGTCGGTTGGAGGACCCAAGCATCACACACCCAGTGCGACAGGGCTGGCTTTCCAGTTACCTATCCAGTGCCATCCAGTTTTGCTGGCAGAACAGAAGAAGAGGGGAAGAATCACGTTTTCTTCTGCAGAGAAAACAACCTGCATCGAGTGACATGTTTTCAGCTCGCTGTGCAAATAAAGTTTAGCAAATGAAACAGTGACACATTATTATGCAGAAACACTGAAAGCTCTTGGGGCCCGAGTTTCTGTGAGACTACCCAAGAGCTTTTCTTTTGAAATTCTGACCACTTCATGTCGGTTCTAATGGGAGCTAAGAGCTTTTAGGATTTGGGCTGCACAGAAAACAGAGGCAGCCTCTCTCTCTCTCTCTCTCACTGTGCACACGTTTTATAAGTTCTCTGAGGTGTAGGATGCTGGGAATAAATATAAAAGGGGATGTGGGTACACACAGGGAAAATACACACTTTCCCAAGTTGGACAGTGGCTGTGAGAAACTCATCCTAAAGGAAGGCTCTGAGCCTGCCTAAAAACGTTTCTCCTCCGCACTCAGCCGTTTGCTCCATCTTGTCCTGACTCTCTGCAGTTCTGTTTAATCAAAGCTCCTGCTTACGATAGCAACAGCATCACGGGTGGGAAAGGTGAGCCAGGCATCCCCGTCAGACGTGAAGTAAACTTGTGTAGATGTCTGGATTTTGCATGCAAGGAAATCAGGAGTGGTCCCATTGACCTCAGAGGAGAGACCCATACCTGTGTGTCCCTGGGCAGGATTTGAAGAGTCCAGTGGAGGGCAATGAAAATGGTTCATGGGCTGGGGGACAGGACTGGGGAGGAGAGGCCGAGGGAAATGGGCTGGTTGAGTCTGCAGAAGAGCAGACCGAGGGGGATTGAATAGCAGCCTTCACCTCCCTGCAGGGGGGCTGCAAAGAGGATGGAGCTGGACTGGTCTCAGTGGGGGCAGATGGCAGGACAAGGAGCAATGGGCTCCAGTTGCAGCAAGGCAAGTTGAGGGTGGATATTAAGAAAAAGTCTCTCATCAGGAGGGTGGTGAAGCACTGGGACAAGTTACTCAGAAAGGTGGGGGAGTCTCCATCCATGGAGGTTTTGAAGACCCAACTAGACAAAGCCTTGGCTGGGATGATGGAGTTGGGGCTGGTCCTGCTTGAACCAGGGTGTTGGACTAGATGTGACTCCTGAGCTCTCTTCAACCCTCATGTCCTATGAGTCTATGATTTAGCCTGATAGGTTTAAGTGGAGCTTTAGTGCCTTAGAAGCCTGATTCATCCCTATAGAAGCCCAAAGGGATTGTGTGGGGGGTAGGGTAGGATTTAGCCCAAGTTGGGCAAGCTTCTTAAGAGAAAAATAGCTCTGAGTCAATAGCTGTGCTCCACATTTGAACACAGAGTCTCTGGGTCTGGTCATAAGGGGCGCTATACACTCCATGCTTCCCCGTGAGCTACCCCAGTGGGATATTTGGCCAAAGAAGAACTATCATCTGCCTGTATTTTGGCTCACATTGACTCCATCCTCTGCAGATCCCTAAGGCAGATGGGTCATGATCCCAGAAGGTTACCTTATCAGTGTGGGTGGAGGAGTGACAACTATTATGTCTCTACTATGTCTATAGCACAACAATGTCTATACGTGCAGACCCTTTCTCCCCAGCCCTGAGCTCCTGCCCTGATGTCCCTTTGGGTGCATCTACACTGCAGCTGGGGGGACTAACAACGGCATGCCTACATGTACCTAAGCTGGCTTTAATGTAAGCCTCTCACATCCCCGGAGCAATGAAGCTGTAACAACATGTGCATCCGTCAGCACGGGGCAGCCAAGCCTGCCCTGGGTACTCATTCAGACAGCTAGCTCATACTGAATCTCTTGCCGCTTCATGGAGACTGGCATGTCAGCATGCTAAATTAAAGCTGGGTTGTTTAATGAGCTGGAGTCACACCTCCAGACTGTGCTGTAGACCTGTCCTCTATGGCTACAGCATTAGACATTCTCCAGAGCAGCTTCTCCCTTGGTTTGGAGACCAGGTAGAGTTCAGGTGGGAATGTCCCATCCCAGGCTACACCTCTTTATTCTGGCATAGGGGCACGGAAACCGGACTGGCAATAACTGAGCACCCAGGAAGGAGTCCAGCTTAGGGGGTACAGATGGCCATGCCAGCAAACGAGTGCTGTATCACCAGGCAGGATATGGAGGGGGAATGCACAAGCGCAGCACACACCAGCCTTCCAGTATTTCTTACCTATTCCAAGATTATTAAAAATGACCATCCCTCGGCTGGCAATCTCACCCCGCTCTTGGAGGAATTTTGGTTGCGGCGCCTGGTGATTGCAAACCAGTTATTCCCGGTATCCTCCGGTTTAACATCTCCCTTCCTATTAGATGACTGGGATGTACTTCCTCATCTTCGTATAATGCAAGAACATCATCCTGCTTCTTTGCACGTGCAGAACAGAAAGGCACATCGGACACTTCTGCCAATCCTGGTTCATTAATAACAATTTTACCATATCTTCAAATAGGTCTGTGCTAGGATTTCTCTTGTTCCTCACATTCGTTAGGGATTATCATCACCAGGCAGGGAATTTACACGTGTATCAACAGAGCCCTTTCAAGCAGAGAGGCTCTCCTGGGTGGAGAGTGGGGGGGAAATGGCTGGTTGCATTTAGTGGCACCAACCATATTATAAAATCATTAGTCAAAGAGGAATTGTTGCCTTATGTTTATTTTACCATTATTTCCCAAGGGGACTGCTGCTAGGGGCTGAAAGGCATGTCTAAGTTTTTAAATGCAAACATTGTTTGGCATTTCTGTTGCGCACAAACTCTTTCCTTCCACTCATTTGGTATTTAAATGTATGGAGGGCTTGCGATTAGAAGCAGGTGGACAGAGAGAGCAGGACAGAGTGAGTTTAAGTCATTCCTCTTTTGTGCTGCCATCTGTTCCTTGGCTGTGGAGCAACTGAATGCACGAGGAAGTAGTTGGTGCAATAACTTTTCAAAGGACAATGAGGGTGATCTATGGAGTCCCAATGGAGGTGGGGCTGGAGGGAGGACTCCCCCCTGCTTCTAGCTAGGCAGATTTTCCAATGCATTTCTTTTTGTGCCATTTATTAATTGTTCCATGTATCGTGGGCACCCTAAATGCCGGGACCTCACTGTGCAAACACAGAGGTAGTCCCTGCCCCAAAGGCCCTGCAGTTTAGAGGTCAGGATATGAACAGCAAATGGATCCAGTGACCAGATGGCAGGAGCACAATGTGGCTGTGAGACAACTCTGGTCAGTTGAACTAAACCAGTCTGAACTGTCCCACAGTACTGACCCGAAGAGGAGCAATGGGACCTGGGCAGGGGGGAGAGTGCAATTATTAGATAAGGGACGCTGGTTTATTGCCCCCATGACAGCAGGAAATGCCATTGGAGGTGTAATGATCATTGAGAATCAGGACCTTGGTTTTGCAGGTTATCCAAGTAGCTCTCTACCTCCCTGTTGCTCTTCTTATTAAGGCCTGGAGAGCTTCCATGTAACAGCTCAATTAATTTTAATTAAATATGATAACATAACCCTGCCACCTGCAGCTTCCTGCAGGCTAGCATCCTGCTCTCTGCAAAGTAGCTGCTGGTTTCTGCAAAGAAGGCAAGTCGGCACAAATAGCAACTCCTCCACACACCTCGCAGCACTGGGCATTGCTTCATGCCGGGTCCAGGATGTGACGGGACTGCTCTGCCTCCATCTCTCCTCTCTCCTGCTTCAGTTCTGACACCAGGCACGAGCCTGCCCCGCCTCGGTTGCAGGTCTCCCAGGCTGACACAACGCAACGACACTCCGAGATGCTCAGCAGAGCGTGGTGGACCGAGGCCCTTTCTCCCCGCGTCGGATGGCTACCCAACTGGAAGTTGAAGATGTCCCTGAAAAAGAGCAAGAGATAACTGCAGTATCCTTGCGCCACCCCCTCACACGAGCGAAGGCTCAGTTCATCAAGGAGCTGAATGTGCTGAGCTCTCGCCAAATCTAGCGAGAGTCGAGGTCACGCGGCAACCGAGAGGACCACGCGCTGGAGAAGATGCTTGGCTGAGGTCTTCAAAGCTGCCTCCAGGCTGCCAGTGGGAGCTGGGCACCTACACATGCCCCAGGCCAGGCCTGGGAATATGGCCCAAAAGCATGTTGCACCCCAGATGGAGTTGGCCTGGAGCATCTCTAAGCACCCAGCAATTGGCACGCCCAAGACCAAGCATGGGAGAGCATCTGATCGTGGGTCTGGGGCCGTTCGAAAGCAGCTGCATCGTTTCATTTCAGGAGCTGGCAGAGAGGCAGCAAGAAGGCAGGACTTGCTTCCCCACTGCCCTTTGGATACAGCTCAGAGTTGGTCTGCAGAGGTTTCTGGGAAGCTGGGCAAGAGCCATTGATCAGGACAAAGCAACTGCTGGGCCTCGCAGTGGGTACCCGGGCCTGTCTGCATGTGTGCTGAGCCGTGCACAGAGCTCTGGGATGGCTCACGACCAGAGGCAGGGTATCGCACCACTCTGTCCCAGTTTACCCTGGGTCCCTAGGCTTTTACTTGGACTGGGAATTCACTGTTTTGTGCATCTTGCTTCGCTGCGTCTAACCACCTCCTGACAAACCAACAAACCCAACCCATTTGATGCCTACACAAGTATTTTCTCTTTAACAATTCAGGCCCTTGATGCTGATTGGAAGAACCAAACTAATTTCATGTGGTTCTCCAACACCCTGTTATGACATTTATGACATACTTTTCTGTTTAGAAAGGATGATTTTTTCCAGATGCCAGCACATCTAAAACTACCTAATGAGATTTCCACAGATGTTGAGTTTAAAACCATCTATGGTATTTTTTTTTTTAATATAAAAGTTGATGCTCTCCAACGAAAATATTTCTCTTCTGAAAACATTATGACTGTCATTGAATGTGTGCCGGATTAATGAGTGTCATGGATTTGTTCGCTGAATGATAAAGCACTGGATTTAAGTCTTTGCTTTTTCTGATTTAAAACATTAATTTGAAATTATATTTATTCCCTCAACTTTTTACATATGAAATTCAAGAGAAAGAGGATAATGCAGCCAAGGCTCTTCTCTGGGACCTTCGTTGCGATACTGCCTGATTCTTCTGTAGCTCTGCTCATCTGTAGATCCCAAAGTATATTACAAAGGAGGCAACTTTCTTTACCCCCACTTCACAAATGGGAGAACTAAGGCACAAAGAGGGGACGCTCCCTGAGGTCAAACCAAATGCCCTGTACCTTGGCACATTTTGTCTCCCAAATATATGAGAATAGCCTCAGAGATCTCAATCCAGTGCCCGTTCAGGGCAGCGGGAAGCTCTCTCTTTACCTACACGAGGGCAATATGGGATGCTGATGGACCCAGTCGAGGTTGCCAGGGTCCCTAAAGTGCACAGCACCTATATTTTGATCTGGGCCTCGAGAAAGCCGAGATGCTCACATCTGTGTTCCTCCTTTGCTCGAGGCTATTTTCTAACGGTTACTTCATTTTGCCAGCTCGGAGGAATTTGCTCAGAAAAGCCTCTGCCTTGTGCTGCTTTTATAGAGACATCTCAGCAGTGTCCCTCCTTCCCAGCGGGGCCTGTTCCTCCCCCAAAGGGACTCGGCTGTTCGCGGGTAGCACCGTGGTCTCTTAATTGCAGGACACGGAAGGAGGAGGCATTACACGGAGGTTTAACCCTTTTGCAGTGAGTGGCAGGTCCGACGGCGACCCCAGGTTTCTCCCGTTTTCCCGATGCCGAACATTTGTTCTAGTCTCTTGGTGAAAAGTGCCCCCCCCCCCCCAGCCCCCCATTACATTCGAAATACACTGCGGCATCGTCTGGAAATATTTAATCTGTATCTTTCTCACTCTTGTAAGAAGGGAGGAACACCCACAACCCACCCAGCTCCAGCTCTGAACTCGGCCACGCAGATGTCTGTCACCTGTTTCTAAGGAAATGTGCAAGTGTTTGGGAAAGAGCGGAGCATCGTTGTTATTGTGGGAATCTGAAACCGCTCTGAACCTTGCCCTTCTCTCCCCTTTCCAAGAGTTTCTTTTTTCTTTTTTTTTTAAAAGAGAAATTGCAAGGCTCATAATTCACTCGCTGGTTTGCATTAAGGGCTCTGTCCTGCAAAAAGTGCCGGATGCCCTGCACTCCCACTGCAGGACGGGGCAGCTGAGCTGGCTCAGCACCTTGCCAGAAGTGCTCAGCCCTTGGCAGGCTTGAGCCCTCAATTAGAAAGTCGATCTCCAGCTTGTGTTAACTGATCTTCCCCAACAACGCCCCCATGGCTGGCCCGGGACGGCTGTCGGTCCTTAGGACACATGGTATTAATACAGAAGTACAGACTGTACCTGCAGCAGCTTTCCCACCCCTGGGGCCCACTACCCTTGTCCTCTGGGCAGGAAAAGGAAGGCAAGGTGTGCCTAATACCGCGGGAACACCCTGGGGTGCCGTGACGAGCGTTGGCCAACGTGCAGGCAGTGGTTGGCATGCTACAAGTTGAGCCCCATGCTCTTCCTGAGTGTCACTTCAGTCCCCTTCCCAATCTGCTGCTCTGCTTTCTGCTCCCGCCCCTGTGCTCCCCGTCTGATCTGTTGCCCTGCTTTCTGCTCCTGTGCCGCCTGCTCCCTCCTCGATCTGGTGCATGCCACACACAGCGGCTGGTCCAAAGCTCGGTGTGCTGTGTAGAGATGTGGCCATATAAGAGAGAGACGGGAGTGCAGATGGAGCTGCCGTTCCCTTATGGATATATTCAAGAACCAGGCAGGGGACAATGCTCTCCTTAGCTCAGACTGCTCTTGGGTGCTCCTTGCGTGAGACTTGTACGGGGGGAGAGAGGTCCTGTGGCATACCCTGCTTCTGTCAGATGTGGATACAAGGCAAGGACCTTTTCTCTTTCCCTCTTTCTCAAATCATTTCATCCGCTAAGAAGAAATCTCTCCAGCATGCTGCGGAAAGAAACGCTGCCATGAAAACTTACGGCATCTTCCCAGTTCCCAAGCTTGTGGATAGAAGAGCCTACCCAACCAGGAGGCCAAGGCATGGAAGAATAATTAAGGTGCCCCAGCCCAGCCCTTCCTGCCATTCTTTCACCTCCATATGCAGAAGTCCCAGCAGCCCTGAATCAGAAAAAATGGGGAAAAAGAAAGCATCAGAAGTTGAAAACATGGCACGATGCAGATACATCAGAGGATTGTCTGTAAACCCTGTCCCTTTTTGCCACGGAGATGGCAACATAGGGAAGAACTCTTCCAGCCCCTAAAGTCCTCTGTTCAAGCCCTGCTGCCGCCACTCATCCCTAGCACCCAGCACATCTCCCTGCAAAGTTTGAGGTTATTTCACAGAAGAGATAACCCACATCTGGGACGGTCTCATGGACTACCAGGAACAACGCGCTGAGATCAGGACTGAGACATTGGGCCAAGTTTTCTTTTGCTGGGTGGGGCTGCCAGCTGAGGTCATTCTGGATCAGGACATCAGCCTTATGTCCCAGCTCATGTAGATGTGGGAGTAGAAGGAGTTACTTGGTGTTAAGTCAGCTTGCACTCCAGTCTGCTACCCACCAATGGATTAGTCTAACGTTTGAAGCCACCTTGAAGAGGTTGTGCATATTGCACACCTTTGCATTTTGTATAATAAAATAGTTCCCGGTCAGCTATATTGTCAGTGAAGAATTATGCATGCAGGGCCTTGCACTATTAATCAGATGTCATGATGTATACATTCCCTTGGCATATCACTCCGTGGCAGGCAGCAGTGCATTTACAAATGGAGAGGGGGGAAAGGAGCAATAATAGGAAAAAGAATTATTTTTGTGTGTGCTTGTCTTAAGGCATATTTTTCCATTCAGTAATTTGAAAAAATAACCATCTGGAAAATATCATATTATGGACAAGGCGTGTCATGACATTTACAGCAAATATTTTTGCTGCTAGTATCGGCACCAACACTCGGCTTTATCAAGTGCTGTGTATTCATATACACACACGTTATCCAGTAAATAAAGGGGGCTGTACAGTAAATCAGTGCTGGGTGATAATATGCATTAAACAGTCACGTTTGCTTTTATTTATTCTTCTTTCAAACACATATTTTTTGCATCTAGCAAGCGCCTGTGGTTCCTTCCCATTTGCCCTTGCCATCTCTGCAGCCAGGCATTAAACTGGACTACCTAGGACTGTCAACTCTGTTTGAATCTATTCTGGGAGGTTTCCAAAATGGCAACGTGCCCGCGACAGACAACACGAACGTGCCCGTGTGCTTCCGGATTAGAGTGCATGGACTTTACGCCAGGAAGGCAAATGCACATGACTGATTTATACAGTAGTCCAGTGGGTTTTGAAAATGTAATAGATTCAACATTTAATATTTATTTTAATGACTGCCCTATCATGTATCTCCTGGGTGACTCTCAGCAGTCTCCTAGAGATTTATATCTAATTCCTGAAGACTCCAGGGCAATCCTGGAGGGTTGGCAACCCTAAGGCTACCATGGTGGGACGGACCCCTGATGTAAATAAAGGTATTGGGAGGCCCGCAACCAAGAGCATCCATAAGGCAAAGAAATCATTAACAAAATGAGTTTCAAATGATGGGGAACTTAGTTTAGCCATGAAGGAGAAATGAAACATATGCAGCCTCCGGTTCCAAGAGGCAACTGGGAGAGGAACAGAGCGGCTTGCATTATGCTCCGTGTTGGTTTGCAGTCGTATCGCAGTGCTATTGGTCACAGTACTTATGCTAGAGTTTAATTCCAACTTTTCCTCTCTCTGCCTCCCCTGTTTATTAGGGTTATATTCACCCCGACAGAAAGGGACAACACCAGCTCATGCCCATAAGTCCTCAGAGGATTTAAGTAGAGCGCAGGTCTTTTGCTGGGTGCATGTCCACCTTGGAGCCCAATCCAGCACCCATGGCCAGTTGCCAACAGACTTTGGTGGATGCCACAGGGCAATGGGTAGGGTCTCCAGGAAGACTGGTATCCTCTCAGACTCTAAACTGCTCACCAGTACACCTTTAAGAGAAGGGTTATTAGACCTCGTTTTGGTGACTCGTTAGCATGCAAAAGAAGCCAACAAAACCTGAAAGCATCCATTGCTCAGGGACCAAAGGAACCCGTTCTGCAGTGTAAAAGGGCAACTGATCTTGAACCAGCCAGTCTGGATCCAGATCAGACATTTCCAAGCATCTTTTGCTACCCACGAGCTGTAACAATCCCCAGTACAGGGCCATGAGAAGCTCCGGCCCAGATGTTCTCTAAGATGTGGGGCCGATGTCTTCATAACTATAGGAACGAGGCCAAATAAGAGGATCTCGCACTGTCAGGCTTTGTGAATCATACAGCCTGGCTGTGCTGAAATCCAAGCTGGTTTTGCCAAAAACTCTGCTGGGATTTGTGGTAAGGACCCCCCAGTGTTTGCAATGCTGAATCCCCTGGGCCGAGGGCAGAAGCAGTCCTGGGGCACAGATGAGCAGTGCAGCAAACGAACTGAACAGAAGGGCACGTGCAGATGGGTTCACACAGTCCCCCGCAAGAAAAACCCGTAAATGAACCAGACAAGTCACAAACTTCCTGAAGCAGAGCCCGGTTCGTAATGAATCCTTCCTGTCCCATCCAAGTCAATGGGGAAACTCTCCTGACAAGCCTCCCATATAAAAGCACCTAATAGGATGTTGGAATGTGCAGGGGCTCTGGGTCAACCAAGCACAGATGCCGACGTTGGAGCAGTGTCTCTGCTTCGAGGGAGGCTCTTTGCCTCTCCAGAAGCCAACACATGGAAACGGAGAATCCCAGACCTACCCTGCTTCGCAGAAGGCGCCGTAAAGCTGTGATCGTCCTCATAAGACAAGAAGCTGGCAAGAGTTGGCGGAGCCCCAGAGCCTGGCACAAGAAAGTGAATGAACAGAAGCTACCGTACATATTTGTCACCAGCCCGTTCATCACATGCACACTCTTTATATATAAATGTATCGATAAAAATATAACGTGCTGCACAGAAATACACCCAGGCTAATATTTACGTTGATTTTCCAGATTATATATATTCTTGCACACTATAAACCAAAAGCATGCTGAAAAGTGACCCATCTGTTTTGCATGGAGTTTGAACACGACTCACTGCTTCTTACACACACAACCACAATATTCAGTTTACGAATATCCAAGCTAATTTTAAATAGATTTTTCTTCTTAAGACTTTCTGTAAAGCTATTTCCTGAACTGCCTCTACGAAACATAAGGGGACCAGACAAGCATGGGGTTCTGTTTAGCGCAGTTTTATAATCTCCCCCGTACGCTGAAATCACTTTCTTGAAATGGTAACTTGGGTAATTCTTAATCGCAGCGTGTTACTACTTAGACATAAAAGGGAAAGTGTTTCTTTCTCTGGGAGGAGGGTAGGTTGGAATGAATCTTCCTAATGAAAATCAATAGCTTAAAATTTGAAATCAGTTGATGCAACTATCAATGCAATTTAACTTGCTTATTAACAGACTCACCCAATCAGCTTCATGTGCACCCGGTTGCTAAGTTGCCTCCATAAACAAATTGATTAATTGATTTTTTTTTCCCAAGGCCTCTTAGTGCAAGCAGGTCAGGTACCTATGATTTCATTTTGCTCATCTACTTAGTGCTAGCTTTGCAGTTCACCTCCGAATACCAGTGCTTCATCTGAACCACGAGCAAGTGCATGTGGGACGGCGACATTTGGAGTGGGACCAGAACTGGGACTGCAAGAACCTGGGAGGATGCAGGTCTGCATATCGGTGTGGACTTGAGAAGTGAACCACATGGATTTTAATGGTAAAAGTTATACTTTAGAGAGGCTCCCTAATTTACAAGTTAGGAATTGAGCCATTGTCCTTTAGATCTTGACTGAAAGCATCTTCTAACAGGCTGGCCTCATGCCACTTCCCCCCTGAAGCCTTGCTCTTGTGAGATATTAAGAGTATAAAATATGGCTCCTAATCCATGATTTGCTCTTCAGTCCAAACCCCAGGTTCTACTTCAATCTTTGCTCACGTAGGAATGGTGCTGCCTCAGACCAGGCCTGCAAATGGGCCCTGGCCAACGAGTGGTAAAAGTCAGCCCTGGTGTGTTATTTATCACCTATTTTCAGCCTGGTTGAACACGCACCCCTACCCTCTTGAATGAAAACTGCACCTTGCTGCACATTGGACTCATAGACCAGGGGGTGTAAGGGACCTCAGGGGGTCACATCTAGTCCAACCCCCTGCTCCAAGCAGGACCAGCCCCAACTCCATCATCCCAGCCAGGGCTTTGTCAAGTTGGGCCTTAAAAACCTCCAAGGTTGGAGAGTCCACAGCCTCTCTGGGTAACCTGTTCCCTGCTAGTGAGAGAGTTTTTCTTAATATCCAACCTCAACTTCCCTTGCTGCCGCTTGAGCCCATTGCTCCTTGTCCTGCCATCTGCCCCCACTGAGACCAGCCCAGCTCCATCCTCTCTGCAGCCCCCCTGCAGGGAGGTGAAGGCTGATCCCATACGGCTCCTTTAAAAGTCACTGTTGCATCTGAATTTCCTTTGCTGAGCTGACTATAAGTTCAGTATGTATAGTAAACAGTGTCTCCTGCTGGCCTATTACTTTAAATGAAACAAAACTGAGAAGTCCCATAGTGCACTGGGCTAAATTAAACCCTGGCACAGAGGGCATGTCTACACATGCACTTTAATGTGCATTATCCTAATTTAATGTGCATTAAAGCACCATAAAAAACCTGTGCTTTCGTTAATGTGCACTAAAATAGGCTAATGTGCCTTTTTCTAATACCTCACAATGGAGGTACTACATTTAATGCGCATTAGCAAAAGTGTATTAATGAGCATGTAGATGCACCCTGAGTTTCCCAGTTAGCCTTGTGAAATTCCCAGGGAAACTGGCCAGGTGAGCTATCTGCAGTGTGTCCCGGGTCATTGCTGTCTCTGGCTGCCTACAGAGACAGGGCTTCAGTGACCACCATCAGAAAGAAACTTTACTTGCCTGCAGGAGGGAATTGTTTCTCCTTTGAAAGATAGAAATGAAGGAGTGCATACGCCTACTATTTGGGAGCACGAGGATCTGCCACTTATTTCTAGACACAGGTAAGAGAGGGGTCACAAAACTCTTCTTGAGCAGAGTTATGGAGAAACAGGTTTCAATACCTTTATATTTCACTGGGCGCATTTACACATTCATTAATGTGCCATAGTTATGACACATTAAGTTTAGTACTTAAATAACCAAGTACTAAATCAATGTGCAGTAATTTGCACTATTGCGCAGTAGTGCCAATGCAGTTTTTTAGTGACACTAACTGCGCAGTAGCCTAATACTATAGTGCAGTAGCATATTAGCACAGGTTTTTGCCAGCACGCTACTGCGCAGTGTTATTAGGGTATGGTGCAGTTAGTGTAGATGCGCCCAGTGCAAAGAAAAAAAGAGCTTTTAACTGGGTACCCGGGTGGCCCGTACGATGGATGCTGATCCACAGGTGCTGTCAGCTGCCGAGGATTTCACTGCTGATTTACACTGGGGTAATAATGGTGTGAAATGGATTTCCCAGAGTTGTTCCAAGTGCTCTGATATCTTTTTTTGCCCCCTGTTCTCCAAATCTACTGTCTCCTTCCCTGAAGCCAGGCAGGAGAGGATGGATTGAGGTGTCAAGGGAGATAAAAAAAATGACTTTCTGCACTTTTACTGAATAGCTGAGGAGGGATTTATACTGGTAGCAAAATGTTTAAATCCTTCAAGGTGAAAGACTTGTGAAACGTTAAAACTGGCTCTTTTTTGTTGCTGTTTTAGTGGCCGTTAGTTAAAGCAGGAGGGCAAGTAGCTACCTCGGAGCACCCTTCCTGCAAGGCCAGTGCAGAGGGTTAATGGGAACAGTGGAGTGGTCGGAGGTTAAAACCGCTGCAGGTGTGTGGCTTAGCGGGGTGTTAATTGTGTAACAGATGAACATAAATGGAGGGGGGTTAGGAGAACAGAGTGGAGGAAGGGACTGTGTCAATAATGAGCGCCACAATCGAGATATTGTGGAAGGCTATTGAGCTATGTTGCAATCCTTGTTACAGCTGTCATAACAAATACAGTCATTTTCTGATGATAATTAGAAGGAGCTGAGATGTTTTACACACAACTTTATTTTTTCTGGGAAAAAGGTGTCCTGTTTTTCTGAACCTGGCAACCACCAACAATGTCTTGAGCCCAAGTGAACTTTGTTGTTGTTTAAAACTAAAAGTTTCCAAATTTTGGTGTTTCAGCTTCCTTCCTTCCTCCTCTGCCTGCTTTGTCTGTAGCCAGCGAATACAATCACATAAGTGCGTGGTTTTTTTCAGGGTACCCCAAGACGCACAATCTTTTCATTGTGCTGGGCTCTTTGTTCTGCGTTGTTTTGTTTTGTTTTGGCCACTTGAACTTTCCAAACTCCTTCAGCTTTTCAAAAGCTGCAGAATGGCAAAGCCAAAGAGAAACATGGGAAAAAACAGAAAACGGGAGCCCTCAACCTCATTCATCTTACCATAGGTGGTGGGAGAAATGAGTGCAGAATTGGCAATAAACAAAAAAGCAGAGACAAGAAATGGTCCATTTAAAAACAAAAGAAAAGTCATTGTAAGATGGAATGAAAATGGCTTGAACTTTTTGGAGAGCCTTTTCCCATTCTTTTAAAAATGTTTCAGTAAATTTGAAAGATTTATTAGGAAAATGTAAAAAGTTAGCATATTTCTGTGGTACGGTAGGGTCATGTCCCGGTATTCTGTGCATGGTCACCACGTTTGTACCTAGCTGTAGGATGTTAAGGGGGGGTCTTCATCATGTTTTTGATCATTTGGTCTACATTTGTGCAGGGTAAAGTAATTACAGTTTTTTTGCATGACATGGTACAGTCACGAGAGAGGATGCTCTGCATGGCAACAGCATTACATGTAGTATGTAGTTGTAGAGCGGCCAAGCCTCCGTAGGCACTGCCTTTAGCAGGACTAATACAGCTACAGCTGGCTCAGAGGTGCTAATGTCCAATAAGAGGTACACATTTTGTGATTATTGTTTTTAACTGTATGACAATTTTGGAAAAGATTTCAGGGTCTCTTCTTGAACGAGGCCAAGCGGTCTGTTTTAGTGCCCGGAGCTGGGGTGGTTTTGAGGTTTAACCCTTGTGAACTTTTCTCTTGAGGCTTTGGCTCACAAGTGGCAGAAATCTCAAGGTCTTTGCAGTCTCCTTTTATCTTCAGTTGTGTAAATGTAACAGAAGGAAATGTCCGTGGAAGATTTCCGCCATTCTCTGGTTTAAATTCCTTCAAAACCATCATGACTTATTTAGATTTCGGGTCTCGGGCCTGTGCTGTCTTGAAGCGTGGAGGGGTCTAGTTTTTCAGGGTTGAAATTTCTACATACGTCTGCTCGGACTACATTGAGATGTTTGGTAGTCTCGCATCACTCAGCCCGTAGATCGCTTCGCTGAGCAAACTGCACGTCGCCTTTCCCCTAAAAGCTTCCTTTGATTCTGGAGTTTAGTGAAAGCTAACTCCATGTGCCACAATAAATATCCTGAAATGGTAGAAAAGAGGATGGGAATCCCTAGATGTGATCATCCATACTGCTGATACCAAAGGTTGGGTTAACTCTGGTAACAATATAATAATGCCTCTATTCAAGGCAGTATAGGTTTTGAGAGCACTTTTACCAGCTTTTAATAAACACTATAGAAAACAGGTTTGGCCAAATGTGTATTTCATTATTATGAAATGCTGTTATTGCATTGGTTTTCTGCATTGGTAAGCGAAGGGGGAAGGGATGCTAATGACTCTGGTCTCAGGCAAGACGAGGAGTCTGATTTTTCTTTCCTCTCCTCCAAACCCCAGGCACCCCCCCGGCTTGTGAACCCGTGGATAGGAAGGAATTGGGCATTTCCCATTGGAGGTTTAGAGCTTCCTAGTTGTTATTGCCAAAAGCCAAATTGTGCAGCTGGTGGGATTATAATGGCTGCTCTCTGTTGCCTGTATTTATATAACAGTTAGATGGACTTTTACTACGGGCATTGCTTTATTGCTAAACGGTCACATGAAGAGGACTGTGGAAACCTCGTGAAGCAGAGATGCGGGGCAATATTAGTGGAGCGCCGGTCATGGCTGCACCGCTTCTGGCATGGGAGTGCCGGGGCACGTCTCCGTATGGCACCGCTCTCCAGTGGCACGAGTGCGTGCGGCATCAAGAAGAGCAAAATGCAAAGGGCTTGGGGTTGGTGGTCTACAGAAGAGGAGAGATCCACCGAACTGCAAAAAGCTCCTGTCCCCTCTTGACCGTTGGTGGCTGCACCCACTGCATCCTCAGGATATGCCGTTCAACTGCCCTAAGAGTCCCGCTCTTCCCTGCCATGGCCTGCTTGGTACGTTCAGCACCGCGGCCTTCCTGCGCTGCCGTCAAATATCATTCTTGGGCATCGGAGCGCCTCGAAGGGTCGCCCCAAACACCAGGAACAAAGAAAGACGCAGCCTGACATTCAAAATCACGTGTGTTGTTCCTTCGACTGCCTTTCCTCGAGCTCTGGAGAACAGAGGACCTTTTCCTGTAGGTCAGGAGGGTGCTCCTTTCCTTTTCAGGAGGCAGGACACCGACTCCTCCATCCTCCAGAGGATCTTACCTCAAACATACGAGGCAGACAAAGGGAGCGCGACGATTAATCTTAAACTTTATCTCCTATTAGTGTGTCAACAAAACAACCTTTTCTTATGCCACCCTTTGATACGCTGGACAGGTGTCAGAAAGACATGGGCCATCCATATCTTATCTTACATTAAGAAGAGTCATCCGGAGAGTTACCTTCATTACGGCGACAGCCGTGTCAAAAAGAATCGACTTATTGTCAGCGCATCTAACCTAACAATGTTAATGGACCCTTCAGACATCTTCTCCTTCTCATTTGTTTCCTACATGCCTATCAAAGAGACAATGCAAGGTAGTTACTAAGCTCTGGGGAGCGGTGTGTGTATGTGTTAAGAGAGCCCGTGACAGCTCTCCGGGCTGCTTTTAATGAAGCAAGATGGGTGTGAGGAGGAGGGACTGTGGGGCTTTTCTTCCATGCTACAAGCGACCCGGAGTGGAATTTGAGGCTGCTTTGTCACTACTTCTGGATTTTAGTTCATTATGAATTTCTGGCGCACCGGCCCCTGGTCCATTGGTCCTTTGCTCAGCTGTGCATGGAAATGGTTTATCCCGGGTCTCTGTATCTGATGCAGTGCGGAGCCTGATGTAGCGGGGCGGGAGGTCATCCCATGGAGGACACATCAGGAGCTGTCAGGAGGTGGACGGTTGATCTTGGGCAGAAGTGCTTTCCATGTTGTGTCTTTGCCAAGTCAGGCTCTGGAAAACTTATTCTGAGGACGGCCGTTGCATTCCTATTATGAATGAACTTGCTTCGTGCCAGAGCATGACTGGATGTCTGGGGCTAATCAATGGTAGCAGGATGACCGCCGCTTTAATATTAGCGAGCAAAGCAAGAAGCGACTCGTCCTGTAGAAGTCGCACGGTGGTTTTGTGTACAACATGATTGCAGTGGTCCTGCAGACAGCCATAAATATTGAAAGTAAATCCCCCTCGTGTGTAGCTAAGTGTCTGAATAGTTCATCCTTTGTTCGTATTCAGTCGTATGCACAATAGAGTCCTGACTTTTGCCGGTTTTCTTTTCTTTTCTTTTTTTAGATGGCATAATTTTAATCAGACTTGATAAACACGTTCCCTATAACACTGGATCAGCATGAGGTATAAGTCAATGCACATTTATTTACGCACCAAGATCTGGTTAAACAGCCAGGGGAAAACGTTTGCCATTGTTAAGGCCGGCGACGGTATTTGTTCTGCGTCTATTGTTCATTTAGGTCAAGACTCTTTCGGCCAAGTTTGATTTTAGGTTTGTCATTCTACACTTACCCGGGAGAGTTGCATGGTTGGCGATGCCATTTAAAAAAAAAGATAAAAACCATCGTGACATTACTTTGTTCTGGAAAAAAGTAGAGTGCGTGTTTACAAAGGTTATACGCACTTGGCAAACCTTCAAGTAAAGGAAACGTCAAGGTTTGCTCCTGTCTACCTCCTCTGTGTCCTGAGATGTGTGTGCACCAAACCCAGACTTGTCACTTCATGAGGTCTGAACACAAGGATCAAACGCCTTCAATAACTTTAAGGCCTGCATCTCAAAAGTAGGGGTTTTTTTCTTTATTTTTTTTTCCTCTTTCCCCTTTTTGTGGGAAAACTACAGAACTTACTTTCAGCGCGCAGGAAAAAGTGTGTTAATGTGCCAACGTCGAGTGAATTCCACGAGTCTTCTATTCATGAACCCCCGTTCCTCTGCACATAATTCATCTCGGCTCAGTTATGCTCCTCAAGGGTGTGCTACGAAAAGAAAAAAAGAAACAGGTATTTAGCCAAAAAGAGGTGTTTTTGGCTCCAGAAATCAACTTACACCTACTGACAAAGGAAAAACAGGCAGGCTTTGCCAAAATAACAAATACCCAGGCCTGCTTTTTTAAAAGCCTGCAGTTGGAAGGTATAACATTTACATTGTTCTTTAAAGATTTCCTTTTCTTAACACTTTATTATAGGCAAAAAAAAAGGTATTTTTTTCCATGATCTATTTAGGGACTTATGGCCCTCATCAGCGTATTATCCAATCGTGACTTAACGCCTGTAAGAGGGTCGTTGATTAGCGATAAACCTGAACCAAACTCTTGGACCCATACAGAGAGGAGCAGCTGGTAATGGTTAGCTCTGAATCCAAATTTTGACTTGGGCTTGCTGATAGTGCAGCTGGTTACTGGATACCTTCAAATGGATGCAATACAAGATTTTCAGCTAAATTCAGTAACAGTGACAACAAAGGGCCAAATTACCGCTCGCCATGGAAAGCCTCGACGTCAGGAAGAGTAACGCTCCCTGTCTAGCGCTGAGTTGCTGAAAGCCGCTGCGTGAGACCTTAAATTCTTTGATTGTGGTGATGTTTGGACAGCACCTAGCACAGGACCAGACTCCTATCATGACAGAAATACTACTAATTTTCACCCAATAGCGGGCATGAGCATAAGAGTCTGTACGAGACTCAGGCCCGCAGGGATCAAGGCCCGCAATGTGATCTACAAGACAAGTATGCCTACTGTGTAATTATCATTGATATCGGGATCATTAAGATACAGGTCCCAGCCATGTGCATTGAGGTGTTTTTTTGAATGCCCCCTTCTCATGTTGCAATTAAGCAGAAAGGCTATTATTAGCCCCAGCGCAGTCGCAAAGGAAGGCTGCAGAATCGGAATAAGTGACAGTAACAGCTCCGAGCGAGTAGTTGTGGGGTTGGCTCTCACACCAGAGCTTGTTTGTGAGGGCTTAGATACGTTTGCTACGAAAATATGAAGCTAACCCCTCAGTTCGGTACTTTCCTAGGTGCTCGCAGCTGCCCGTCAGACATCGCACCGTGTCCCCGGCCCTCGTATCCAGTCTGCTGCTGGACCTTGTGCCCTGCCTGCTGCAGGCTCCAGCGGTAGACTCGGGAGAGCGTAGGGTGGCTGCTGGATTGGGAGGGATCAGGATGCAGGATCAGGCCTTATCTTAGACACGTCCCCCAAGTCAATGATGCTTTTTGAACAATTTTTCCAACTATTTAGTTGGTCTAATAAAAGAGACCGCATCTACGCAAAGAACCTTGTCTGCCGATGTCCTTAGATAGACCCACACGGCTCCATCCCGCAGCCCTGGAAGCAGTGTCAGTGGGGAGTGGGCCCCGGCTCCATTCTGGGTCTTCGAGTAACGCGGGAAATGGTAGCAAAGCCCTGAAGCTGATCCAAAGGCTCTGGGCACCGTCTCCATTCATTTCCTTCATAAATGATGTCAGGTTCCCAAGCCTCGTCGGGGCAAGAGAGATTGTGGCGACAGCCTCTGAGCGGGTGCGAGGCTTGAGCGACTGCGGTGTCAGGTCAAGCCACAGCAAGGGACTTTAATTGCAATAAAGTAATTCTTAAATCTGCTCTATTACACCGGTGTTAATCTGGGGTGATGCCTTGAAACGCTAACGGAGTTCAGGCATTGACAACAGTGCGCCTATGCAGCGAATTTGGCCCTGAAAACAGATAACAGAAGAGGGCAAAAGTATTTTCCCCTTTGTTATAGTCATTCCCTTTACAAACCCTGATAAAAATCCTCTACCCGTAGACTAGAGTTGCATACCTTTATATTGTGTGCTGCCCTGTGCCCCGCTCCTGTGCCAGGAGCACAGAGGACCCCGCAAAAGTAAATCTGTAAGCCAAGAAATTCTCACGCTGTATGTAATGTTTCAGCATTTTTTGGGACCAGCCTGAAAAATCACAGGGAGTGGGAAATCATACAAAAGCATCTCCAAGATGAATTTCCTTCAGGGGAAGTATCTCTCCGAAACGTCGAGCAAGGGAAACGGCACAGTATGCATGGTAACAGATTTAATCTGCGAGGATTTCCTCCCCTCCTCCCCTCGCTCCCCCACCGAATGCCCATTCCCCAAACAGCTATTAAAGAAAGAGAGAAGGAAGAAAGAAACTCTATTACTATTACCAGTTGTGTCCACAGAAGTCCCATCTCAAATCTCTCATGGGAAGAACTAAGAAGTGGCTCTTTGTGATGTTTAGAGATTTATGGAGTTGGAGACAGGGAAAGCATTTTATTGCTAATGGGTAGCGTCGTTTGAAACAATTGTCTGTGCTTTGAGAAGGGAAATGGAAGGGCTGCACTGAAGTGCTCCTGCAGAAACAGTCATGAAAACTGGTGAGTCGAAACCCTTTGAAGAGAGGCTTTCGGGGCAGAAAAAGCAGGCTTCGTTTCCAAAATCTTTGTGCAAACGTGATCCACTTGTCAAGTGGGAAATTAGAGATCACTACTGTTTACAACCAAATGCCTGTTGCCTCTCACATTTCGTTTTCCTTTGAAGCTCGTGTGCTAGGGCTGGAGACAGTCGGGGACTGATTTCAGAGGCCTGCTGAAGTCCATGGAAATCTTTCAGTTGGCTTCAGCAGGTTTTGGAGCAGGCCTCCAGTGAAGTTGGCTACTGAACTACAGCCATAGCAAAAGCCCATTGAAGTAATTGGAAAGACAGCTGCGATGGATGTCACTGGGCTGCGGACCAAAGGCCCAGCGCTGCCTGCAACGGGACAACCCGTGCGTGCATATTGAAGAGCAGAGTCTACAAACTCCTTCAGATGAAAACCGTGACATCCCAGCTTTCCTCAGAAAAGTAGCCCATGCATCAGGAGGGTGGACATGGCCAAATGCCTGAAAACCAGGGTTCCCCTTTCCTAACCACCAGCAGGAATACGATGCAGGATTCTGGGTTTCACTTGCAATGGGGGATGCCGAACGTGTTGGAGGAGGTTGTAGGGAGGGACATGCTCTGGTTTAGCTGTTCATCATCTTAGCAGCTTTTGCAAGGCAGATGTTACATTCTGGCCTCTGGATGAAAAAGCAAAAGGGAAGTGGATTTTCAAATACTTATGTTATGTAATTGTTATAGATCCCCTCACTGGGGTGCCCAGTGCTGAATAGTTTTTAAATGCATCTTAGTACTCTGTGTGAGTGCATGGAAATTGCATTTTCCTGCTAAATGTACATCGCAAATAGGATCCAATCCAAAATCCATTGAAGACAGCAGAAAGGACCTCATAGACTTTCCTTATCTTGCCGATGGGAAAGCGCACAACTTACAAGTGGGTCCGTTCACCGTTGCAGCTTATTTTTCCTTACTGTTGGATAGTCAGTGATTGACTTGAGGGGTAGAAAACACAAAGGATAATGTTAGAGCTATTCATTACTTTTTGTGTTCAGACTTTGGTCATTCTGAGATTCCACATTATTTGGTTTGGTTTATTAATGCAAGGGATGCTTACTGGGATCTTAAATCCAGTAGTAATTTTTAGTATTGTTAACTCAAGTGTTCAAGACAGACCTCCTTCCCCTCCTAACGACGCTGGGCAAAGCGAGCAGAGCTCCATTGACTTGTGCTGCTTCTCCAGACTGAGCAGTACTCTGCAACAGAAAGAAGTGAACAGAGTGACTCTCTTATTTTATCTGACATTAGAAATCATGCCTCGCTTTCCTGCTAGGAATGGATTTCGGCACGTTGCTCCGTTGGACTGCGAGGTGTTTTGGGAAGTGCGGGGAGGGTTACAGCAAACCCAATTACAAGAAGATCTATGTGATAAAAGGAAGCTGCCTAATGGCGTTGCAATCACTGCTCATTGCCTGCGAGAGGGTCGCAGAGGTACAGATGGCCGGCGTTCCTAATTCTGTTAAGTGTCAAAATCGATGCTTGATGGCTGCCTCTTGCTGAAGCCAATGGGGAAGTACACGCTAACGTGCCTATTTAAACCCAGGAATGCAGCGAGGAAAGGGCTTCCTGGAATGGAATGAGACGTCTCTTGAAATTCAATTTGCTTAATATGGCTCTAAAAGCATTAAAAAAAAAAAAAAAATTAAATAACAAGGCGACTCTCTCCCCGCCCCACCGAAAAGAAACCTTTGAGCATCGTTTGCAGGTTTCCACTTGTAAGTGGCACTTGTAAGCAAGGGTCTGCTCCTATAATCCTGGAAAAACTCCCAGCCCAAATATGCCTCTGCTGAAAGCAAATGAAGAATAAAGAGGACCTGTCAAGGAGTGGGAGCTGGGTAATTGGATTAAGACCTCTGTGCAGGTACATCGGAGGCACTGGAGGGGTCCTGCCGTCTTGTGGAAACGGCACGTAGGATTCGAGAACGTCTTGAGGGTGTTGGAGGGAGAGTCGGCATTTATACAGCGCGACCCGAGCAGCCGTGCAGAGCCTGGAGTTAGCCGGTGGCTGGGTCCCTGGGGGTTGCAGGCTCTTTTCCGCGGCTGGCGGGGAGCGTTGCTGGGAAGGGTGGCTAGCAGTGCTCATTAGAGGTAATGTGGGGCTCCTCCGGCTCTGAATGCAAATTAAGGAGCAGTGTTTGTGTTTGTGGTTCATTAGCAGTCAAGTGGCTCGTCCAAAATACATTTCGCTCTTTCTCCAAAGGGACAGCCTGTAGACTCAAGCCTGAGCTTCCTTATGCATTTCAAATGCCTCTCTGCTGCCCACGTCCTTTATCTACACGCTGTTGTTTCAAAGAAGACTGGAGTCTGGGATTCCTTTTCAGCAAACCCTCGAGGAAGCAGAGACTTTGCAGGGGAAAGGTGTAGCGGCGGTACAGTGACACGGAGGGGGCAGAGCCAGAGAAGTCCTGGGCATTTTGCGCTTCATCTGAGGTCTGGAGAAGGAAGATTTCCTCCCAAATTTCAGCTATGGTTATAGGGCTGGGGCATGGCATGGGGCCAAAACTGTGTCTGGACTCCGGGTGAGTCCAGGACCAAATTCTGCTTTTGGACTCCAAGGGTAGATGCCCAGAAGGTCTCAGCCCCACGGCTGGTGAGCTCTTGACCCAATTTGGGGGTATTGAGCCCACGAGAATCTGGCCCCGAGCCCTTATGGCTGCGTGCCCACAGTGGGCCGAGTCTCTCAAGCCTGGATTTGAACCCTGGTGTGAACTTTGCAGGTGCGCGGCTCCGGCTCCGCTCTTAGCCCCCGTGCGTCTAACCCTGAGAGGTTTCTCCCCATCAAGCTCCCATGGAAATTCGTAGGAGTTGGGAAGATGCGGGGAGCACAGAAGCAGGCTGTAGCTGCAAGAGAAAGAGAAACCCAGGAGATATCGAGGTGGGGGCCTTCGGTTTTGAATATGAAGAAGCATTTGGAGTCAGGCCAGCACCAGACCGCATTACCATCGTAATACCATGCATGCAAGGGATTGCCCTTTATTTTCGCCTGCCTGGTCCAGCCTGCAGCGGGCACGTTCCTCCCCCTTGCCCTGCCACACACGCTCACTGATAATAGACGTGTGCTAAACGGGATTAACTCTCCCTCATCTGCATGAGTGGTTTCTTTCCCTCCTCCTCTCCCCTCCAGCTCCTTCTGGGCCTCCAGGCAGCCCTTGTGTGGACTTGAGCTGGCTCATTGTAGGGCAGCTGGTAATGTTTGCTGCCTTGAAAAGGGAACTGTCAAGCTCATTGCTCAGGAAGAATAGGCGGGCGTCTGCTCTGCGGCTTTCCCTTTGATTGCAAAGGATAATCTCAGCCATGAGGAGGGGTGAATCAAAAGAGAAAAGGAGAGCGAGCCTGGCAGCCTCCCACAGCCCTGGAGCAGCATACATTGACCGGGGATACGGGGAAAGATTCCCCGGCCTGCTGCAGATGGAGCCTGCTCTTAATGAAGATGGGTTTTGGGGGCATGGATAGGAGGAGGGCTCTCTCCAGCAGAGGAAAAGCTGAGCAGAGATCCAGGTGCTGAATGGGCACCGAGCCCCTCTGTCCCTCCAAAAGGTGGCAATGCTTTGGAGTCGAAACCCAGCAAACAGAAATGTAAGGGGCTTGGTTTAAGGAAGGAAAAGCGAATGCCCAAAGACAGGAAGAGGAATAGCTGACTCTTCTGTAGTCGTCTGGGGTCGCGGCAGAGCAGAAACTCAAAAGGAGTTAGCAAATGCGATTTTGGGCCGTGCTGGCAGAGGTGGTCTATGCAAGGCACGGCAGGTGACCGCCTGTTCTGCTGTTTGCCGGCGAGGTCTCAGCTGGGGTTTGGCATGCTGTTCCAGGCTCCATCTTTTAGAAAAGATGTAGAGAAACCAGAGAGGACCCAGAGGCGAGCGACAAAGATGATAAAGGGGCTGAAATGCAAGCCACAAGGAGCAGCTGAGCGAACTAGGTATGTTTAGTTTGGAGACATTGCTATTAAGTGGGAATGTGATAGCAGCTTTTCAAATAGTTGAAAGGCTGCCATAAAGATGAGGGAGAACAAATGTTCTCCTTGGCTACATGCTAACTTTAAACTGCAGCAAATCAGATTGAATCTGAACCTCAGGAAAATGCCTTCCTTGCAGGAGAACCCACGGACAGTGGCGCAAGCGGCTTGGGAAGGCTGTGCAATCTCCTTTGCTGGATGGTTTGAGAGGCTGGATAAGCATTTGTTTGGGAGGGCTTAGGAACAGCCTACCTTTTTTTGCAGGTGGTTTGGACTAGATGATCCTCAAGCTCTACCAATGACATCGAATCAGAGAACATGCAGGCTGGAAGGGACCTCAGGAGTCACATCTGGTCCAACCCCTGCTCCAAGCAGGACCAGCCCCAAGTCCATCATCCCAGCCGAGGCTTTGTCCACCTGGGGCTTAACAACCTGCAAGGATGGAGACTCCACCACCTCTCTGGGTAACCTGTCCCAGTGCTTCATCAGCCTCCTAGGGAGACAGTTTTTCCTAATATCCAACCTCAACTTCCCTTGCTGCAGCTGGAGCCCGTTGCTCCTTCTGTCATCTGCCCCCACTGAGACCAGTCCAGCTCCATCCTCTTTGGAGCCACCTCCAGGTAGACGTGACTCTAGCGGAGGAGCATTTTGCTCTGTCACCTCAAGAAACTTTCATTGGCAAAGGCTTCTCCATTTCAGAGTGCAATTTTGCACAAGAGGCAGAGCGAGATCCTGTGACGTCAAAATAATTAGTAGCCTCGTGGCCAGGACATTCAACCTGAGATTCGGAAAATCCAAGGTTCAGTCTGTGCTGGTCTATGAGGGGGCCACACTGAGCCCTGGGCTCTGCAGGGGCGAGCCTCTCGCTGCAAAGCAAAGAAATCTTTGCAATCTTGAAAACTTTTGTACGGCAGGAAAACTATCCCCACCTGCATCTGTCTTTGCAGCCCTGGGGTTTTTGACACTAGTCAAGCAGGCATCAGCGTGTCAACGTGCAGTGCAGACAGCCAAGCCAACCTGAAGAAGCCTGGGAAATGCGTCATACAATTCGCTTGTGAAAGACTGCGCCCAGTTTTTCCCAGGTTCATGACTGCCTCTGTCTCCTCTCCTCAAATGGTGAAGTGTAACATTGCCCCGTTCCACTAGTTCAGTGTCTTCATTTTCTTTCTGAAAAGTTTTTTTTTATAATTTCCATTCCTACAATGGCTACTGAGGGCCTGATCCTGTAACTCTCCTATACCTGACATGAATCCCTACAAGTGATTGAGATTTGTTCTCCTCCCCTCCCAGAACTGCAAATAAATCATGAGAAATGAAATAAATGAAGAAAAAAAAATCCGTTTGGGATCAGGCTGAACATTTTGTTTGACCCCCAGTAATCCATTTTGTTTTTTGCGTCCAAGGATTTAGTATACATTACATAAAGTCAAAGGAAATTTCAAAATGGGAACTCCTTTCAAATAAAAAAAAGGCAGAATCATTTCAACTTGTCTAAACACAATGCTTCAACTTCTTGGACTTGCATTTTTTTTTATATTGAAACAGCTTGTAAAACAGAAACCAATTAGCATGACATTTCAATGTCACCGACTCTGATTTCTTTTTCTCTTGTTTATTCCAAATAAAACCCCCAAAAAACAATCAGCTGGAAAATGTTGCCAGTTCTAAGCAGAAGTGTTCAAAGCCAATTCAAAATCCACACTTGGGCTGGGGACAGAAGTTACACACAAGCCGATATAAGTGATTGGAAACCGGTTCCAATTTGTAACACAACAGAAGTTCAATGCACATAAACCACTTTCAAACTGCCTGAAACTGGTTTCAGGTAAACCCGGATGGCTGTAGTATCAGACTGAACTGATTTAGGTGGAATCGGTTGATTGAACTTGTATCAGATCCCCTCCAGGTAAAAGTTAACTCATAGTCCCCCAGCATCCCAGGATGCTTGGCACTTCCCTGGCACCCCCCCTGCCCCCCAGGTTGGGCAGGCTAGGCTTGGCCCAAGCTGTCTGCTCCAGCCCAGCAGGGACATGTGCTCTAGCGCCCCCCAGCTTCTGTCCTGGGCCACTGCAGGCATGTGGCTGCATTTCCAGAATCAAAAGTGAATGTCTGTTCACTTGCTTATTGGTTCAATCTACATAGTTTAGACTAACTTGCAAGGATTGAATCGATTCAGCCTCGGGCTTTTTGTCTGTCTGTACTTAACCTTGGAGGTTTTCTGGAAGCCATGCTGAAGACAATGAGCTTCTGGAGAAACCCACGTGCTGCTCTGCATAGTCATGTGGCCTATAAATGCTCACCTTTGCATGGCTGGATCAGACTCCATAGTGGGCAATATTTTGAGTGGCTGCTGAGGGAGAAGGCATCTTTAACCCAAGGGGATGTGATCTCTCTCAGCATCCACACGCAAGAACAACATCCTGATGTTTGCAGAAGCCCAATGATTGGGGTTGGGACAAAGCTTAGTCCTCTTGGCTTGTAACATCTGGCAGTGCCAGGAAAAGAAGATGGAAAATGGAAAGCGATGAGATGTGGGAACAACTCTTTTACTGGATTTCTTTGCGTACTCTATTAAATCCACTCTACTGAGACACTGTCCTTCATGGCTGCAAAGTTTGGGCCCAGCTATATTTTTTAAAGCCCACCAATTTAGGATACATCCCCAAGCTATCTGAATCTTTTTGGTGTGCAACCCCTGGCTGGACATTTCCAAGCAATAGGTTTTCCTCGAGCATCCCCATATCTCCTGCATCCAGTCAAGCTGAGATCACTGTAAGAAGAGTTGCTCTCATGGTATTTTAGCACCTGCTCTTCCAGACGATCAGGAAGTACAGAGGCACCCCAAGAGAAAAATAATGGCACTAACGCTAAGTTAACCCAATGTTTCAGGATCTCGATTAAACCTTTGTTTCAAGTTCAATTGAAGAGTCAGGCAAAAATCCAGGAGTCTTTTTCATTTTTTTAAATCCATTTTCCCAACCTCAGACAAGTGGCCCATGCTGAGTCCCGCAGATGGAATAGCAATTCAGCATACAGATGTACAGATCTGGCACTCCGGTGCTTTAGCTAGCTAGCCTGCGGAGAGACAATCCGACTCCTGGGTTTTGGGTGGAGGAATGTAGGAGTGGGTGGAAGGGACAGGGAGTGCGAAGCATCTGCAGATGTTTTACAAGACAGAAGTGAATCTAGCTTACTCAGTCCAATTTTTTTTTTTTTAATCTTCAAATTATCTTAGGTTTCATTGCACTTTCTGAGGAAGGGCTGGGCCAGTTTGTGCTTTATTTTAATTGATTTATTTTTCCTACCCCTCTTTGTTTTGTTTTTTTTAAGAGAAACTTCCTTTTATTTTGGTTGAGGTTGTTCCTATCACTTGGAAACGGGGAGCTGAGTTGTTACTCGCACATCCAGTCGAATGCATATCGCATCCTGCCTAGAATAAGACCAGGCTCACACTGCCATAAGCAGCTTTTATTTTTGCAGTTACTGGTGATTATTTTCCTGAATAGATTTGGGCTGCCTTTTATTAAGAAGGGAACTGGTTCTACAAGCCGTCTCTCCGAGGTGTTTCCACTTTCTATGAAACTTTCTCAGTTACTATAGCTAGTAATTTTTGCTCTTGTTTTAATAATGTCACTCTCACAACTGCTCTTGCAATCTCTTGGAACAGCTCATTGGATTCCTTGACAACGCCCATGTTGAGGTCCCGGGTTCCAGAGCATTCACAGTAAAAAGAGGTAATACTTGGGGCCTTGTTGCATAAGCAACCCTGATCCATGCTTCGTTGAAGAGGCTGCGGTTAAAACATGGAGACTGCATGTCATGGGATAGTCTATCTAACGTGAACCTGAGACAAGGCACAGTCTAGGAGCACCGGGCAAAATTTAAATTGAGATCTTGGGGTCATTCAAAACCAGAAACTTTTCAGGGAAAACTCAGGGAGTGAGAAACTATGTGGGTGGAGAAGGAAATCGAAAGCAAAGAGCCTGCATTGCTCTTTGCCGTAGCCCTTGCAGAGTTCACCTGGCCTGGCCCCAATTTTTTAGATGGTTTTGATGGCCTGGAATTTAGTTGGCTTCGACCCTCCACCATGGTCGATCTCTGTGACCCGAAAAGAGGGGCACGCTCCTGGGTTGATAGGAGTTCTGTGATGTCTGCTGACTCCAAATCATAGAAAACGAGGGATGAAGGGAGCTCAGGAGGTCACATCTAGTGCAACCCCTGCTCCAAGCAGGACCAGCCCCAACTGCATCATCCCAGCCAAGGCTTTGTCTACCTGGGGCTTTAACACCTCCAAGGATGGAGACTGCACCCCCTCTCTGGGTAACCTGCTTCAGTGTTTAGCTACCCTCCTTGTGAGAAAATTCTTCCTAATATCTAATATAAACCAACCTTGCTGCCACTTGAGCCCATTGCTCCTTGTCCTGTCATCTGCCCCCACTGAGAGCAGCCCAGCTCCATCCTCTTTGTAGCCCCCCTGCAGCGAGGTGAACGCTGCTATTCAACCCCCTCGGTCTTCTCTTCTTGAAACTAAATCAGCCCACTTCCCTCAGCCTCTCCTCACCAGTCCTGTCCCCCAGCCCCTCAACCATTTTCGCTGCCCTCCACTGGACTCTCTCCAACTTATCCAAATCCTTTCTGTAGTGGGGGCCCACAACTGGATTTAGGACTCCAGATG
The DNA here is from genome assembly GCF_030867095.1 of Alligator mississippiensis. Classification (NCBI taxonomy): domain Eukaryota; kingdom Metazoa; phylum Chordata; order Crocodylia; family Alligatoridae; genus Alligator; species Alligator mississippiensis. Next base: position 78,320,711 of record NC_081832.1, read on the forward strand.
TGGCCTCCCCAGTGCTGAACAGAGGGGAAGAATCACTTCCCATGACTTACTGACAACACCAATGCAGCCCAGGATGCCATTAGCTTTGTTGGCAACCAAGACACACCGCTGGCTCATATCCAGCTTATTGTCCACTGTCATACTTTCATAGATGTTAGGGTCAGAAGGGACCTCAGCAGATAATTGGGTCCAATCCCCTGCCCTGGGCAGCAAAGAGCACTGGGGTCAGACGACCCCAGCCAGGTGCATGTCTAGCTTCCTCTTAAAGACCCCCAAGGAAGGGGAGAGCACCACTTCCCTTGGAAGCCCATTGCAGACCCTTACCCTAAAGAAGTTCTTCCTGATGTCCAACCTCAATCTGCTCTCCGTCAGTTTGTGACCATCGTTCCTAGATACTCCAAGGCATGCCCTGGCAAACAGAGTATCTCCTATTTCTTGCTGCCCCCCCACCCCGATGAATTTGTAGGAGGCCACAAGATCCCCTCTCAGCCTTCTCTTGAGGATGCTGAAGAGATCCAGGTCCCTGAGCTCTCCTTGTAGGGCCTTGTCTGCAGGCCCCTACCCATATGGAGTGGCCCTCCTCTGGGCCCTCTCGAGGTTGCTCACATCCCTTTTGAAGTACAGTGCCCAAAACTGGATGCATTACTCCAACTGCGGTCTGACCAGTGCCGCATAGAGGGAAAGCATCACCTCCCTGGACCTGCTCGTGATGCACCTGCTGATGCATGATAAAGTGCGGTTAGCTTGACTGATCGCTTCATCACATTAACAACTCATGTTCATCTTGGAGTCAACTATGACTCTGAGATCCCTTTCCACTGCTGTGCTGCTGAGAAGGTCGTCCCCCAGCCTATAGGTGTGTTGGCGGTTCCTTCTCCCTAGGTGCAGCACTTTGCACTTGTCTTTGTTGAACTGCATCCAGTTCTTTTCTGCCCACTTTTCCAACTTGTCCAGGTCCTCCTGGATTCGATCCCTTCCCACTAGCGTGTTTACCCCATAATTTCATGTCATCCACGAATTTGGACCCTCCAGGTCCTTTTCTGCAAGAGCTGCTGCCCAGCCAGTCACCCCCAGCCTGTACCAGTGCATGGGGTCATCCAATCCTAAGGGCAGGACTTTGTATTTGTCCTTACTGAACCTCATGAGATTTCTTTTGGCCCATCCCTCCAATGCACCCCAACTTGGTTGAACTTCAGCTGGAGGCTGTGTTGTCATTTAAGGTTTCTCCACAGAGCTGAGGGAACCCGTTCCTACCTGCATTTCCATGTGCTCACCCATAGCCAGTGCAAACTGCTGTCCGCAGTGGCTCAGGGAGGTGACCCATCAAACAGCGGCCTTGAAGTAGTGTGGGATTGAAGTCACAACTGGAAGCCAAGGCTTTGAGCATGAAAGGTTAAGAATCTTTCCACCTGCGGTATATCTAATCCATACACAGTGCTCATGAATGACGATACCTCTAGACCCCCATATCTATGCACACGCTTGTATATAGGAGAGAGTCTACACATGTGCAGAGTTGCTCCATGCCTATATTAAATATGCATACACCAGTGTTTTTTAATCAGTTAGTCCTTCATGGAAACCTAATGGACAGGCCCCCCGGTAATGCAAACCAGCCTGGGCTCTGTTTGCACTTGGAAAGCTTGGAAATAGGAGTGGGTGAGGTCTGCGCTGGCAAAGGGAAAACCTTGGATCCTCGCAGCCAGCAGTGCTGGCATCCGGAGATGATCATTGTCAGCAATACTGCAGGAGGATTTGACTCCATTGTTGCGGTTCATTATTAAATTACATAATTTTCATTTTTTCCATCCTTAAACTTACCACTTAAAATGGTTTGTCCTATGCAATCAAATGTGATCCTTGGGCTTTGGTTTAAAAAACAACAATGAAGTGCTGTGTGGAACGGAAAAATAGGAAGAAAATAAAAGGGGGCTATACACTAATTCACTTAAATATATCCGCAAAATCCAGCAGAGAGAGGTCCACCCCAGTCGCGCCGAGTAAAGTACATGCTGCATCTTCAAAGTCAGACTTTCAATTCCTCTGCATCACGTTTGGCATATGGCAAATATACATCAGTAAAAGGTGCCGGGGGGGACAGACCTGGATTGTGAAGTCCTCTCTTTTCACACCAGAGAGGCATGTTTGAAGCGGAGGTGCTTCAAGCTAACAGCGGTGAGGCTGGTTGTAGAGACAGGTCAGGAAAGTAATCTCATTGCCCTTTCTGTCCACTACTGGGTGTTCAGTCAAGGACATCAGACTTGCTTCATGTAGGACATCAAAAAAGCCTTGAGATGGTAACTGTGGGGTTTTAGTGAACAGGGGGAGGTTTGCATCAGAAAATTAGAAGTATCTCTTGAAACCTGCTACGGAAGTATTACGCCTCCTGTGTCTTTTTCTAGAGTTCATTTTCTGTTCTAGTACCCATCTGTGTTACAGATATAAGTGACTTGTCGGCAAATATGTTGACAGCGTCCCCTGATACTGGTTCTTATTTACTGAGAGGCATGTTAGGATGGCTAGAGATATTGGATCCAGACAATAGGTCCCTTCTTGACTCGGGACCTCAACCAGGATCCTGGAATCAGTTTTAAACCCCGGATTTGACCCCAGCGGTGCCTTTCTTGTCCTTAGCCAGTGCTGGAATTTGCAATGTTGTCTCTGGACCTGTGTTTGGTCCAGGCCCACTTCTAGTCCTGGATACGCAGTGGATAAAGGAGCCTGCTGGAAAGGTGGTCAGGCGATGCTTAGTCTCATTTTGATGGATCGTTCTCAATCAATATTTTCCTTCCCCTGTGCTGAGCCAGAGTGGACGGTCCTCATGCAAGCTGCTGTTGAAAAATGACTTCCCTGATGAGACTTGTAGCTTCCAGTCACTGCAGGTCCTCTAATGAGCAGTGCCAAGCAGGTGACCCTGTAAATCTATATCCAATTTGGAAAAATCATATGCTTCATTCTCACACCTACTATCTTTGCATGTTTATTTCTCAGTCTTGTGCACTTCGCAGAGATGGCTTTGAGACTGCAGCTTGCTGGTTTCTCATAGCTTCACTCAACCCTGCTGGTCCCTATTGCTGATTTGGATGCGTGCAATCACCTGGCCTAACGAGAAGGGAAGGGCCAGCAGCTGCTAGCTGGTAAGAAGCAGATCTGCCTTGTTTGAAACAGAATAACCCTCTTCAGAAAGCTGGCCTTGGGTTGCAGTAGATTCACCAGCTTTCAAGGGAGTATGGGCTATTTCTTGATATTTTTTTTTCTTCTTTCTTTCTTTTTTTTTTGGAGTGCAGATCTTGGGGTCAAACTCATGGATTTAGGGCGGACTTTCACTGAACGAACATCTGATTCGAATCCATCTCAGCAGTGTAAACTTGGGAGGAGGTAGAGCGAACCCACAAAAACCTACTGCCAGCATAGGGTTACAAGGAGTTTTCCCAGCCAAAGCACCACATCTTAAGCGGTTCTTCTGAATAAATAAGCATTTGGGCAGAAAAGGCAGAATCGTTTTCCTGCTTTTATTTCCCTCACCCTTTGTTTTGCTGCATTGCTCCTGGGATGTTGCACATGACAATACGGCATTTCTTTCTTCGGGAACAGGGCTTGATGAAACAGCACAGGAGAAGTGACAGTGCAAGAAATGGTGACAAATATACTGTTTTCTTATGCTGAATACCATTCTTGCCTCAATGTGCAGCTCTTAGGAGGAAAAATATCCATCCAGGTATTGATTAGACAGGGTATTGCTCCTTGCTTTCTATCAGCAAACAAAAAAGGGCCTGAATCGGCCCTTCCCCCTGAAAATAAAATATGCCCAAATTTAATTACATTTTTAAGCTCTTGGACCCAATCTTCACACCTCTCCATGCATGCAGATACTCACAGGCTGCTTCACTCTGTTGCAAAAGCATCTCCGATGTTGTGATGCCTTCGGGCTTTTTCCCTGTGGGGAGGTGGAAACATGAAACTCCGTGTCCCTGAAATGGGCATTTCAGTGACTGAAAGGCAGTTCGATCCCACCAGCGTGTGGAGGGGTAGAACGAACGAGGCTGATGCTAATGGTAAGAGGAGATAAGAGAGGAGGCAGGTACCTGGGACACAGTGGGTTTAAGGGAAATCGTGATCTTGCGAGACAGAAAAACGCGAGCGACGACAGGACAATGGTAGTGACTTGCACAGAATGAATGGACTCGTTGGGGCCCTTTTAATTAGCTACCCCAAGGAAAAATGCCTCACTCGCTGCTAATCCTCACAGAGCAAATTGCTACCGTGGAATTTAAGGAGGTGACATCTCGAGGTCTCCAGTCCCCATATTTTAAAAATACTTAAAGTGGTTTTGGATCATCGTTTCTTGATGAGCAAGGGCAGGGTAGATGCCAGGGAATGTATAACTGAGGAACAACACAGATGCTTATGGTCTTGTAGTAATTAATGGAATTTGTTGTTTATGGCTGTCGTGTCAACAATCACTCCTGGTGCAGAATTAATGACTTCTCCAGGGGCTGTGGGTGGCTTGGCTTCCTGAGCAGAGCTTGGTGCTAAAGTCTTCACCTTAAAGATGGGGAGGAAAAGCTGCAGTTGGAGTAACAGCTGGCTTCGATAGCCTCGGCTCCGTGTCAGACGCAGGAGAGGGGCAGGGAGAAAAGTCTAGAGAAAATGTTCTCAAAAGTCTGCAAAATGTTTGCCCCAGATCAGTCCTTGGGTGTACAGACACAATGCAGATAAAATCCTGTATTTTAGTCTTGCTTTTCTTGAGATCAGTGTTTATTGAAGAGGAGAAGGAAGGACAGAGAGAACCAGGGATGAATTCTTCAGGCTCTCAGACTTTGCTTTCTCCCCCTGGTTGCATTGTGTTACAAAGCCAGCGAGAGGAGTGTGGTTTGTGTGGACACCATGATTTTAACCTTCAGGGATCAATGTCCCTTCCCCAAGGCTGGTAGGAAAACACTAAGCATGCTCAGTGCTGGCCTCAGCATAATTGCTAGGCAAATTACATGGGGTAATCAAGCAGAAGAGTCGGAGACTGAGAAGCGGGTGAATAGAGGTGCCCAGAGCACGGCTGAATTCAGCTCTGAATAGCTGCCTGGGAAAAGAAATTGCTCGCTAGGAGCGAGGAGCAACCATGCTCCTGGCAAACAGAGCATCTCTAGCAGCAACTTGAGGCTGGATGGGACTGTTGGGACACGTTTGCTGAAGCCACAGTGATGTGCAGTGCCACTGTGCACGTTTCTCCACAACGCCAAAGAAGTCACAGAGCCACGTCCAGCACATGCTGAGAGCATGCCCAGAATCTGGGCAAGCTTTCACAATGGCTACGTGACCTTTTCGGCATTTGGTGACACATCTGAGTATCCTTCAGCGCCGTGGGATATGCCCACAGTGAAGGCTCACGTATCGGTGACAACAGATTTCCCACTGAATGGGGCCGAACCAACCAAACACTCACAAAGTAGAGCTGGACAAAACATTGCCCTTCCTCCCCCCCCCCCCCGGCCCAATTGCTTTTCATCAAAAGTAAACTTCTAAGATTTTACTTTTCTTAACTCTCCAGCTTTTCCTTGACAAATTGAAAGCCAAATCTGTTTAAGACCTTACAAATCCCATAGAAAATGTTGATTATGACGAGAGGAATTCATTTCCTTAGAAATATTTTTCAGAAAACTTTTATTTCAGCCCATGACCCAACTGGTCCTCACACAATTTATCCAGTTCAAATGGCTTCCAGCTACTCTGAAAAATACAATTTAATTATAGGGATCAGACCCAGTGGTTTACATTTCCGTGGCTGTTATTGCACTTCCCGGTTTTAACCCAAGCTGAAGCAAAGAGGCTGAAATGTTGGGAGACCTGTGGCTCTGGTAGTAGTTTGTGAATGTCTTCATACCATAAACTCTCCAAGAGGGTATTTTTGCACGGACGTACAAAGTTGCATAAACGACAGAAAACGGGCTAGAAGAAATATAACCGAAACTCTGATCTGAACTTGAAAATATTCAAAATCTGGATCTCGATCTGAATTCCTCAGCTTGAGTTCCCAGTCCCAAACGCAGCCGGCTCTCGGGCCGAGCGGTGCGGGGCACGAGCGTGGCGTTGCGTCCGCTTTGCAGAAACAGCGTCGCTTGAAAAACAAGGGGAAGGCACTTGACTTTTCATTTTCTTCTCCCATCTGCTGAGCTGCTGTGTCGAAACACTGACCCATTCCCACGGTGCACTTTCGCACCATTGCCTGCTATGGCCGAGGCTGCTTGGTTTTAAATCCACTGCCCTGGGGTAAGGCTTGCGGGGGTTTGGCTGCTGTCGGCAGCCAGGCTTGCGGCCCGTGTTTATCACGTACTGTCTTCGGGCACGTCTTGGCACCCGCGGCGGAGGCTGCCCCAGGGACGGGGCGAGGACAGAGCCCGTACAGATGATTAATGATCTCTCGTGCAGGCAGCACGGCTCCGAGGTCCCAGACGAGGCTTTAGGGCAGCGAGCAGAAGTAGCTGCTGCTGTTGTGCCTGACTCGTGCAGCGGTGAAAACAAAGTCAGCGTGGTCAGCCTGTAGCAATTCAGTGATCATTAGTAGAAAAAGTAGCATTTGGAAGACTTGAGTTTGCTCTGGAGACAGGCTGCTTTTTCCCCACGGAGGAAAAGGTAAATGCCGTGGTTTTCACGCTGGGGCACTCGAGAGTCTCTCCAGCATCCCTGCTGCTGCCCGCCGTGCTCACGTCGCTGGACCTCTAGGACTGCTCTCCACGTGCGGTCTCCTTCCCGTCGACGGGCAGGTACAAAGCTCCCCCTGTGCCTCACCGGTTGGGGGAACGGACAGAAAAGCAGCTGAAGTGCTTTAAAATGACAGCACTTTACTAATCCAGCATAATGGTTTCATCTCAATTCTCAGTTCTGAAGTTCAACCGCTGTCACTTAAGCCTGTTTCATCCAGGTTAGCTCCGCTATACCAGTACGGGAGCAGACAGACTCGGCACGTGCACTGGTTCAGCGGATGCACGTCCCAGAGAGAAAAGTTTCCGTGGCTGAAATGAGGGTCCGTTTGTGCCCGGCCCACCGGTTATTAGAGAGTTGCTGGTCCAGTAACTTGCAAGCTAGCGGGCAAGACACAGGGGAGCAGGAGCGAACGCGGCCCGAGCCACACAAGCAGGTCCACAGCCGAGCTGGAGACAGGGCATGGAAGGACTGTCGTAGCTGGTAGACCAGCCTGGGCACCTGGCAGTCTGGGCTGCAAAATCCGCGAGTGACGCCAAAATCTGGTTCCTACTTTCAAGCACCTCGGTTTGAAACCTCTAGGCAAAGTGCAGAGTTGGCCGCAGCCCCTAAAATCCTAAACTTGCCTCAGCTCCAGAGCTCCAGGGGCACACTTTGGAAGCATTTCCGTAGTGATTTAAAACATCCTCTTTGACTATTGAAATCGGGTTAGTTTTCGTCCAGGAGCCTGGCTCTCAGCTCTCACACGCCAGGTTTGTATTGAGTTTTTCATCCAAGCAAAGGGAGGGGGAAAACCTGCATGCTGGATGCCAGCTCCATAAAGAAAGACAAAGGTTATATTTCTGAATAGCGTGCAGCCTGAAAGGAAGCGTGCAGTTGCTGGTGAGAGGGGATCATTTCCCCTTGCTACAAGAAAATGCCTTTCAAAGGAAGGTCTGTGATGGACAGTCTCTAGACCTGTAGCGGCTATTGAGTAGATGAATTGCGACCCACTCTTTCCATTTTCCTGTGCTCTGTGTCAGAGCAAGACAGCATCTGCACTCCTGTTCATCTCGCCATGCCAGGGAAACTGGGGGGTGGCAACGACGCGCAATGCTCAGAGCAGATTAATTTTACTGGCGACTCTTCTTCCCCACTCAACGATCTGCCAAGGAAAGCCAAGCAAGGCGGCGTGTATCGGTTGCACGTTACTGGTTTTGTCCTCAGGCTCTTGGAAATTTGGCTTCATGGGAATCCGCTTATTGCAATGTAAAATGTATTCTGCTGTAGAGATCAATCGCTGCCGAGGAGAGCTCAGGGGGCAGGGCTTTTTAGTCTTGCTCCTTTTTTTTAAGAGCAGTAGGGTTTCCAAGCCGTTGAGGATGATCCTTCAGTCCTAGCCCAGTAGAAAAATGGTAAATCCCAGTGTTGCAAGACAGTAATTCATCCTTTGGTATTAAAAACCACACAGTGTATTCAAGCAACAAGGCTCCATAGGCAGTACATTCATAGCACAGCCTTGGGCAGTTATTAAGCACAGAAGGCCAAAAGCTGAGTGACTTGACCCACCTGAAAAATGCAGTTATCCTATCTAACTACTCAGCTTGGGGCATGGGGGGTTGGGATTGAGTTATTTTATCTTCTTTTTTTTTTGGTTGCCTTTACGAAGTGGAATTTATACATGCACAATTGAGGCCAGCCAGCTGACGGGTATTTAGCGAGCCTTGTAGACGTGGCCATGGCGTCATTGGCAGCCAATTAAGACAGCACCGTCTGTGACCATGATGGTAACCACTGCCTCTTTCACTCCAGGCTGCACGTGCTGCATCTTTAACAATCCTTGCAGCCCAGACCAGACTCCTCAGCTTCATACATGATTAATACAGGCTTTAAAAAAATGCTGCTGCACTACAGAGCAACTAACCCTGGCAGAAAAAAAAATGCAGGCTCGTCACAGTCTTGTGGCAAGCCTGGTTTTGCAGCAGTGAATCAACATGAGGGTGCTCTGCAAGCTCGATTGGAAACTTTGGGGGGTTTTAATTTCATATACAAGTCAGAAAGCCCCATGGTAGGCTGTAGAAACAGGCACGCACACAGATCTATTGGAGTATCTCCTCTGGGGACGTGGGGGGAATCCCAGTAACAGGGCCCTTGATGACTGTTTGGCAGTACTGATAGTTCAACAGACCTATGCGTTTCATTTGTGTGCGTGCAGGCTGAGCGTTGTGTACTTCTCCCTTCTCCCCACCCCTGCCGCAGGTTCGACATTTGCTCTAGATCAGCCGTTTCCAATGTGTGGTCCGTGGACCTGTGGGAGCCTGCAAACGATGACTGAGATCAATCAAAAGTACATGAATACCCCCATTTACCATTCAAAGGGACCCGCACCTCCATGCGAAATTTTTTAGGGGTCCGCAAATGAAAACCAGTTGAAAACCATTTCTCTAGATTGCAGCGTTTCAGAGTATTTCTCCTCCCATGGACCTGTACTGCAAAGCCCTGTACAGCCCGTGCTGAAGAGCCCTGTCAATTAGAAACAGCTGCTGCAAAATAAAGGCTTGCTTGCGTGCTTTGTTGGACTGAACCTTTGAACATCCAGTCAGGTTTCTTGGTTTGGTTTTTGGTGGTTGGGTATATTAGCACCTGAATCAGTGCTTCACAAGCACTCAGATCAACCCCAAACAAGATAAGTGGGTAAATGGACCCAAAGGGTGAACTTCCCACCTGAAACTCAACTCCCCCGGGGTTTATGGATGTTTCGACTAAGGGTGTTAACTTTGACAAGAGCCACGCATCTGCTGAAAGGCTCCCGGCACCCGCAGGACCAGGCTCAACCTTAGAAGCATCTCCAAAGGCCCCAGTTTGCCTAATTCGTGCAGACTTTTGAAGGATGTAGAAATGCATGAAAAGTTTTCATATTCTGAATTTCCAATGAAATGAATAAAAATGGGGGAGGAGAAAAGGGATCTCTCCAAAACTTCCTATGAAACGGAAGCGATCTTTTGCTTTGCATGTCTTTCTCCCTTTGGAGAGAGAAAAAAGCAGAGGGAGAAACCAGGATGGGATCTCAAAATGGAAATTCTTGCGATGTTTGGGAAGAATCGAGGGATTTTGCTGTTGTTGTTTTCCTGTTTTGAGGAAAGGAAGGAAAACCCAAAACCATGAAATACTTCAATAAAAAAAAAAATCATTTCTCTTTGACCATTTCCAATCTTCCCTCTAAAACCTGCCCCAAATGTGTGTTTGTTTGTCAGAGCCGCAGGCTGATTTTTGTCTAGTAGCTATCCTGGCGTTTTCTGTGCTGGTTTTAGCCCCGTAGGCATTTCTGTGCCTTATTTACACTTATCATATAACTTATCCAGAGTTTCCAGGAGAGAATGAGAAGTAAAACCTGCAGTGAAGTCCCACTATGAATTTGTGGATTCCCAGTGTCGCTGGACTGAATGGGACACACGCGGGACACGTGCCGACAGCAGAGGAGCTGACAAGGGTGGCTCCGTCATCTAATTTTTGTTTCCTGCCCAAGGTGCGTGTCCAAGGTGGGCTGCAAGTCCAGCTGTGATCTTGACACCAAAGTTCACCTGCTTTTCGCAGGAAGTTTGCAAAGGGCTTGGAGGCTAATGAGCTACAGCTGAAGCAGTCGTTTCTGTAGACGGGTTTGGCTTCCTCTGTCCTGCATCCTCTTCAGCTTTCCCTTCCTGCTCTGGATTGTTCTGCGCAGGGGAGCTTTTCTTTCTCATCACCGAGCTCTGCCATTACTCTGCTTTTATTATGACTAACCTTGTGTAAAGGATTGCTGCAGTTTGCCAATGAAATGGCAGGTAGGAAAGGACTTGAGAGATGATGAATCCGTTGTCATTTCAGTGGTTGAAACGCTCTCCAGTGTCTGGTTATTAACATTGCCCAGTTGAATACATCTTCATCCAAGACTATTCTTTGCTACTTTAAAGAGGGCTCTGGCATTGAGCTGCAATCAATTATTTAAAAGAAAAGTTGGGAAGTAGTTTGAAGGTGGCCAAAGGTTTTACACTACTTCTGTGTCCTGTTATTAAATTTCATGATAGCATCTTTAGACTTTTTTTAGCCTTCCCTGTTGCTCTGTGCAAGACCTACTGATGAATTTAAGACCCTGGAGAAGAAAGGGGTCACACTGGCTATATGTGAAATGGGAAACACAAGGGTACTTTCCCCCCCTCTGCAGTCACTAAAAGGATTATTTTAAGGATAACTTGTAAATACGGTACATTAAAATATTAGCTATAAATATTGCACGTCTATTGACTGTTATTGGAGGAGAAGAAATCTGCCAGGCTGGATAGCTCAAGAGTTAGATTGGGCATTTGAACATATGCCAGATGAGCAGAATTGATTGTTATCCATTGTGAACTGTGACTACGGTCCAAAGCCAGGGCTGGTGCACTGACGTAAACACATCACACAAGTCACTAGTTAAGCAAATGCTAATTGACAGAGAGGTGTATGCATTTAAACTACCCTTTTGCCTAAGCAAAGAAGACTCTCTCCAGACCAAAATAGTGATAGACAGGGCCATTTCTGTAGATTGCTTGAGGGCTTCATTCTCCATGGCTGTTGAGTAAGTGCTTTTCAAAGCATTAATGCCAGGAGAAATCTGCAGCCTGCAAGGTGTATGATAATTCTGTATTTACGGAGCGTCTGCAGGGAACCTTAATTACAGAGAGGAAACGAGTCACCTGCATGTGCACTTTCCTGCTCTGCAGTTGCATCCATCATGGTCAACATTTTCTTTGTCTACACCGTCATCCTACCGTGGACTGTGACCTCCATAGATCATACAGCCAAGGAAGGCTAGGCCTGGTCAGTGCTTGATGAGGTGGTCTCCAAGGAAAACGACAGTATCTGGATGAAGTCGTCACTAGTGAACCACAGGGCATCCGAAGGGCCACTGCCTCCTCAGATGCTCTGATTTTTGAACGAGACATAAATGACGTTCCTGGCCTGCTCTGCCAGTGCTTCATCAAGAGAAGGTATTAGTGTCCCTGTCCTGGCTACTTTCTAATGCCAGGGATTGCTCTTCACCAAAGTGTGCCTCTTGCTTCATCTCTAAACTCTATTTTGGGTGGTGGCAGGACAGATAAGGGCTCGGCTGTGGTCCCAGGAGCATGGGTTTACATCTTGCTCAAGACGTGTGCTGAAAGGTGGCCTCGGTTGGTGCTTGGTCATTCAGGTTGGGGCATCAAGACTGACCGGATGTGATGTTCACCATGTCTTTCCCATATGTGCCATTTGGCTGCAGAAACGGGCAGGCTTTGACCACGTTGGCCCAGTAGACCACTAGGCTCAGGTGGGCTTTTGACCTTGACCCACGCTCCGCTTCTTCGTAGTGATGTTCTTGCTGACAGTATGTGTCCCTTGCTTCCCACCTCCGCGTTGGCTGCATGTCACTGGAAAGTACGCCCGGCAGCAATCCAGGAGCGATCAGAGATGCTAATACATCAGGATGAATGGGGCTACTGTCTACACATGTCCAGTGATTCTCATTCCCTGTGTTAAGCAACATAGCAATGGATTCCCAGTGTGAACTGGGAGTGGGAAGGGCTGTTTTAAACTGGGGCGGCCAATCTGCAACGTGGCATGCCAGCATCTGCATGTGGGCAGCACAGCCGATCAGGGAGGGGGATGGGCAGTGAAATAGGGCAGGGAGCAGAAAGCAGGGCAGGAGATCAGACAGGGGGAGGATTTGGAGCAGCACTTGGGGATGCCGTGGGGATGATTCATGGCGCACCTGCCAAAAATGTTGGCTCCTACTGCTGTAAATGTTGCAGTGGGTCGTTCGCTTTGTCTCCTAAGTCATGTCCTGGCTTGCAGGCTGGAAATCGCCCTTCTGTATATGTTTCTAAACTTTGGTTTTGATTCTCCATGCCCTCTGCTGTCATTGTTCCCTTGGGTATTAGAAGCTGCCAGGTGAAATGTTAGCATTTCACACATGTAGCCCAGAGCTCGTGCAACACTGCGGTGAGCACCGGAGAACTGGGCGTCTGGTGTTTGACTTGCAAGCGTCATTTTTCCTTCCTCGTCTTGAGCACAAGAGCAATGCTGTCATGAGGACACCTTGCTCCAGAGGTGCCTTCCCTTACAAGGAGCTGTGTAGGGTGCTGTCAGCAGCGCAAAGCTAGAAGCAGGGAGAGACAAGCAGCATTTTGTTCTGCCTTGCACTCTGCCGACTTGTGCTTGCTTGCTAGGTTTCTGATACTTCCCTCTCTCCTTCAGAGGTGGTGAGAGGTAAAGGATTCGGCAGAGATCCCACTTGATTTTTTTCAGGTGGATTTGGTGGATACCCTGATGCCAGCAGCTACAGCTTTGGGACCCGCAGAAGACAGAACAAGGAGCAATGGGCTTCAGTTGCAGCAGGTTGGATATTAGGAAAAACTTTCTCACTACAAGGGTGGTGAAGCCCTGGAGCAAGCTCCCCAGAGAGGTGGTGGACTCTCCATCCTTGGAGGCGTTTAAGACGAGGTAGACAAAGCCTTGGCTGGGATGATGTAGCTGGGGCTGGTCCTGCTTGGAGCAGAGGTGACCTCCTAAGCTCCCTTCAACCCTCCTTGTCTGTGATTGTATGGAGCTAAGGGGAGGGAAGGGGATATTGAGGGTTACTTTGAAGAGATGTCTGTCTGCAACCACCCACAGCCCCAGTTTCTGCTGCTATTTGAGAGCAGATGCAGAAGAGGCTGAATGCAGTTGATCTCAATCCTGGCCTTACCATCCCAAAAATAGAGAAGCCACATAAAGACAGCCCCTCTAATCACAAGGAAGTCACAGAAATCAAAGATCTGTCCTGTTCTGGAGTCAGCTGCTACCAAATATGCGAGACTTGGGGTGATCCCCCCGATCAAACAAGCAAGTCTGCTCTATTCCTGGGGGTATCGCTCTAATGAAAGCTCATCGCAGGGAGCCAGGCATATTTATCGGGAGCTTGCAGAGGAGCTGCATCAGATGAGACCTTTTCCGTGCAGCTCCCAGACACGCGTTCCTGGAGCACCCTGCGGATGGAGGGGCCTGCTCCAAAAACACGCTCCCCCGGCATTTCCGAGCCCTGGAGAACAGAGGCGCGTTTGTACTGATTTGTCACTCGGCGCCCGGCACTCGGTACCTGGAGTCGGAGCGTGAAGGATGGAGGTGACAGAGCGATAAGGAGGATGAACATTCGCACTATATTTAAGGGAAGCAGATAGTGGTGACAATCGCAAGGATCATATATAATGCAGTAAAACTGTCTACCTGAAATATAAACAAAAGCCCTTTCCCGAGGCAGTGTGGGGTAATCAATCGTGCTGACAGTCTTCTCAACCCAGCACATCCAGGCAGGAGCTCTCATTCGGAGGCAGAGGCATTGTTTGGCTGCTTGGGTTTCTTTTCCTCGAGCTCGGTGTGTGTGTGCAGCGGTACAGAGCAGCATCTCCTCTCCCAGGAGTTCACGGATGCATCACAAACGCGCATGACGTACACCTGAACGTAACCCTTAGCAAGGCGGGTTCCTCCAGACCAGCAGGCCCATGATGCAGGTTGGGATGCAAAGCAGGAGGCAGAGGTCAGAGGTCTGCTCCTCTTTGCATTTGGGAATACCCCCTTGGACTTCAGGTGCAGCTGGGGCCAACCCTGAGCACCTGGATGGAGGGATGTGGGGGGTTAGCAGGGAGTCCCAACCCAGTCGGCTCCCCTAGCCACTGGGTTGTGCCATATCCCTGGATCTCTCATCCAGTCGGGTTGCAGGGAGCTTCCTCCAGACGAGGAAAAGCATCAGCGAAGCCATTATTATTCCTTCCACTTCTCAGATCAGAGAGGTGCTCTGTCTCCCCTTGCATGCTTAGTCCCCCTGGAGCAGACTGTGCATTAAGAGGTAACCTGTCTTCCATGGGTAGAGGGAGGAAATTACACAGGTGACTTCAATTACCGCTAATAGAGCTCCCCGCGTTAATTCCTATGCACTGGTGGGGAAGAGAGCCCTAGACAGTTGTATGCAAACCTCAGCTAACACTCGAGGGGGCTTAGCATCCTCGACAATAAGACCTATTCACTGCCATCTCCCTGTCAATACAGGACTGTCTTTTGCTAATGCTGTGCCCAGTCTACTTGCAAAGTCCCAGGAGAGTGGGCTTCTGTAGTTCCTCGGTGACACTGTTTTGCAGAGCTTTCCTCGAACAGATTTTACTCTCATATGGAGCAGAGGATTTGCAGTTCTAGCAGCCTGGCTACAAGTGTGTGCTTTCCTTCCCAAATTACCTGCAATTTGTTTTCTAGACTGTAAAGGTGGCAGTGGCACAGTGTGGGGTGCGGCTTCCCCTCTCAACAGGAGCCCGTTAGAAATGTAAAATGGACTGAGATGATTTGTTTGTGCACGGGGAGGGTGTGTGCATGTGTGCACGTGTGACTTGGACTAAAACAGACATTTCACATGCGCAATGCTACTTTGGCCTAATATAGGAGTTAGAGTGGACTGTCGTGTGTTCTGTAGTGTACAAATGCACATGCTAACCAAGCGTGCAAAACTACTGACACACCCAGGGCCCCGTGTCATTCCCAGGTACCCCTGCAGGAAACATCCGCTCCACCTCCCTGCAATGCATATTGCTGCTCTCTTCAAGTTGCCCTCAGACAGCACACAAACAACTTCCTTGAACGCGGTACTCTATTACAATTTAAAATGTTAATTAAGAAGGCACTTACCTTTAAACCCACTGATTTGCCATCGGCTCCAAAACCAGCTGAATCTGGGCTGTTTCTCCCTACCGTCAGTTAATGCACCACATTACAGGTTTGACCTGATCTAGCTGAAGAAGGGCTCCGGTAGCTTCTGGAGTTATGAGCACTGAGCCTGCAGAACAGAAACCCTGGCTGTGAAATGTGTTTTCAGTGGGACCATCTCTGTCACTAGGTCTTTAACGTACTAGCCCTAGTGCGGACACACACCGCGTGAATGCGCATTAGCACGTCTACACATTTGCTAATGCAATTTTGCTAGTTGTGCAAAAATTTGATATCTGTTTTATTCAGGTATACAAGACTACAACGTACACCCTTATTCAGGTATCAAATTTAGCCTCGAATCGTCTTAAATCGCCATTTTTAAGGTGCATTAAGGGTGCACACATGTAGACCCACACCCTTAATGCACCTTGAATCGGACTAATGCCCATTAAATGTGCATGTGTAGACATGCCCAGTGGTAAAGCCTGCTAGCTCCTGCCTACCCCTAGTCTTAGCCAGCAGCCCCTTCTACTTTCTTCACTGTTAAATTCCCTTGCTAATTGGAAGAAACACGTAAGCCGAGCTTTTGCCGCAGCATAATGTGGTAATAGCGGGTTTCCCGATTCGTGGATTGGCAGCTGTCCCTCTGGAAAGTCCACAGAGCAAAGCTCTCCTTACGCTCGTGTGACTGCCAGCTCGACATCTTTTGATCAAGGGCTTCGCTCTGGGTGCGTGTTTGGGGAGTGCTGTTTGGATCTCTTTTCTATAATCATTATCACATCCTTTACTCAGCAAAAGCCTGGGTTGCCCTTTCATTCTTACACACGCACTTCCTTTTGGGATTCATTTAAAGTTTCCCCTGTGCATAAGTGGTCAGTTGTCAGTTATGCACCTGAAGGGCGCCAGGCGGATAGCGCACAGTCAGCTAAAAAGCCACCTGACTTCAAGCATTTAAAATGAATATTGACAAAAGGGAGGGAAATCAAAAGCTAGGAAATTGCTGACTCAGACCACCCTTACTGCCTATGGTATCAAATGGCATCATTAAGAGAGAGAGGCAAACATGCTGGAATTATGTAACACCCGGCCAGGAACAAGTCTAACTCATGGAGTCGCAGCATCTTCCACGACGGTAGCTCAGAGGAAGGAAAAGCAGATGCCCCATTGCTGGCCTATTGCCTTCCAGCAGTATGTAGACCGTGGATGATGGGAATCGATGGGCTGGATCAGATCTGTGGGCCATCCAGCTCAGGATCACGTCTCTGACTATGGCTGGCACCAACTGTTCCAAAAGGCTGTGCAACAAAGTCTGCTGGAGGCAGCCATGGAAAGATCTGCACCCCTAACGAGAGCGGTGTCATTAGCGTGGCTTGTGCATTGAAGTCCGAGGTGCGTGCCCCTTCTAAAATGTCCATAGTGCTGGAATTGCCCCATAGTCTTGATGGGCCAGCAAATACGGGAGAGGCGAGGATTTTTGTGGGGGATACCTTTTATTGGATCAACCTCACGGTCAAGGTGGACTGCCAAGCTTTCAAATGTAGTGCCCTCTTCAACGTTTTCAACTCCAGACACCCTTGTTGCCCATATCTCGAATGTCCCCCACCCATAGCTGTCCCTTCTCACTCAAACAGCTGCATTTCTAATGACAGACCCTTCTCTCTCTGCAGCGTTGCAGCTCTTGTGTGCTAGGCCCTCCACCGGTTTGTACAGCCCATGCGGTCTTTTATTGAAAAGACCTCAGTTTGCGTTGCTTTTTTCCTTCCACAGCAAAGCAGGTGCTGGTTGTACAGTGGAAAGAAAATGCTTGCACCTGTGGCAGAGCTCCAGGGAGCAAGTAATGGATGTGCCGGAGAGCGGGGAATGGGATCCGGCGTCTTTCCTCTCCAGAGGTTTAGGATGAATATGGTCAGGGTTGGCACTGATTTGGAAGTCGCTGCCGTATGTTGACTGTTCAATGGCTTACAGCTAGCAAACTGGCGGTCTCAGCCCAAGTCCTTGTAGGGATGTGTCTGTGTCATAAATCCTGAGTGCTGGCAGGCATCCTGTGTAGCCACAGAGACCGAACGAGCCTCCTGAGGGGCTCTCTCCAAGTCCGAAGCAAAACGTACTCGACTTTCCATGTTTTACGCAGTGCTCAGACAACTTGGGCCTTCTTGGGAGATGCATTTCATGAGTCCAAGGGCAGTTGCGCCCGAAAGCTTGCAAAGAACTTTTCCAGTTGGTCTAATAAAAGATGTCACATCTACTCCCCAAAACCTTGCTTGCCTATGTCCTTAGACCAACATGGCTACAACCTACACCCCAAAGCCCAGCAAATGGACTCTACAAGTTTTAAAGAGACTCTCTTCTCTCTCTTTCCCCCAGACTTAAAACAATTCCCATTTCTTTCCTGCCACGAGTTCTCTCAGTTATGCCATGACGCAGGTAGGTCGGGTACGCTGTCCCGTAGGCACGCCACTTTATTCAAGGGAGGTGCGAGTTGCATTGCCAGTTGTCGCAAAGTCTTGCCCTTGCAAAGGGCCCGCTCCATGTAGCATTGCAGCTTCCTGGCGGTGAATGGAGGCAGGACACTGAAGTGGCCTCCGCAGACGAGAGAGGTCGTTGGTGTCAGAGCCATAAATTGAACTCGTTCTTCACTCCTAGGCCCTGTTCCCTGACCACTGGATCGCACTTTCTTTCTCGCTCAAAAGAAAGCTTGCATTTGTCGTTCAGTACTTTCTTATGGCTCCCCGCCCCACAGGAATCCTTCCTGGAGCACCCGTACCAAACGAGGCTCCTCTGTGGCGCAAACCGAACTCGGTGTGAATAATAATACTCGCCGCATACTGGATTGGGATTAGCTACTTTGCTAGAAAGTACTTTAAAGGATCTACGGGAGCAGCACCAATACTGCAGCATGGATGACCCCATTGCAAGGCCAATACACAGCTGTCAGGAGAGGGACAGAGCAAAAAACAATCTCCTCCCCTCTTTTGCGTTTCCTCCGGCAGGCCCCGCGCCCCGTTCGTTGTGATCACACTCGTTAGGATTTTAGAAAAACCTCATTTTCTGTTTTTAATGCAATGGGTTCTCTCATGCCTAGTCTCCTAAGTGAATGCACAGGCTGTTTCTGGCGTGCTTTAAACCTTCATGCATCTTTAATGATTTACAAGGGAAAAAAATTTCCTCCCTTTATTTCTTCCTTTTTCTTTCTTTTTTTTTTTTTTAAATAAATGTAATGACTTAATACACTTCGAGTGGAATTGTTGGTTTGTGGTGACGGTTTTATAATTCCAGGTTTGAGTTTTTTTCTATTTAATTATGCCCAATAACTCTCATGAACTATAATGCAATAACAAAAGCATGCAGCAGGGTTGGCATGAATCTGTTCTTTATTAGCGTGGGTACTGGTACTGCACTTTATGTTTGAAATAAAATATTTGGAACTAATGCTGAGTCTGTTTCTTTTGAATTACACCGAAATTTTCCTCCCTTGAAACACAGCAAGCAAAAGCCTTCTGCTTTATAACTGACCTGCTCCCCACCTGGTGAATGTAATTGTATTTGTTGCGTGGCACGTTCTTGTTCGGAAAGACTTTCATAACAATAACTTGATGAAACTCGAGGCTGATGCATTGACCCGAAGGCCTCGATAGCATTTTAGTCTATCAAAGTGAACAGCAATTGCTTGACAGGAGGACATTTCTTGTAAATGTTGGCTTATTACTTGGGTAATACCACTTACATGCCAGTTTTGATGAGCTCTTGATGCAGTCTTTGCATTTTTTGGCTAGTTTAGACTATCCGTCGTTCCAAAAGCTTGGGACATGAAAGCAATCAGGAACTTGCTAGTGGCAAAGGTTGCCAACATCTTTTAGGCTCTGCGCCTGCAAAGACTTGCGTCCGAGCCTAGCTCTATACGCAGGAGCCGCTCTGTTGGCTTTGAACTGAATTCCAAGTGTAAAATGTTGTAATCCATTTACCTGAACAAGACTCACGTCGGCAAATGCTATTAATTTTCTTTTTTGTTGTTCTTCTCCTTGTAAGCACGTTGTTACTTTCTTTGGTTTCCTTGATTGATATGTTTGAGGGTTTTCCTGGAAAGTGAATAGTTTCTGAAGCAAACAAAGTTGTGTAATACAGCTGCAAATGGTTTAAGCACAAAGGACTCGTCCTCTTCCCACTGGCTGGAGCTGCATTTGGTCTGCACTGGAAGCAAGACATATGCTTTGCAAGGTCGGCCTTTGCAAGGTCTGCCATCCGCTCGGATTCTGGCGACTTCCAAGTGGAATCTGCAAGAGTCGAGCCTTTTTGCTTCTTTCCATGATTAAACTTGCCAACTTTTTTTCTTTAATGTTGTTGCCGATGGATACTCATGTGAAGCGTCGAATCTGGTATAGCCATCTTGAAGTGGCTGTCAGGAAAGAAAATGATACCGTGTGACTTCAGGGACGTGTCTTGCAGCTGGTGGGCCAAATTCTAAATAGCAGCTCCTGCTAAGACCTTGCAACAAACAGCTCGCAGGCATTGCAAAGAAGACTTCCTTGCGGAAGTGATGCTAGCAGTGGACCCCTATAGCCACCCGGACTGACCTCCTAGTCAGAAATCTTGCCTTGGGATTTCTGTGTTGAGCACAGTATCTTGTAGTTGAAATAAAGCATTTATTTGAGAAAGATCCCAAATCAGCCAAGGTATATGTCAGTGTAGATCCATTGCAGTCATGAAACCATGATGGTTTCCACTAGCTGAGCATCTGACTGATCGTGAATCGTGATTTAAAGATGGGAAGCCTGCCCCTGCCCCTGCCCCTTCGGGAATTTATCCCGAGAGGCAATTAACCTTGCTGGTGAGCTAAAATGAAAAATGCATCTTATTCCCAGTTTAAAATTCAAGTTATTTTGGATAACAAATGCATTAAGAAGAATCCTTATTCGTGTATAATTCAAAAAGAGGAAAAGGAGAGGATTCAAGTCAATTATTGCCACAATTCAGGCCCCAGAGTGCAGGGGCTCGTTCACCCCTGGGTCTTGTGTGCTGTCTCTCACTTCTGATTAACACGGGATCTGTTTTATTTGTATAGTCCTAAAATACACGCGACCTATTACTTGTCTTCGAGGGACTTAGAACGGTACTGGTTCTCTTTCTAATTTCTGGCCTTGTAAAATATGCCATGCTTGCTCTCAGCAAACAACAGACATAGAAAGGAGCAAACGTTAAGGATTATTAAACCGTACTTTCTTAATTTCCATTTTGATTCAAAAATCATGGGCACCTGCGATCTTACTTTATGATTTCTTTTCTCATTCAGCAGTAAGGGATAATCTGACATTTATTAGCTGCAGAAGGTAGGATATTTCTTTATAGCATTAAATATTCTTTTTCAAGATGGTGTTTTACTTTACAAACTGCAAATAGATTGTGATGTGACCTGCCTAAAGATGTTTTCTTTAGCATCGGAGGATGCTAAAAAATCTCTCTTATTTAGTTACAGTTTCATCTCTGGGCATTATAAGTGCCTTCCTTTACACCCGAATAATATTCCTCAAGTTTCTTCCAAGAAAAGCTATTTGCAAATTGAAAGGGACTTGGGGTGAAAGTGTGCATGCACACGCGTGTGCGCGTGCACACCCCCCCCCCCCCCGTGCATGTGTTTATTTCTCTGATCCAGTTTTGGGCTTTTCTAAGAGCCTCTGTTGCACTAGAAAATTGAAAGAGACTTGGGGTGCGAGAGAGAAATCACACACGCGCGCGCACACACACACACACACACACACACACATGCACACACTTCTGTGCATAAGTTTAGTTCTCTGATCCAGTTGCACTAGAAAAACCCATGCTGGAAACATTAGTTGCTGCATTTGTAGACCTCACTTTTTAAGCCCGGGACGTACTACGGACTGCAGAGAGCGTCCGTACTGAGTGTCCGTACTACGGACTGAACATCGCTAGAAAGCATTTGCAATTTGCTGTAGCAAAATGCAAACTTAGGTCAAAATACTTGGGCTTCTATTTTGTTACAAACCTGACAATTTGACCAGTGCACTGAGGCTTGCAAATGCAGAACTGGGCTCAAATATGGATTGTTGTATACCAGTCCGGTGTAACTTGATGGTCCTGGCTGAGTTGTGCTTTGCTGGGGCTTCATGGGAGCCTGCTCTTTTGCTCCTCTGCTCCGTATGTGACTCCTAGGCTACTTTTTCCTTGCAGTCTCACAACCTAACCAGATCTCACTTGTGCCCCACTTGTCATTTCCATCCATCTGGACGCGCTCCATTTTCATTAGAGAGAAGAGTAGGCAAGAAGCTAGGCAGAATTCCTTCAGCCCACACATCTTTTCGTACTATTGGGAAAAACAGGATAAATCAAATAAAATTACATTCTTCTTACATATAAAAGCGGTTCATACTGGAGCAATACTGCATTTTAATAAACATGCTGCAGGATGTGTCACTGTACTCCTCTGTTAATAAAAGGAAAATAGCTTTAGTGTTATTTTACTACGTGATGCACTCCCAGGGCTACATTGCAAACTTAGGTGCTGTTTTACAGTCCATAGTGTGCGTGCGTGCGTGCGTGCGTGCGTGCGAAGGAGAGAGACTTTTTTCAAGCTCAGTGCCAGTTGATGTGTGTGCGCAGAGTCTCTGGAAAGAAAGCAAGGTCCTAATGGCTGCAGGGGCTGAGTTACTTTTTGAATGTTGGCATCAGCGCCTCGAGGCTGCGGTGAAGGTACCTTGTTTGGGGCTGCTCTGAAGTCGCTCTGCAGGCGTGGGCATTGCTCTTCTGTCGATGGGCCCAAAGGGTTGAGGACATCAGCCTGGCACTCCCTTCCAGAATTAGGGTAGGGATTTTTAGGCCTAAAGGAAGAAAGCCATCAGCTCGTCCTGGAGATGAATGGGCAGCTCTTCCCTTCTATCTGTCTTTGGAAATCTCAGCCAATATACAGGCGAGGTTCTCTGGGTAGATGTGATGCCTCTCACTAGTTGGAAAAATTGTTCTTTGCAAGCTTTCGGGCACAAACACCTTTTTTCCTTCTTTATACTAATATACAGCATAAAAAAGAAAGCTTTGCCTTCTCCAGCTCCCCTCTGGATACATTTAGAAATAATTCTTGGACTTTTGGTGCATTCTCATGCAACCTTTCTACATATGAGTATATCTCACTTCTGGAAGCCATCCTATTGTGGCCAGTTCACATAGGAGCCACTTAACGAGTAGGTAAATCCTGTACCTCAGGTATAAGATTCATAAGAAATATCACTTTGACTGTATGCCATGTTATCTAGTTGGGGATAGCTACTATGGAGGTAGCTATCCAGAAAAGCAGTGAGCGTGCTAGAGCGCTGGGAAGGGTGAATCTCCGATTCCCGTCTGAGGTTTTGCTTCCTCGCAGCGGCTCTGCGGCGCTGTAGCGCATTACAGCGGCAGCAGCCCCATCCACTCCTGTTATCTCACGTCGGGTTGCAGCAGCATGACACGCAGCCAGCCCGATTCGACGCGGCATGGCACAGACTCACCTGCCAGGATGTATTATCGACGCCGAGGAAATGGAAGTGTTGCGAGGGTTTTGCTCACAGCTGCTCAGCCAAGAAAGGTGCAGAAGTAGCTAACAGTAGAAATCCACAAATACTCTTGTGAGCCATCTCTTTCCAATGATTTGGCCCTTATTTCAGCTCCCCAAACGTCCAACTTTATTTTTGCTTGGAGCGGAGAGAGGTGATGGATTGCAACGCAAAAATCAGCAGGAAACACTACAAGGAAAGCAGGTTCCAGCTGTAGAGGCGGGCTGCCCGGTACCCAGGCATTGGATATTTTTGTACCGTGCGTGTGCGTGTTTATCCTTTTGAGAGGGGAAAAACAACTAAAAGGCAGGAGCTGAAGGAGTCGCTAAGGCTTCAGCGCGTGTTGAAACTTAGGAAGCATGCATTGTGTAGCCTGGCATCAAAGTTTTGAGAGATTCCCCCATGGATTGGCAACGGTGCTTTAATACCCAGGCTGTTACCAGAACACAGTCACTGTCTCTCTGCATACCTGTCATCAAAGCAGAGCAAGGAGGCGGGGGCGAGCGGAGCTCCACTGCACGGTATACACTACTTACTGGAAAGATTATGAAAGTCATAAAAATGTCAGCTTCTGTATTTCAATTCTGTAAACTACACATGCAGACTGCTCTGTGCTCAGCTTCCACAAGCAAGAGTTGCCTTCAGCTTTCCACTTGAATAACAAATAGGACATCTCCCACCCTCCTGACAGGTGGTCTGTGTATCTCAGACATTTCCCCTGCCTTGCTGTTCTTATCGAGTCTTGGGCTGGCTGAGGCGAAGATGAATCTTCCTAGAAAGTGCTGGTGCTCCGCTTCTACGGGTGCGAGACGTGTCCCGCCGTACCGTTGGCATTAACTGGAATAGGGCACAACCCAGGAAAGTGGGCTGGGGGCTTTTAACCAGGCTGTCCCAGCTGCAAGGGATTGAAGTTGTTACCTACTGTTGCTCGTGTGACGTTAATTAGGAAAAAAGAGCAGCGCATCAGATTCATTAACAAACCTCCCTCAGCTTGCTGACTTGCCCTACCCCATGCTGGAGCTATTGCACACCTAAAATGCACCGCTAAAAAGAAATGCAACATCTGGCCACCTCCTTTTGAGCTTCAGGGATGTAATTCTGCAGGTTTTCTTCGATGGTGAATTCCCGCGACCTATGTCAAAGGAATCCACACTCATGGTAGAGGTGATCTCTTTTATCTTTGCAAAAAAAATCTAGTTGGTCTAATAAAAGAGATCACCTCTACTACGAAGTCTGATTCCTTTTGCCTCTAGACCAATATGGCTACAACCTGGATATCTAGCTACCTGTGCAGTTTCTCTGGCATCTACCAAGGACTGTATTAGAACAGATACAACAGACTGCATGAATTTAGCCACTGAAGCTGCCCAGCCCTTAAGCTCGTATTTTAAGTGAAGTGCATCCCTAGTCAGTTGGTCTAGTAAAAGATATCACCCCTGCCATGAGTTTTACCTCTAGACCAAGACAGCTGCAACCTGGATCCCTAGTCAGTGAAACACCTAAGCATGCGTTTAGCTGTAAGCTCTTGCTAAACCCTTTGAAGCGTCAAAGGGACTGATGAACATGGCTAAATGCTGTGTGATATCAGGACTTTGGAGTCTGATCCAAGTCTGTTGGCCTCTTAGTTGACTTCAGTGTCCTTGGTATCAACTCCCTATTCAGGAATAGGATACTTCATTTAAATCGGTGCGAAAATCAGGTGCAAGTCTTGTGTTCCCAGCAAAATGGCAGTGCCGCCCGAGGCCTCTCCAGGGTCTGCTGCCTTGGCGTTTGCGTTGCTTTACCTATTGTTAGCACCGCGTCCTCCTGCTACGGGACCTTTTCTGCTCTTTGTGAGAGTGTCTGGTTTTGCTGCACACATGGAAGTTTTAATAATTATTCCCAAGCAGTCCTGAGAGTTTTAACATGGAAACAAGTTCTACATTACTCGTTAAATTGGTCAAATTTCAATAAAGTCAGGAAAACATCTTGAAAACAGCATGAATGTAATTTACAAAGAAAACAATCCAAGCATCGCTGCCAAAGCGTTTTCCAACAGGAAGGAAGAAAGAATTTCTCCCCCCACATAGCAAGCCTGTACCGTACATTAAATTAGCGGTTTCTGGAGTGAAGAGAGCCGGACCCACAGCTTTCATGAGAATGAAGCTGGTGCCTAATTGAAGTTCGGCCCTACCTTCGGTATTGATGCTCAGTCAGTCACACGGATGCTAGCGGCCCGTGCTCGTCTTGCACTCATTAGATGCATGTCAGCATCTTCATTCTCAACGAGCCTGTGTTTACTGCGGTTTTAAGCTTCGCTGTCAAACTCCATGGAGGGGGTGAAGCTTGGCAAAAGTGTCTTGGATCACAAGCAAAGACAAAATGAAACGGAACGCTCTTCCTTTAAGACGATTCAGTTCTGTATTTATATTTCAAGGAAAGACGTGAGTGAGTGAAAGGAAGCTTTATATACGTCTGACACTTCCATGTATTACTAAAATCTGAAACCGGGCACTGAATTGTCAACTCAGACATTGCATACCAGTAGTCCTATAAGGGGGAGCGGTGCTGACAGAAAATTAACAAAAAAACCCACCCGCCATGTGTTGCGATAAACATGGCTTCAATGCTGCAGGACACTTCAATGCAAACTTAACTGCCAAGCAGATGAGTAGGTCCATTGTAGTCCTACAAAAGGGTCTTGCTGAATGGAAGCATTCTTCGAATGCCTGAAGGGCTGCCGTGAAGAGGGGAGACCCGAGTACCTTTTCTCTCCCGCTGCCGAGAGCAGACTGTGGACCGGTGGCTTGAAGTTGCAGCGAAGGAGGTTTTAGACGGGGTATCAGGAAAAGCTCCTTTATTGTCAGAACAGAGAGGCAATAGCAGAGATGGTGCGTAGGGGGGTTGTAGGTATCCAGGTTGTAGCCGTATTGGGCTAGAGGCAAAAGGAATCAAAACTCGTGGGAGAGGTGATATCTTTTATTAGACCAGCTAGATATTTGCAAAAAAAATGTCTTTATTTGCAAGCTTTCGGGGAGTTGTAGAGTTTCCATCATTGGAGGTGGTTGAGAAGAGGTTGGATAAGCCTTGATCAAGGATGATCTAGGAGTTGCTATGCCTTTACTCTGCCTTAGGTACTTCCCAAGCTTCTGGGCTTTGCTGGTTGCCACGTAGGGCCAGGAAATAATTTTTTTTTTGCCTCCTGTTGCTACACGTCTGGATTTTCCTTCGTCGTCTTCAGTAGCATTGGGTGTTGGCTACAGCCTAGGCTGGGGATTGCAACTGAGCTGTGCCAGTGGTCCTGCTGGGACTTCAGCCTGGAGGTTCCTGGCTAGAGGGTCTTGCCCCTCTGCTCAGGGTCCGACCGATCGCCGCAGTTGGGGTCAGGAAGGAATTTTACCCCACATTTGCATTGGCATGGATGATGGGGTTTTTTTGCCTTCCTCTGTAGCAGAGGGTGATGTCCCTCTCCGTGGACCACTCAAGTGCATTTTAACAACCTTTGCAGCATCAGGACTGTGTCCACTGTTGTCCCCTTGCCCTATCTGTGGCAGGTTCAGGTGTCCTGCCTTACGGCCGTGTTCGGGCCAACTGTTGTTTTACTATTACGTTGGAACATGGATTTGTATACGGAGGTTTAGGTAGAGATGATTCTGTCTCCGGCAGGAGGCTGGACTAGATGACCTCTGGAGGTCCTTTCCGGCCCTGTGAATGGGCTTACACGTGCAGCTGAAGGCAAGCATGTGCTTCAGAAATTTTGCTGAATTGGGCCTTGTGTGAATGAAGGGCCCTGGTACAACCTGTTCACCTGTACCTTGTACAAGCCCCTCTGAACCTGAAGGCTGCACGGGGCATGAGCCAGCAAGAAGGCTGCACATTGCTTCCAAAGAAGAAACGCTTGTTGTGCTATACAGCTAGGGGTTTCCAGCAAGGACGGAGGCAGGAAATGGTCAGATATTGAGGGTGTGTCTACACATTCATTTATACCGGCTTAAATTTACTGCAAAGTAAGTTATTAACGCAGCAAGCGGGAATAGACTGGGGTCTACATGTCCAGGCATTGCACTGTCTTAACACTGCATGTTAGTCCACACACACTGTTAATCCACGTTGACACTGTGTGTCAGTACTTACGCACAGTGTTACTGCATAGTAAGGCATCTATACATGCATTACTGCGCAGTAATTAGTCAGGCGTAAATTTGACACCTGCATGATTTAAAATGATTCAGTTCTCCATTCATATTTCAAGTTGGCATAAGTCACCATATTTGCTGCACAGTATGGGCATGCACGTGTAGATATGCATCTGTACTGTGCAGTAATTTTGGTTACTGCGCAGTAAATGCACACGTGTAGACATGCTCACCGTGTGGTAGATGGGGAAATAGCAGATTCAAAGGTAACGCTCTTCTTTAAACAAACAAAGCCTCCCTGCACGTACTGTATAGATTACTTGTTGTGAGTGCATATTAACTGAGCCATTATTCTTGGGTTTGTTTGTGCGATGGCAGCGCTGCCTCCAATGTTCACGTGGGAATGCAAAGCTGTACAGAATTTGACTGATGGTTTAACTGGCCAGAGATTAGCAATTCTGTTTTGCAACAACAAAACTTTTGAAACTTTGGCACTTGTTTCCATTGCACATTGAACTTCTAGACTCCTGGAAGGGACCTTCTCAGATCATTTGGTCCAACCGCCAGCATAAATGAAGGATTCACTCTTCCTAAACCATCCCAGATAGATGCTGAGCCAGCCCCTTCTTGAAAGCAAACTTCTTCACATGCAAACAAAGCTGTTCTAATGATTTAGCAAAATAGAATCGCCAAGCAGGTCAGGTTTTGAATTGGAGCCATGATCCCTGTACCTCTCCTTCCCCTTTTCCCTCTGTTTCCCGGAAAGTGACTGGAGAGTCAGCTCTGCGCTTCGGAAACCTTCCCATTGAATACTTTGTCAAAATCAATGCATCTCCATGACAGGTTCTTGGCTTCGATAAAACAGCTTTTTTGGATTAAACCACTTTTAGTAAGAACTGTTACAACCAGCTCTGGCTGGAGATGTATTTAATATCCCCCTGCAGTTCCATCCTTTTGCAGCTGATCTATATGGGGTAGGAGAAGGCAAGGAGCTCTGCAAATCCACAGAGCCATCACTGGAAGCGCTGTGTTTTGAGGCGACCCTTCTGTAGGGTTTGATTTCCATACACTATCAGAACAGTTGCTGGGCTTACTTTTAAATAAAGCCCTTTCACCTCATTAGAGCTTTAGGGGTAGTTTTAAATGAAAGTGCTGAAAATGTTGAAAAACTTCAGCCAAGGATTGCACTGACAGCATCAGGGAAATGGTATGGAAAGACTATTGCTCCTTACTCCGTTCTTTCTTCCCCTCTCTCCTTCATTTCTGCTGCTCGTACAACAGCTGTGCTCCATCTCTGAAACATATTTGTCTTTATCTTTGGCCACTTTTGTCAGTGTTGGCAGGAGGCAGAAAGAATCTTAGGTGGGGTTGTTCTTTCAGCAAATTAAACAATGACCAAAACTTTGCTCATTTCTTCCATCATTATTTCAGATTTCCATGTCTTCATTTGTGATTTAGCAAGATAGATGGTATGCCTCTGCTCTGAAATGAGGGTAGAGGGGGCAGGGAACTTCATGGAGCATGGGGCAGCCTCTTATGTGGGAACATACGATATCAGGGAAGTCTTGGAGGGTTGCACGTGTCGGCTAACCCTTTAAAGCTTCATGTATATGGTGGGGTGATGAAGTCAGTGACCAGGGTTTTTCCCTTGATCCTCTCCCGCTTGCAGCATTTAAGGTCTAGGAAGCTCTGATTCAGAGGCTGGACCCCTAATTCCCATGTTCAATAATATGTGCTATACTCTTCCTCCAAAAAAGTGCCCAATCCCTTTCTGAATCTAGCTGAACTGTCAGCTTCCACAACATCTTGTGGCAATGAGTTGCGCACTTTAACTACTAACTGGACGCATCTACACATGCACCGTTACTCTCCAATAACATAGGTTACTGCGCAGTAACCGAAAATTAAAATTACTGTGCAGTACAGCAGGCGTCTACACATGTGCACCCATACTGTGTAGTAACTGTGGTGACATATGCCAACTCAGGAGTAAATTTGCTACCTGAGTAGTATCTATGTGGTAAAGCACATGTAGACGCCTTACTGCGCAGTAACCCTGTTTGTGTTGACTGACTTGAGAGTAACTTTACCCCCAAGTTGGTGCGCACACAACACTGCTGCGCGGTAGTGCCTACATGTGTAGATGCCAGTTTAAAAACTGCTTGCTGCACAGTAACTTACTGCGCATTAAATGCACATGGAGACATGCCCACTGTTTGCAAAAATATTTGTTAGTTTTAAACTTAGTACCTACTTGTTTCCTCTTATGACCCCCAGTTCTTGTGTTGGGAGAGATTAGTAAATCCCTATTTAATTTCTCTTCACCATTTCATCTTTTTAAACCGTTATCATGTTCCCCCTTTATGCGTCTCTTTTCTGTTCTGTTCCTTTTCTGTTGCAAGACAACTTATTTGTGCTAATGCTGAGCCCTGGAGGGGATCCATCAGGAAGGGGAAATGAAGAATATGGCCTTTGGTTAGTATTCCTGTTGGTAAAACATTTCCTGTTCCTTCCTCCATTGCCTCACTGAAACCTGCCAACGTTTTCTGTAATAGGCTCCAGTGCCCAAGTCACCTACATCCATTGATGGCCAAAACCCACTTAACCAGAGGAACCTGTGAGCTCCATCGATGCCACACTTAGGCATCTCTTGAGTCCTCTGTGGTTTTGTTTTGAACTTTGCTCAATTGTCTTCACAAATATCATAAGTTTGAAAGCTGGACTTGAATTGGACTGTTATGGGTTACTCTGTGTAGGACGGTCTCGGGATGGAGAAGGGGAGGGACAAACAGAGGAAGGATAATACAGCGGAAGTCACTTTGAGCAAAAGGTACAAGATAACTTGCATGCTGTGAACAGCCAAAAATATTTTGGCCACAGTCTTCAAGGTGTTTTGGTGTAAGGGGTACCTGAGTAGAGACCGGGATAGAAGGTGGCAGACACCCAGACTGAAATCCTGGCCCTTATGGTCAACTGGTCCCTTAAGTGGTAGGGGACCCTGACCTCTTCTTTAGTCACTGAACCCCGGCCCCCTACAGAGCATCTTCCTGGGGCAGTCGAAGCGATGTGTTGGTGCGGGAAAACCTTGGCTGTTCTGTCTCATTGGTGAAATTGTAGATCCGTAGGGTTCGGCCATCCTCAGCTGGAAGCGCAGCAGTTTGGTGTTTTTGCATGTCACAAACGTCCCGAAATAGTCTCCCAACCTACAGCTCGAATAGCCGGCATCCCCTCTCGCTCCATTATCTGCGATATGCTAATATCCTGGATTAGTTATGATGCTCTTTTGGCAATCCGGGGTAGACGAAATGGAACACCCATTTAAATCACAAAGAAAAATCAGTGAATCTATCTTTATTAATCTCGCTGTCAGTTTTAATTTTGGGGACATTACCTCACTCAACACTCATTGGAGAGAGCTGCCAAAAATGATGATGTCATCATCAGCAGGCACATCTGACCCCGGCTGCTGATTGCCAGTGCTGAGTGTAAGTTAATAAATCCCTTGGTACCTGGCTACGCGTTGGAGTTTTATTACAATGCCGGCATTCCATGATACCGCTGTAATTAAATAGTCTGGGGAGGGGGAAAAAGACCACGGTCAGTAAAACTGTAAAATATAATTGTCTTGATACATTTCAGATCAGCTTCCTTAAGCTGTCACATAAATTTTGTGTTTTCAGTCTACTGAAGAGTTAGGAAGAAAATTCAAGCCGGGCCTCAAATAAAATCTTTGGCTCAGAGCCACTGCCCCCTCACCAGACCCGAGCGGGGGGTTGACATCCGGATCTGAATTCTGCAAATCGCTCCCTAACTTCTGTGAGTCCGAGTCGAAGCCTCTGAGCAAATGTAACCCAGCGTGGACCGCGTGCTAGGTGCAGGTCCTTCTCTGTATCTGATGTACAGAGGATACGACCCTGCTATAGTGCCATTTTGCTCCTCTGGCTTATGCTTTCAGTCCTGGAAGTCCCCAGTGACACATCTGCCAAGATGGCAGCTGTTGCACGAATGCTCCTGGACACAGGGAATGAGGGAAATCTGGATCTGGCACTGGCCAAGCTGCTGATGGTTGAGAGCAATGCAATTCTCTTGTGCAAAGGTCTGTGCTGCCACCTTGTCCCCAGGTGCACTGGGACCCAACTCACCTCCCAGTAGACTTGCACCCAGCAGAGGGTGGATCCTGGCCAGTAAGACCTCAGATCACTGAGGTTAGAAGCAGCAACAGGACCTCCCTACCTCAAGCACCATAAAGGTGGTTTCTTTGCTCCCTGTGGGGTGCGGTGGCACAGCCCGAACCCTAACCCTACCCCTAACCCATCACTACACCTGGTTACCCTGTGTCCCTGTTCTTTTCACCCCCATGAGAGTGAGAAGCATATATTTTTCCCTGATGAGTTGTAGTGTGATCGGGGAGCTGGGGTCCAAAGCAGAAGCCGAATGCTGTGGTTTTATACCCACTCTGCCACCCCTTCCCCGGTGCCCTTCTCTGTTCATCCACCTATTCCATTCTGCCGGCATGCTAGATGTGAACTGGGATCTCTCGGTGGTACGTCCTTGCCCTGTCCCTCGGGCAATGGGGTTGCAATCCCTGCCGGGAGCCCTCAGCTGGCTGTGCAATAGCAATAATAAACGATACTAATGAATAGTGGATCTGAATTTTTTGTCTTGGGCCCATCTCCAGACACAGCAGACAGGCAAAGCATTCATAGAGGGTTACTGCCTTCCCGTCTCAGTAGCAGCATCACCGCTCCCAGATTTATGGAGCCTTTTGCATAAAAGAGTGATTGAAGGAGGACCCGGGGGATGGAGAATACCCTTGGAAAGGAGGAAGATTTCTGGGTGCTTTCACACAGGGAAAAAATCTTTTTGGAACTTGGCTCCAGCTGCCTTTCAAAGACCCACCAGCGCCATTGCTCTCTCTTCGATTCAAGATGCTTTGTTCGTTTTCTTTCAGAGCCTCCCCGGCCTCTGTCCTGATACCACAGTGACGTTATTGGGCTGTATTATTTGACATCATCATCACCATCACAGCTGTTTCTGTGGCAACCCAGGTGATGCTTTAAACAGAGGATTATGCAACGTGTCCGGGCTAGGGTGGAAGGAGAGGCAAAGCGAGAGCGCTGACTTCAACACAAATGTCTCTAATAACAGCAAAGGGAATACAGCAACTTGCTGGCAGAGGAAATGGCCTTTTGTGTAAACAGTCTTGTCTTCCAAGTTCTGCTCCAGTGGGAAAGTCCCTCCTTAAAGTCCTCCTTTCAAATATCTGTAAATGCACACAGCGGTCATGGAAATGAGAGGCTGAGCCAAGCATTGTGCAGGCTCTCCAGCACAAGCCAGGTTATATACCAGCTTGGAGTCTATCTTGCTGCCGGTCGAGCCTGCCAGAAGCTTGTCCTTTCTCCAGATGAGAACGCGGATAACAGATCACGCAAAATGTTATTCTTGCGCTTGTGGTCTAGAGGCATTTGGAGGCATTTGGCATCCTGCTGGACGTGATGAGCAACTTCCTGGATCACAGCCTGACATATTTTACTCCAAGGTCTCTACCAGTGGGAAAAAATTGTGTCCTCTTAAGATGCCGCGTTTTGGGACTATAATGATCTGGGTTTGGGCCTTTATCTCTGCCACTGGCAGCTTACGTGTCCTTGGGCAAATCCCTTGATTCCCCTCTATTACTCTGTTTTTCCTATGAAAGACAGCATGCATCCCAGCTCATGGGATAAATCAATTCCTGCTTGTGGGAACGCAGATCTCCTGGTAATGGGAACCACGGAGGTACTGGGCCGTCTCTGGTCTGCACTTACCTTGTTTTTACTGAGTGCACACAATCTGGGGTGTGAGGTCAGAGTCAATAACTGTCCTGTTAGCAGTTTTTCCATTCAAAGCATCTTGTCCTGACATAGCTGTAAAACCTCAATAAATATGGTTTTAATAACCAAATGGTATTTAACATACAATCGCTGTCTTATTAAGTCTAAATTAAATCCTTACTTGAGACACAATTTAAAGTGTGACTGATCTTTTCCTGGCCTGGAAGGAGATACCTAAATGACACTTCTTCAAGTTTTTGGCCACATGGGTGAGGGGGCGGGATTTTAAATAATGGATGTTGATGGTACAACTCATCCGGTGAAAGCATAATTGCATCATTTTATGAATAATTGGGCACGAGATCAAATTAAACCTGACTTCCCGCTGCATTATCTCATCTGAACTCCAGAGTTTCGCACTGTGTTCAAAATGCCTTTATGCGAGTGTCCATTCAGCAGCATCTGTTTGGTTTTGCAGAAGGAAACATGAAATATCCGGTGTCTTTTCTATTCCTATTCTCCTGCGGGGGAGCTCTGGAGTCCGTGAAAACACGGCTGAAGGTCCGCTGTGGGCATGCGATTGATATAAGCACTCCCCGCGCTATCTGTGCCCGCGCTCTGGGGTCGGCGGGTAGCTAACGTGCTGCCCACAGATGTCATTAAGAGTGCTGGGGGCTGGGATTGTTTCCATCCTCCCGGCAAGCACGAACGCTGCCTCCGATTTGCACCAACGTTTTGCTAAATGAAAAGCATTGTCAGCCGTAATGGGAGCTCCACATGTAAATTCCCTGTGTGTGAAGCCGGGGGTGGAACATAGCTCACAGATGGATGATATGCCAGCATTTGTGAATGCCAAGACCGCAGCTGAAGAACATCTAGTCTAAAAGTGTTGGGAAGCAAACTTCCCAGCCAAATCCCAGGGCGAGGCAATGAAAGCGAACACATATATCACCTCTTCCCGGCTGCGTGGACCGAGCACGGAGCGGAGCGAAGGGGTGGTATTAATGGGATGGTTTGACATAGACCACGGGCCAGTTCAGGTGGACGGTGTTAGTCTCAGGCACGGGACTGGCTTCTCTTCTTGGGCTCGGCACTGAGCTACTCAGTGACTCGAGGCAAGTTGTCTCACCCCCTTGTGCCTTCCTTTTCCCATCTGTAGCGCAGGGACGATGGTGAGACCGAATGCCTTTTGCTGACGTGCTTTGAGTGCAGCAAGAGGTTGCGGCTCAAATGCTCGGCAAAGTGCGGCTTAGTCTTTGAGGACCCGATGCCGGATTTAATGAAATGATCCTTATAATGAAATGTTTTTGCTTCATGTTCATTGCAGCTCAGAAACAGAGGAAGGGAGGCCCGGGGCAGCTGGATCTGGAGCTGCAGTTGGGTTCTTACTTACCATCTAGACTCTGTTAAACCAGCTTCCACACCCCGCACCCTAGTTCCCATTGCCTGGGCTTGTAGTCGTCTTCCCATCCAGGGACTGTAGTGCTTAATGGAAGCCTCCTAACGAGTCTGTGGGTGGCCAGAGACGGCAACTATGCACGGTCGAGAAGCGAGAGAGCAGCAGCACCAACGTGGCCTCCCCTGGCCTCTGTCTTGATACCGCCGTGAAGTTATCAGCTGTGTTATTTGACATCATCTTTCTTATACCCCCAGCTCTTGGCACCGTGAGACTGAGACCTTCAGCTGTAAAAGGACGGTGAGTTCCCAGTCCTCCTGGCTGCGCCATGGCCATCCTCCCTGATGATCCACAAATCAGAAGGCAAATATGTATTGTTCCTTTAACAAGTAATCTCATTTTAAAGCCAATCTCATGACTGAAGCCTGTCTCAATGACTACGAACACTTGGAGTTGGTAACTCTGCTGCTGCACTAGATTAGTCAAGTAAAGCCAAGATGCTCTGTGTTTTGTTGAGTCCAGTTGACCATTAATGCCAACATAATCTTTACCCAAGGCTCGTGGCGAACGGGAGTGAGGGTCTAGGTACCTAGGAAGTAAAATGGATCATCTCTGATAGCAGCAGCTTTGAATGGCGTGTTTCACATGTGAAATGTGGGCGCAGCACCCTGCCCTTACACCCAGAAGAAGTGTGCAAATGCCACCCCTCCTCCCCCCGCGGAGTATCTGTCTCCCGTCTGTATTGCTGGGTGTTGTTTATTACCGTAATTACCGTGACTGATCAAGTTCACTGAAGGGAAGCGCAACAGTTCACATCACAACCCCTCGTCTCTCCGTTGTGCCTTTCATCTGCCGATCTTACTGTACGTGTACCGACCTGAACTATTTTATCCACCAAAATGCCTCTGCGGGGCAGATAATATCACACTGGTTCACAGACAAACTGAGGCATTGAGAGGTCAAGAAGATTTCCATAGATCACAGGGTGAGCCAGGAACAAAGTCCAGAACAAAACCCTTTCTTTAGTCTCTTCCTTTGAGTTTAAACCAAGCCATCTCCCACAGCCCGGACTAGAACCAGCAAACTGACTTGCAGTTGCCTGTTGTAAGCACCGCACGTGCTCCTATTACTCAGCTAGGAGCACAGGCCGGCAGTTCTCCATCCTTGCAAGCTTTTTGATTCCTCCCCAGCCGCGTGCACTCTTTTACCCCGACACACAACCTCGCATAATTACTGCGCAATGCAACAACTGCCAGATGAGGCCTTTTCAGGTAACTTCCCTCTTCCAAATATGGCCCAAATTTTCAAGTATTGGGGAACTCTGTTGGGTTTAAGTCGTGCTCTGGATGCAGTACCGATGTGCTCTTGTTTTCTCAGTTCACAGAAGCTCACCTGCTTGAAGAGCTTTTAAAAAGAAACAAGATAGGTAAAGGGGAGAGCAGAGGAGAGAATTTACTTACGAGGCTTGTTTTTTCCAACCATCCTTTCTTTGTCCATCATTAATTAGGAAGGGTTTCATGCGATGAAGCCAGCCTGTTGTTGTAAGTCATCCACATGGTAAATTAAAGCCGGTGTATTGACATGGCTGTTAAACCCTCAAAGCCTGAAGTCAATCAATGAAATCTATGGAAAATTACTCGGAGGATATTAAAATCTCTAATACGCAAGTGCAGGTTTTGCATTTCTCTGCATAATATTTATGTGCAGCCCTCCTGGTTGCCCACTTTGCCAACCCCACACAAGCTGATTTTATTGTCTGAGCCACTGCTGCATGCCAGTAACTTTGTGAGAGCTTAAGTTCATAGGAGCCCGTGGAGTTAACACCAGCATAAAGCAGGAGTATCGCAGTGGTATGAATACAGCTCACCTGCTGCTGTGAGTCCTTCTGGGATCATCGCTTTAATTGATTGCTAATAGGGTAAACCCTGCCTGATTTTTTTTGATTGCCAGATCTCTCACCCTATCCCAGCATGGTGGGTGGAGTATTGTAGCAACAGCTTGCCAGGGAGCCGTGTTGGGACAGTCTCCCCGTGTTCTCCTTTCAGATCATTTCCCTCCTGGCCTGACCTTTTTTGGTACTTTACTGAGATTTTAGTGTTTCACCTGATCCCCCACCCCTTCTTTTCCCTTTTCCTTTGAATGCCTATACAGGTGGAGAGAGTGTGTTTATTTAGTGGAAGAAAATCTGGATACAAGCAAATTGGGAGAAAAGAAATAATCTGGAGTGCTTGAGAAATGACTGGGCTTCTTTAATGCTCCTTTGAGCTGAAGGTACATACTAGCAAGCAGAGTTTATTTAAAAAAATATACAGGATAGATTAGCCTATGCATGATCCTTGCCCCCGCAGGCACTAGTACAGGTCCTAACGCTGCACTAGTTGATTGCCTCTTGCATGCTAACAAAGTTATCTTTACAGCACACCTGGGAGAAAGAGGGGGTATTATTCCCATTTCAGAGCTGGAAAAATTGAGGCATGGAGAATTTTCCTTTCTCTTTGATGGTTTTTTCCCCGAGACAGGGAGAACAGGTCCAGGACAAGACAAATGATTTAGACTGTCATATATTTGAGGCTGATCCTGCGTTGATTGGGGGGTTGGACTAGATGTGACCTCGTGAGGTCCCTTCAACCCTCCTTTTCTATGACTCTATCCCATTACTTGCAGTTTTTGGAGCGTTATCAACTGGACGTGCACATCACTGAGTTTCAGGTAGTTGGGAACGAGCGATGCCTGGATAAAAAGGAAGCTCCCAGCCGATTAGGTCAATACACTGTAGGGTTTTCTTGGCTGCTGCGTATAAAGCCAACAATTTGGGAGGAGAACAGAAAGTCTCGCTTGAGGGAAGTGAAATGAGGAGGGAGGTGAGTCATCCCGCTAGCTCCTGACCAGAGCTGCCTGGGAACGATGTCAGAACAAAACCTCTTCACAGAATTGCAGGATTTTTTTTCCAAGGGAAAATTTCAATTTGTCTGAAAATTTCTCAGTCTCCCCCTGGGAGAGCGAAACCCCTTGTTTCCTGCCTGGCTCCTCTTGTCTCGACTCTCTGCCTGCAGGGGGGAAGCCAAGTTGACAAGAGCCTTCCAGGCAGGCAGCTGGGCGCAGGGTGGTGGAGAGGCCCAGGGCCCGGCTCACCGCCTGCCCCACCGCCCGGCGCTGCTCGGGCTGCTGCGGGAGGCAGGCGCAGGGAGCCTGGCGGCATAGCCACTGGCAGCCTGCCTTTTAAAGGCTCTTTGCAACTTCACTTTTGGTCTGCTGGGAGAAAGCTCACTGACAAGCGCCTGCCAGGCTCGCAGCTGGCAAGCTCAGAAATTCTGTGTCAGTGGCCTGGAAACACAATTTTTCAGGGGAATCCTCCATCTATATTCTCTCTCTTTCCCTTTTGATCTATATCTATAGCTATATCGATGTGTGTGTGTATGTATTGTGTGTGTATGTGTGTGTATATGCATATATATACACACAAACACGTACATGTAATTCTAATCACTCTATACACATGCACACACGTATAGATATATCAATCTAGATATAGATACAGTTAAGTTATATTGATAGATATCTATACATATGTGTGTGCATGTGTATAGAGTGATTCGAATTACATGCATATGTTGTGTGTGTGTATATGTACATATATATATACACGTGCACATATACATACCATACTATATATATAGTATACTATATATACATACACACAATACTATATATATAGTATACTATATATATAGTCTATAGTATAGTGTGTGTATATATATATATATATATATACACACACACACATATACACCTAAACACACACATACACACATACACACATAGGTATAAATATAGATATAGATCAAAAGGGAGAGAGAGAAAGAAAATATAGATGGAGGATTTTCCTGAAAAATTGTGTTTCCAGGCCACATACATGCACACAATACAATGCATGCATACATAGACATATCCACACACATCTACATGCACATATATATTAAAGTGATGATCCCAGAAGGACACACAGCATCAGCTGAGCTGGATTCATAGAGTCATTTGCTACTGCATTACCCCTGCTTTATGCTGGTGTTAACTCCGCTGGCTCCTATGCACTTAGGCTAGCA
Source organism: Alligator mississippiensis (assembly GCF_030867095.1). Lineage (NCBI taxonomy): Eukaryota > Metazoa > Chordata > Crocodylia > Alligatoridae > Alligator > Alligator mississippiensis. Next base: position 78,359,075 of record NC_081832.1, read on the forward strand.
CTAAGTTACTGTCATGCAGCGATGACTCCAACAATAACAAAGCTTGTGCTGTAGCACCATCAAATAATCCAATAGTTGATGCTTACTGTAGAGGAGGGTGCTGGGGAAAAGAAGGCATATCATAGGCACGTTGCAAATGTATATGCTGCTGGCAAGGTCATGGGAAAGAGGATACCTTGTGTGTTTAGGGTAGGGCAGCAGACATGAGCATGGACCCCAAGTAGCAACAGCCCACCCAGAACCACAGCTTTTCCTGCTTTCCCTATTGTCTTGCCATTGCTAGGCCTTCAAGTCTGCAGCCAACAAGCCTTAGGTTGGCTCCAAGCAGGGATAAGCACAAATCACAGTTGTCCTCTCCATATGCCTCGTTCCTATGTGTGACTATCCGGTGATGAAACGGGGTGAATCTGCACAGGAGGAGGCCTTCCAGTTGTGAAAAAGGGAAAGATAGAAACTACAGGAGGCAGCCAACAAGGCAGCCACTGAATTGTAGAGAAGCAGGGAAGCAGGATCAGTCTGTACCCAAGTCTTGGGGTGGCAAACTGATTCATCAGCATCTTTGTCTTTGCTCACGGTTGTACGTCTTCATTGGGGCACCGAAGGGCAGGTGCCCGCTCTGCACCAGTCTCCCTGGGCACCTGCTCCACACGTGATGGGCAGGGCCTGTTTCTCCTGAGCAGCTATTTGAGGAGCACTTTGAGGTCCCTCTGAACCTCACTTGGCTGGGTGGTTACTCACCGCCCGTGGGTAACTTCCTCCCAGTAACCCCCCGGTCTCAGGTAGGCACCACTAAGTGGATGCTCATGGTCTGCCCATTGCACAGAGTCATGTTTGCATCATCCTTGGCATGAGACTGAACAAAAACTTGACTTCTCTGCAAAGAATCACTTTGTGCAGCTGAGACTTGCACACAGGCCTGTGCTGGGAGGAAAACTTATTTATCAAAGTGACTGCAGCCAGTGCCCCTGTCGCCAGCATTCCCGCCACCTCCAGAGCCCAATTCGGGGAATCGTTACTCATTTTTCAGGCAGGAAAAGCTTCCATTGCCCTCATGCACTCAGGCTGAAGCCAAGAGGAACTTGGCCTGAGAATACAGAGGAATGACTCTCGAATCTGGGCCTCCATCACTTGTGGTTGACCTATCTCGTCCGTGGAGCGTTAATCACTTGCTTGAGTCATGGACCGCGATGGTGAACTCCCACAACTCGCCAGGAGCGATGGAACCTGCCTCCTCTTTGGCTCCTGGACTATAAAGCATGCCTTGTGAACTTGGACTATTCCAGCGAGGCTTTGGAAAAGTCCCAGATTTTAAGAGATCTTTTTTTTTTTTTTGATTCCTTGCTTAAAAAACAAAATAAAGCCTCATGGAAGGAGTTTATCTAAGCCGTTTGCATTCTTGGTGTGCAGCTCGGGGAGTGGTCGCACGCTGGTTCACTGGGAGGTGAAAGCAACAAACAAACGTCTTCCGGGGGCGGGAATCACAGAAGTTAAGTGCGTCGCACTCGCAGAGCAACAATTTACTGGCTGCGAGCATAATCCAGTGGGATTAACCTCAGAAGCAGCCCACACTGAGTCAGAAGAAAGTCCCGTGGGAATCATAGGTCCTTCAGGGTCCCAGAGTTGGTGGGGTTTCTGCAGAAAGATAACAGATCTTTTCTCTCTGTTTTTTCCCCCAACCTCCTCGGTTGTTGCTTGCTGGGAGGCGGCCGTGTTTATCACTGGAGTCCCCCCCAGGCAGCAATACTGTGATTAAAGATAAAATAGAAATGGAAACAAATGGACTGGCCAGCTTGTGATCTGTCTTGGCCTTAGTGGGGTTAGGTCTATAGTAGGCTTGGGGTTAATTAGCTCACATAGTCCCATATGTTCTTTATTTCCTGGGCCCACTGGTCTCTCAGGAACCCAAATAAACCCGACATTAATACAGTCCGTCGAGGGGGCGCTCAGAGTCCTTGAAGGGTTAACTCTCAGTCCCTGAGAAGATGCCTCTGGCTGTCTGCTGCTTTCTTCCCGCACCGAAGTCGTCCTTCTCTTCTTTGGGGCGAGTTCCCCGTCCCGGTATTACTGCCTCCAGCTTTGCAGGCCTGGGTCTCTTTCCAAACCCCAAAAATCTCTGCCCTGGTATTGCAGCTGCTAGTTAAGCTGCCCTCCCTCCTCTTTTTGCTTTCTCATCTTACTGACTTCCACTTCTCTCTTCTAACTCAGCCCCCCTGACTCCTCTCCCTGGGAGTCTTTTCACTTCCTTTGGCCAGCCCCTTATCTTTCGCAGCTGGCTCCATCCTCCGAGCAGGCCCGAAATTAGCCTTACTACCTGCAGCCAGCGTGCAGCCTGCTACAAGGTCCTGTGACAACCTAAGCAACACAAAGCGGAGCACAGGGCCGATTACTCGCACGCTCGGTCCTGGCTGCCTTTGGGAAGTGAGCAAGGCTGTTGGCAAGCAGATGGAGAATGTGGCCCCGCCGCCAAAAGACCATGCTGGGCATCTTTGTGGCATGCTCAGGATGTGGTGGGGACTTGCCCCAAATGTCTGTGTCTTCCTGAACTCCCCAAGAGACATTTCTCTGACAAGGAGAGCCCTGCTAGCACCTTCCCAGCCCGTGCGCACGCCAAAGGGCCACTCTCTTTCCACATCCACGGGCAGTTTGCCACTGGGCTGCACCGGGAACCACCCCCCTGGGGTCCATGTGCTAACCCAATTATTGGCCAAACCCTGTGCAATAGCTCCCTGATTCAGGAAGGGTGCTCAGCATGTGACTTATCACGTGAACAGCAGGGATGACAGCAATGAGACCGCTCACCTCTTTAAAGTTTAAGCGCATGCTTAAATACCTTGCTGAAATGGGAATCTAAATGCTCTGTTATTCTAGCCAGTAAAGGTGTTGTTTTGAATGTGCAAGCCACAATTAAGAGCTATTGGATAATAACCACGCCATGAAAATGTCCTGAGCTATTAAAGTGCTGAAGATGATCATGTGCATTTAATGTTTTGCATAAACCATTGGGGATTTGAAGAATTTCAGTGCTTGCAAAGTCGGAATATATGCTTACAAGGGTTAAAGGGGGGTGAGAGGGGAAGCAACCACCTTGAATTAAATTTTTGAGTTTGACACCCTCCACTTTTCTACATGTTGCTCAACTCTAAACAGAGAAAATAAAATCAGCTTTGTTCGTGAGCATATGCTTTTGACATTTTTTCTTCTCGGAGCCTGTGAATTATTAATAAACTAATTTCTCTTTATAGTTCAATCTTTGGAGATTTAAAGTGCTCACTCAAATGCACTGAATGAGAGGAATGTTTCAGCTCCAATCAGCTCCTGTCTTCTTTGGAAACGTTGGCCTTGAGGTATCTTTGAGTCTTTGAAATCAATCTTTTATTCAGCCGGGAATTTCTGATGGCTTGGAGGTCTAGTCTGTTAATTCTGCCTAATGCCCTGTTTAAGTTCAGGGCATCTCAACTGGCTGACTTACTTTCTGCTTTTACTTTTGCTCATGAACTAAATGTTTTACCCCGTCCCCATGCACACACTTCCCCAGCTCCCCTGCAGCACGGGAGCTGATGTTTTTTGTCAGGCTGTTTGGACGCGCGGAGTTGCGTATGATGTATGGAGACCTTGGGGTCACTGCCAGCACAAGCCCTCGTTGGGGGGCGGTGGTTACTATTTGCAGCCAAGTTCATATAGTTTGGCCATCGTGATGGAGCACTTGCCAATCAACATGGGGCACATACAGTGGAAACAAGCTGCCGTGCGCTCCCGTCTATAAAGCTCCTCTTGAGAGCCCCGAGGTTTGGCTGTTAACTCAAGATACATAAAGGGAGTTTCCAAGGGGCCGTAGTGAAGAGCAGAGATCATCAGTGCATCATCGGCGCTGGAAGACGTGCATACGGCTTGCAGATTTCTTCCCGACTGCATGTTCTCGATTGGCCTGCAGCTACCGGCAGGTCCAGTCTTCTTTTCTTGGCTTCCCAAAGAAACACCCCAGGGTCCAAGGCCATTCACTTGCTACAGTCGGATTAATGCATCCATCAGGACAATCAGACCGGACGAACTTTCCCACTAGCATTGCATTTCCTTCCTTAGCCTGAGTGGTGCTGCCTGGATTTTCCTCCAGCCTCCTCCACGCAAGACTTCTGTCCTTGCTCCATGCAAATACTTTCCACCAAGTCTGATTTGTGCGCAGCCCTCAACTCTGGGTCAGCTGCCTCCTAAGGAAAGCACCGCACCGCCTCTCAGTTGCCGTCCGGTGAGATGTGCTCACCCCGTCCAGACACCAGCTAGAGAGCCTGGAAGCAGGAAGCATGCCCCTTGGTGAACTCTTACAGAGCAGAAAACCCTCAGCAAAGGCTAAGGGCAGCCAGAAAGATGTATCTGCTGAAGAACTGACTCGTGGGTCGTGGACTGGGCTGAGAGCCAAGCAAACTCCTTTCACTGATGACCTGTGTGCAAAAGAAGGGCTGTGCAAAAGAAAAGAAAAGAAAAGAAGCAGCATTGTTTGCTCCATCCATTTTCACACTTAAAAAAAAAATTGTAAAAGGTTCACATGGAATTTAAAAATAGCCTGGGCGAGCGGCTGGGCTTCCTGCAGTCAAATAATAATAAAAAACCCCACACCAAACTCGGTGCTAAATTAAGCTGTGCAACAGAGTTTTATTTACCAGAAACATTTAACTAGGGGAAGCCGCATTAAGGCAGTGGCCTCATTAACAAAAATGTCCTCTATGGAGGTGGAATTTGAGTTAACATCCAGAAGAAGAGAGAAAAAAAACCCAACAACAACAAACCCTTGACCCCTGAAGGGAACTCAGAAATGCTTTAAGAGAAAGTTGGGGGCTTGTGTCATGTGTTTGATGTATTTCTCTTCATTACTCCTCATTACCAAAGCTATTTGCATGAAAACTGCAGGTCAGACTCTTGCTCTTGTTGACGCTGGTGAAAATCAGATGTAACCCCCGTGAGTTAAATGGAGCCACGTCTAAGGTAGCGCAGGGCAGCTGAGTGCAGGATCTGACCCGCTAGTCATGAACACCCATAACATTACCCGTGATGGAGGCAGTGCCTAGAGGAGCAGAATTGCTGCTGCTGAAGAGTTGTTTTTCAGCCCTCTGTGGGGCCTCTGCAGCTCTTTAGTGTGGAGGAAAGACATTTATAAGAGGGAAGGGGTGTTGTTTTACTAGCGTCGATGGGGATTTCTCGATGGCGGCCAAAGGGTGTTGGGTGTCCAGTGTCCATTTAAAGTCAGTAGGATTCGTGCACTTCACTCCTTTCTGACCCTTTGGGAAATTCTAGCCATAAAGATTAGTTACAAGCTCCCAGCTGGAGCCTTTAATTAATTAATCTCTCAGCTGGGAGACGGAGTGGTCTGGCAGCCGGAGCACGAGACCCCGTGCCAGGAACTTTTGAATTATAGTCCCAACCCAGCCCGTGGTTTGGGAATTGAGCCATGCTGGGCAAACTCCAGAAAGTGAGCATCGCAGGCCACGTCTTCCCGTGGTATCGACACTAATATGTGCTGGGTAAAAAGCAAGCCGAACAAATGGCCAAGTCGTGTCACGTGCCTTGAGTTGGCAGCCGCCGGAGGTGCGAAAGGAGGGTCGACTTTCCATGGGGGCTCAGTAGGACCCATCTGCTGCTGCCGTTGCTGAGATGGGCATGAGGAAGGCAGTTTGTACCCATGCCAACACCAATGCCATCACAGGGCTTGAACCTGTGTGCCTCAGTTTCCCCAACAGCAGAAACGACCGAGTATCATTTACTGTAACTGTATAATTGTCCAAACATTTTCCATCCAACCTATTTTGAGCAGAAAATGGTTTCTGGGGGTTTTTTTCCTCCCTAAACACTGACACCGAGAACTGGGGGTGAAGGTGGGTTGGACCGGAGAAACAAAGCTGATTCATTTGAATGGGAATTAAAAGGCAATATTTAAATTTTCCTGCAAAAAATGTAATGGACCTATTTATCTTATCAGGGTTCATCAAGAATGGTTAGGAAATTGGTAAAACATAACGATCCCTATCCCTAGCGTAAGTCTTTTGGTTTCAACCAGTTGGCTAACTAATTGGGGAATAATGAATGCTCTCAATATCCCCGTGCCAGGGATGGATTTGGCCTTCTGTCCCTAAAGCTTGTTAATGATGCAAAATCCAATCTAAGGAGGAAATTTTGCCTTCACGGTAACCAGTGAACAATTAGCATTAAAGTCAATGGAGCCATTGTTTCAATACTAACCTCAACAGTGTGCTGAGACAAAACAGCAACACCCAAGGCAGATGGTTTAAAAAAGAAACTTCTCCCCCAAATCATAGACCTTCGTTCCCCTTTTCCTCTTAAAAATACATACTCTATATATCCTTTGTAGGGGGAAATATGGGGCGGGGGGGAGAGAAAATGAGTTTCTGTAGATCTTGTTAAACTGTTGTTTAAAAAAGTCACCAAGATAATGGAAAATATGCCAGTGAAAAAGTATATGATGACTCTTAAAACAATGCGAGGCCAACAGTAAAAAGTCCCATTACTGAATGATGTGTGTTTCTTTAAGCAGCTGTTTCTTGTCTCTGAGGTAACAGAGTTGTCATGTGATGCAGCGGTTGCCATGGCAATAATCTGTAATTGTGCAGAAAATCCACCAAACTAGCGTACAACTCCTTAGTGAATTGGATGGAGAGAAAACTCAAACCCGTGTAAGCCTGTCGTTGATGATGTTACGAACCTGCATTGGCCAAGCCAGTCCCGCTAACCCGCCAATGAGTTGGTGGTGTTCGCTCGTGCCGAATCTCCCATCCAGCCTGAGACTCTGCCTCTTTCAACAGCAGTTCAGCTTACTTTTCTGTCCACAACTGGTAAATGGTATACATCTTTGCATATCATTCCAGGCCCCTTCCTTCGAGTTCACAGCACGACCTTTTAGGATACAAGGGGTGGGAATTGTGACTCTTTTGGCAGGCAGAAATTACAAGACCCAGGACTCTCCCGCCATTCTTTTTATGCCCAGGTGAAACAACAGTGCTTAAATATCGTGCCTTATTAAAATTACAATGGTGGGTGTTTTTCCTGAAGGGGCAGCCCACAACATCTGCACAGCTTCGTTCTCTTGTGTTTTTCCACCGGTAACTTGGTAACCGCACACACACGCACGTCAACACACCCGTTTAACAGCAGGCTGAGTCCGGCCCCCGTTAGACCAGGCCTGCTGAAAACAGAGATGCCAAAGGGAGCAGAAGATCAAGTTTGTGCAACTTGCTTTCTGGTGCATCGCTTAGAAAACCAGCGGCTGGAGTTTACAAGGAAAACCCTCAGGCATTTCAGGAATCAACCCAAAACACCAGTGGGCTAAAAGTCATCTTCCACCACCCGTCTTGCAATACCAGAGAGACCTCGTGAGGACGATGCCTCGTAGGCAAGTCCCCAAAGGGGAATATCTGCCTGAAGAAGCCTTTGGCCTGTACTTAACCCTCGGCCCTAGAGAAGAACCATTTTCCCTTTTTTCATGAGTAAATATTGATATTATGGTAACACCCAAAGGTCTTAGAGTGGTTTGGAGGTTCATTTTGGGTTGGGACGGACACAGAAAAGACGTAGTCCCTACCCTGAAGAACTGACTTTCCCTCTTAAAGGATGGTGTCGTAAAACCAATGCACTAGACGGGGCCAATCTGAAGACCAAAGGCCACCCTGACCCCAACAGCCAGCGCCGTACTCCTGGTGGCCCCGGGTGAACTTTTAGTGTCAGCCCCCTTTGCCAGAGATAATGATAATAATAATTATCATTAAGTTACCATTTTCTTTCCAGGAGCTGAGCGGCCGCCTGGTTCGCCCATACCTGTGTCTGGCCCTGCCAGCAGCTTGTTGGGCCGATGTGGCCAAGTCACTCCAGCAAGTCACGTCTCATCGGGCTAGCCCAAAAGGCCAGGGGCCCTCTTGTAGCTAGTTTGAGTGGGGTCACTTTCCAGGGCAAGGCTTGAACGAGCACCTTTGGGGCCCCAGGGAGACCCCTTGAACACTGCGAAGGTGCACCCCGAATAGGTCATAGCCCGTACTCTGCTGTCTCCTGTAGACCAGGAAGAGTTGATGCATTGTCCCATTGCTTAACAGGACCGGCTGGGACGTGGGCTACCACTTTGGCTTTAACATGCACAATTTAGCATGCACTAAAGCATGATTGCTGCGGAGAGATGTGGGAGGCGTTAATGGTACAGAGCTGCATACCTAACACCTCACCTTTTGGATCGTAGTCTAAAGCAGCCCTTGGCCTTTGAATGGCAGCCTTGGCGTGCCCCAATGCAGTTCATTAGGACAGAACCCCTCTCCTTGCAAGTCGTTGCTCACATGTATGCATGGATACACCAGTATTGCGCCTTATTGCTGACCAAAGCTCTTCCTGACTCCAAGGACAGTCTTCATTTGTTCTCCCCGCATGCATGCAGTCCCTGCCTGCCTTCTCTGTCTGGGTGCAAGGGGTGTTCGGGGTTGGGGACAGGGAGAGAATTCACCATTTTGGGGTGTATTTTGAAACTGAAGTTCTGGTGCATCCAGTACCACGGCCGTATGAGACCGTAGCTTAACCTCATGGATGTCAGTGTTTTTTGTAAACCTTTTGCTTGAGGAGGAGGGGACAAAATACACCCGATACACAACAGAGACCGGACTGAGCCCCTGAATAGATGCAGGCAGGGAGCTCCCCTCCAAATCTCCTTGCTCCATGATTTGTAGAGCGGTAGAAATGTCCCCCAGTCTCCCATCGGCTGGGCTGATGGCCGCCTCCCAGCATAGGCGGAGGCTGACCAACCGGCCCATCCTCTCCCCATAGAGCTGTTGATTAAAATAGCAAGTCCTTGTCTTCCCTGACTTCCAGTTGTGGAGATTCACCTCCCTCATCTCAGCTCAAGCCTCCTTTCAGCTCTTCTCCCAGCCTTGGGTGAGGTTTTCCCTTTTGGAAAGCATCCCCTTTGAGATGACTCACCTTTGCCTTCCTCATGCCCTGCCTGATGCGATGGGAAAGCTGGCGGTGACCATTGTGGGAAACCAGGAAATGGGCTCTGAGATGGAGTTACTCCGACATCTAAGTGCTTGGGAAGGTGGTGACTTCTTGTCCCAAGTGAAGCCCCATTTTTCAGAGAACACGTCATGAGGGCTCTTTGTCCGTGTATTTCATCTCTATAAGCACGCGCATGTGCACACACGCACATGCACAAATATATGGATAGAAAAGTGGGATTGCTCGTCTGCCAGTTCAGAGCGTTCTGGTCTCTCGACAACTGTGACAAACCGCAGCCTTTTTACTACCTTGAAGAACATAATAGGCCACTTTTGTCATTTTCGCTGTAAATGCACTTCTGCGATAGCATAGGACAGCGCTCCAGTATTAGGGGGAGAGAGAAATAAAAGCAGTGCAGAAATAATGTGGTGACAGGGCCAAAGAACTGAGCTTATAACACACCCACCAAGTGTTTCCTGTGAAAACAGCGTGCTCCCAAATCTGTCTGCAATCCTCTGGCTTCCCTGCTTTAAGGAGTAATTTTCCAGGGCTATGTTTTGGATGGTCAGCAGTTACTTTTGTAAACTATTTATGTCTTAATTTATCATTGCTTTGCTACTCAAATTCAGTGACTCAGAATTACAGAGAAGAGCCTACCACCCTAGTAGTCATCATTACTAATGCTTCATATTTTCGGTAATTGTTTTTAGATTCCAGCCTCTGAAGCTCAGTCAGTGATTGGGACCTCATGGTGCCAGGTGCCGTATGGAGGGGTAAGGACCAAGACCTTAGTTGACCTAGAGACCTCATGGCTTACATGCCAGATGGGAGCCCAGCAGCTGGATGAAACAGAAAGATGAAGTATGAGTAAGTGGTGACAAGGATGTCACAATGCATAGAGCTTAGTAGATTTGGGGTCAGGTAGGAATTTCCTCCCTGGTCAGGGTTTTGGGAAGCAGGGCGGTGCTTTGCTTTCCCCTGCAGCACGGGGCACAGTTCATCTGCTGGGGTTCCCAATGGTAGCGTCAAAGTGAAGGCATAGCTGCGATGGCCAAGAAATAATGAGAGAGGCAATTTCTGGACTTATCTAATGAGTCTAATGAATTCCCTACCTTTGCAACGGCCATTGCTGTATCTCCCGAAGATGAATGCTTTGGTCTAACACAAATCATTGGGCTTAATGCAGCAGTTTCTGAGTGAAGCCGAACAGCTAGGCTATACAAGAGATCAAAGCTGATCTAAGGGTTTCCTCGTGGCTTTCAAGTCTATGCATTGGGAGAGGAAGGAAGTCTGGGGCAGACAGACAGTTCCTAAATTCAGTTGTGACCTTATTGAGCTGAAGTTGCCATTGGGCATCCACAAAGAGGTCCCAAATTTAAGCTAGGACAAGGGGTTCCTGGTCCTGTTGGGGTCTCTGGACTTTTGTCCGACATAAATGGTGGTTAGTAACCCCATTCGGGTTGTAATCAAATACATTTAGGTGTGGAAGCAGCCTCAAGAGCTCATCCAGTCCCACGCCCCTACTCTGATGCAATCATTGTTCTTTTCTGAGCAACTTATGCTTGCGTCACTGTGGACTTGGCCACTTGGCTGGGAAGATGGGCCATTTTCTGATCAGGAGTGAAGTTTTTTGGCAATGCTGGGCGAGGGACATTGCGTAGTGCCAGGCCTGCAAGTTCTCTTGTCTCCGAGCTCCAGTTGAAGGAGAAATGCATTAAACTGATTCAAATTAAAATAACATAAGCCAAACCCTATGGAGTATAGGGAAGAGGGGAGGTGGGAGACCACTGTCAGTCAATATTGCAAAAAAGAAAAAGAAAAAGCCGAGGCACAGGCATAATATTTTTATACTGCATAAGAAATCATTCTGTCCTGAGAATAAGTAATGCGGCTACATACTTCTGCATAGTTATGTGCGCACGATCTGCTAGTACAATATGCCCCAATCTCGGTAACATCTGGTTCTAGCCAGTTGCTATCAGCCCCTTAGTTTTATAAGCACTAAATTCACTCAGTTTTTAATGCAGGGAAAAATACAACCCAAAAGCATAACATTTACAAGCATTTTTTGTGAGAGGAGAGACAGGAGGCCAACTTCTGCGCTCAGACAGGGCCCAGCCTTTGCATTTTCTGGGTGGGCCCGTGAAGCAATTTTTGGAGGCATCTCCCTTTCAGGCCGAGCAGAGCTGATTCTTGTCATCCTTTATCACTGTAGTATGGCCAGCCTTGGCCTAGAGGTTTAAGGAGGGTCTCTGAGCTGCTTTCTCAGGATACTCCCTAAACTCGTACCCAAAAATGTGGGTGTAGGAGGTAGGTGTGAGCCTGAAGGCTCTTAATTAATTGCACATATTTATTGGAATGCGTGCAAATGCAAAATTAAGTCCTGCAAAGATTTCTGCTTGGTGTCAACGAGGCTCCTTCCAGGAAGTTAAAGCAAAGCCCAGGCACCTGTTTTACCCGAGTGCAGCAGATCCAAAGGCAACAGACGGCTTGACAAGTCCTGGAAGTCACAGCCCATAAAGACGACAAAAGTACCACCACCGAGCGCACCAGGCTCAAGTTGTTCATTAATAAAAGAACAAACAACACCCCTGGCCTGCTAATTGCAAGGCCGGCAGAAGTCCTCAACTTCTCAGGGACCCTGAAGCCCCGCCATGAACAACCCAGAAATCAGAGCCACATCATATACACACGGGCCGCCGGAGAAGAGCCGACCTGCTATTGCCCTGTGCAGTTGGTTTGCTGCAGAACCACGGCTTTCACTGTTTCCTCTAGTCTGACTAATTACCCTAGCTCGTCTGCATGCCTTGTTGTCACTCATCCAGTGCTAAAGCTGGAGCTCTTTTGGACAGAAACGGAGGGGTTGTCATATAAATGTGGGCCTGATCCCCTACCGCAATTGGGACCGCCCTCTGCTTGTTTTAAACATGAACCAATGCTATCTTTATGTATTTCAAAGTCACAAGTGAAAAACAGTCCTTATGAACGGCAGCTAATATTCTTGAAGCAAAAGCCCTTGTTTCTGGTAAGAGGCAGAGCTAACAGAAATGCCCTGGCTGTGTCGTCTCACACTGCCTAAGAATGGGATGGCACTAATTCAGGCCCTGCATCACTCCATATAGGTTTCCACAGTTATTTTCTGTTGTTTCCAAACATTCAAAGTAAAGACCTGCTGTGGTCACACAGGCAGGAAAAATGACATCATGCTCAAAACCCACAAATTCAAAAAATAAAAAAGAAGCCTTGGAATCTGTACGGCAAATGACATTCTAATTAGGAACAAAAAACAATGACATTTTGAAATGAGGAAATGTCTTGGATAATTTTTCTTCTTCATCCTCCCTTGGTCTCCCTTCAAGCCGAAGCCATGACAAGTGTACTTAAGTGTACTTAAGCTGATAATAAACACGCACCTCTGAGGTCATGGTTAGGATCTCCAAATTTTTCTTATGCAAAGGAATAATAATAAAAATCCCTTGTGTGGAGTTTCATGTTTCCAGAAATAGAGGAGTTGGCTGCAGGGTGTTAGAAGTCTAGAATTGCTGGGGCTTCTTTGCAGCTAAGCTCAGCTGCTCGTTTCCGCCCAGCAGAAGCAACGCCACCAAACAGAGGCCCTGTGTAGATAGTCTAGTGCAAGCAAATGATGGGACAGTGCCCTTCTTCAGCAGGGTGGGCAGTGGGTAGTACCACTGCACCTGGGGGGAGCGAGCCTTGGGAAGGATGGTGAATGTTTTAGGAATAGCCAGGGTCACTAGCAAAAGAGGCGCTATTTCAGGGGGTTAGGAGGTGGGTGCTCTGATAGCGCTGGAGGGGGTGAGAGAGATTTTAACGGGATAATTTTTGGTTGGAATTTGGAAAGATCCAGTCCTTTTCATTGATTTCGAAAGAAAACTAGGTGTCCAGCTGGGGGCGGAGGTGGGGAAGAGTCCCCTTTTTCATTCACATTTTTTAGACATTTGTATTAAATTCCATATTCCTAGGGAACAAAGTCAAATGCTGAAATCTCCAAATACTTTGAGACACAAAGCCTCCGTGCCAGGCACAGCTCTAATGATGACCTCTCAGTATGTGCTGAATGATTGCTCTCTGTTGTGTCTGAGTGCAGACATTCAAAAAGCCCGAGGCGGAATCGAGCTACGTTGTGCGGTTTTCTGTAAGCGGCGCAGTTTAGATCGGTAGCGAACAGAACGCACGTTCACCCTTTGGTGGGAAGGGGGGGCAAATATTAGACCAGGGTCCACCACTTTTAAACCAGTCTGTGCGCACCAAACGTCTGTTCTGTTCTGAGTACAGAGCAGTTTCCGATCACTTATACCAGTAAAAGTGTCATGTCCATACCTGGGCTTTATTAACAGCTCCGAAGTGAGAAGTCTTCACCTTGCACCCCAAAATGCCCAGGTATGAGTGGCACTTGAAATCTCACCCTAGATCTGATTCTCCATCACAGGAGGAGTTCTGCTGGAGCGAATGGACAAAAGGAGCCACTCAGAGAAACGTGGCAATGATAAGATACATCCCCAAGTCTCTCCAGCAGTCCCATTTAAGCGTGCTATTACAAGACCAGTAACACGGCAAGTTCAGGCAAATGGATCTCGCCCGGCTCTCTGCTCCCACCACCCACTTCACAGCTGTCCCCATCTGGAGGATGAAATAATGAGAAGTTATAAAGGAGGCTGCAAAGAATCACCTACTATCCTGCACCTGCCAAAAGGGTGGATTAACTGTCTGGTTCTTTTAGGAATGGAATAAATCTTGACGTATTTTGAAAATGTTTCCTCCCTTGTTTCCGAATCCCCGGCTCTGCTTGGCTTGGTCTCAGTCAATGCTGGTTTTCTTAAAAAGCACCTCTATTGAGATTGAATCTGCACCTCACAGGCACCTGCAGGCTTATTGGTTGGCACGGGCTGCTAATTCATTTGATTTTTGATAACGTTTCGTGCTGCAGACAGCAGGTTTTGTGGGTACTGGGCTGGGACCACTGATTTGTGTCACAGTGCTCGTTGAGCAGGCATCAGGTGGCAGCAGGGAACTAGCTCCCCCATCCCCAGAAGAGAGGGAGAGAAGCAGCTCGATCGGTTCTACAATCCGGTTCCCCACCAAATGAAACAGCTTCTGCCTTTAGCTACCCCTGAGCTGACCCACTCAAGTCATCCGTGGGAGCAGAGGATGTAACGTGCCAACTAGTCCGGTTGGAACAGGAAACATTTGTGTTCCTGCTTTAATGGGAGCCAAATTTGGTCCAAGACCGAACGTTCAGCCCCTGCTCTGTCCACAATATATTCCCCTGGTAGTTAAGTATGCCACCTTCGCCCTTGGGAGGAGCTGGCTGGAGATGGGGCATATTATCATATGCCCAATCCCTAGTCAGAAGGGCAGATCTATTCAACTAATAATGTGGGCATTGATGTAGCAACCCTTAGGGTGCGTAAATCAGGAGCCATTTTTGCTCTGGTAGCCCCAGAGTCAAGGGATGCTTATAGGCAACCTAGAGCCACTTCTCTTGCCCCCAGCCCTTGGCTGCACTGAAGCTTTGCATGCTCACTGCAGCCATCCATATATTAATAGGAAAGGAGAGGGAAATCAAGTGCTTTACACTGCTGCTTTGCTTTTGAATTGTCGCAACAGCAGTCATTTCCCATGATAACCTGTTTTTCAGGTTATCGTGGTGGCATACTCCTTTTTGAACCTCCTGCTGAGCGCCATTGGCGGAGGTGATACTGAACTAGAAGGCAGAGGCTGAGCAGCTCTTTTATTCTTTCCAGTCGTGCAGCAGTGGCCAAGTGCCCTGTATGCAGCCCCAAACTATCAGGTTATTGATTATTGTTTTTTAAGGGAGGCCCCCATTCAGAAGGCAGATTGTCCACGTGGGGATAGACTACGGCAGAGCAGCACGCCAGTGTTAAACAGAGGACTCCAGTCCTCCTCGTTTCACAGAAACAATCCATCATCTCCAAAGTAGTTCCTGCTCCAATTCTGAAGTAATTATTAATTTTTCTTTCTAGCCCTGTCGTAAGATGATGTTTTAAAATGCGAAAAGCATATTATTTGCGTTTATAAATAACAGTCACGTGAAGAAATGATTAATTTCTACATACTTAGTATAGTTACTGTTTTGGAAACTAAACATGTCATGAGAATATTGCCTCCCCAGCCTGGACTTATGTAGCAACTCATCATTTCTAGAGGCCATTTAGGAAAACAAATGTTGGAGTGTTATCAATAGTTTACTTTTGCCATCAGATTATTGTGGTGGTGCTTGGTTATGGGAACAAAAGTCAAATGAAAGAGGACATCATCATAACAGCATATGCTGTTCTTCACGGTTCTCAAGACACACATGAACAACAATAAAACAAAATTAAGTGAAGGGCCAGTAAATGATAACACCATGCTTACTTATTTTTTTTGTTTCTTTGAAAAAAAAAATCTTTCTGTCTGCGAGCTTTGCCTCATTTGTTGCTTGTATAAAAAGTCCCTCGTAAGCCATTTCTTGTTATTGCTATTGATAAGACTTGTCCAAAAACATGCCAAAGTGCATTTGTAAGTTAGATGTTTTACACCAGTTACGGGTGGTTAAGAACCACAAAGCCGTTCCCCGAAAGATCTCTTCTGTGCTTGCTTTTGTAATGAGATAACATTGCCAAGATACTTGGAGCAGGGGACAAGTAAGGAATCGTATGAATTCTTGGCTAACATTTCTTCATATTAGAAAGGCAATTGCGAGTGTTTGGATGGCCACTGCGCAGAGAAGTAAAGTTCACTTTTAATGAGTTTGTTAAAAGTGATTTCAAATATTGCATCCCATGGGTACAGGTACTACAGGGGCATTTGTTTCCAGAAAGAAAACACTGAAAATGGAAAGCACTATTTCTGCTTTTCCAAGACTCAGACCCAGTGGAAAATATGACAGCTCCTGACAGAGCATTTGTCCAAATATTGGGCTGCTATTCTGCGGTACAGGTACTTATCTTAACTAGAATCACAGACAAGGAGGGCTGGAAGAGAGCTCAGGAGGTCACATCTAGTCCGACCCTCTGCTCCAAGCAGGACCAGCCCCAACTACATCATCCCAGACATGGCTTTGTCCAGTTGGATCTGAAACACCTCCCAGGATGGAGACGCCACCACCTCTCTGGGTAACCTGTCCCACTGCTTCACCGCCCTCCTAGGGAGAATTTTTTGCTAATATCCAACCTCAACTTCCCTTGCCGCACCTAGAAAAAGCAGTTTAATATTTCCTCCAAATTCAATTCTGAGCTTCCTTCAGACATCCCCACCTTTGCTTGCAAATTGCAATGTCACTGGTTTCTGCCTTGCCTGTGCCAGGATTTCCCGACTTGTTGTAGAGTAGCTGAAGAAAGCGTGTCGTGGGGGAAATCTGGCAAACACCTGTTTTTAGTCCTGGGAGGGATGAAAAGCTGTTGAGGAAGATGAGAGATATCGTTCAGGAGCGCGGGTGTCCTCAGCTCTGAAGAAATGCATTGTGGTGGTGTTTTGCGCTCATTTAGAAAATAGCTGCCTGTGTTTGAGAAGTCTCTTGGGTGGTGTGTGTGTGTGTGTGTGTGTGTGTGTGTGTGGACCACAGAGGGAGAAATGGCGGGTTGCACTGAAAACAGAAATGGAGGAGGAAGTCCTGAGTAAATCAACTTGTGTGGTCATTACTCTTACTCTTGCACTTGTGTAAAGGCCGATGCAAGGGCCCCGTGGGCTCAGTGCTGCGCGTGTACACGGCGAATCTGTGGCTGGACAAGGAGAGTCGGGTGAAAGGAAATAGCATCAACCTGCTTTTGCAGATGGGGACTGAGGTGCAGAGAAGTTAGGTGACTGGGAGTAAGTGCATTTTTTCCTAGGAGGATATAAAGCATTTTGACAGGCCCAAACACATGGGTCAAGCTTTAATACAGCCCCTTTAAATAGGGACCCTCAGAGGGCCAAATGTGGAGAATAAGAGATTTTTTATCCTGAAAATAAAGATGAAGTTCCTATTGGCTCTAAAGCTCAACTGTTACATTTTTGGCCACTCAATGCCAAGGATACCTGTGAGCGTTTTTCTACCGCAGATATTTTGCAGGGAATGTGGAAAACTTGCCTTGTGCCAAAGGCCTTGAAAGTAGGTGCCAGTTGTGAATAATAGTCTTGGCATTCTCTATAATGGCATGTGGGGGATCAGTACAGCCAGCACTGCTCCAGGGTGCACTCGTAATGAAGGGCAAGTGTTAATAAAAGCCTGGAAAGACTGCTAGAGTTGGTATCAACATGGGGTATTTGTTTTTGTTCATCTTCAGTGTGATATATGAAGTCAAAACCTTAAGTTTCCTTATTTTATTTTTTTTAAATCACACTTAAAATGGTAACAGGGCTGTAGCCAGGGCTGGAGCAGGACAAGCGGGAGAATGGTGTTGAGAAGCATTGGTTGAATAGCTGGTGTCGGACCCTATCCGCGCTCTTCCTTGTTTGCGGTTGCACAAACACGGAGGCAAAACGGTTGTTGTTGACACAGCAGAAGGGGCGGCCTGTTGTCACGCGAGAGTCCAGACATGGTATGCTAGCTGAGATACCCTTGTCCTGTTGTGGGCGTCAGGCTTCTACGAGGTTTTCGGCACCCCAAAGTCAGACGGGAGCTCCCTTGTGGCACGTGAGAGAGAAGTGATCCGTTAAGGGACTGGGTACAATACTAGGTGACTTACGCACTTCACCGTATTCCCCAAAGCAATATGATATCTTTTATTAGACTTACCCCAATGTATTAGATTTACCCGAAGAACCTTGTCGGCCTGCGTCCTTAGACCAACACAGCTACAACCTACACCCAAATCCAGATAGCATTTAAGCGGATGCCCAGCTCCTGGTCTTTCTCTCCCTTCTCTCTGTCTCTGTCTCCCCCCACTTAGTCTCTCAAGTCAATGAAAACTAAGCCCGTATTGAGTAAATCGTTCTCAAACCACTCCTAGGCTACAGCAGGGGAAGGCAACCTGTGGCACGTGTGCCCCCAGTGGCATGCAGCAGACAGGGGTGGGGACAGGCAGCACAGTGGCAGGTAGTGCTGGGAGCAGAAAGCAGAGCAGCAGATCAGACAGGCCAAGGGGACAGAGTGGCACTCGGGGAGAGTGCCAGGCTAGGTTTTGTCACATCTGCCAAAAGTTGGTCCCCACTGGGCTAACCTATGTATATAATGCTACAGATTGTATTTGTAGGCTATCAAAGAGAGAGATCAGGATAATTTATACAGACAGAGGGGCTAAATCCACTGGGTGACATGTTGCCACTCTGCTTTCCTGCCTTCTCCGGCCGTGTGAAACCAGTGTTAAGCTATTCATGAAAAGACAGTTTCTGCCATCAGTTCCATCATCTTAATCCTTAGACGACGTGCAAAGTGCACCTGCTAAAATGGCTTGAATGGAGGTGACAATCAGTGACTGGCTAATGAACGCGGTTCAGCGTGTAATTACAAGACCGTAGCACTTGAGAGAGAACTAACCACCCAACCAAAACACTAACATCCCAAGAAAAGTGAGCAGCGGTTAGCTAGTGCAGTATTGTCGCGTGAGATACGCAGTTACATTACCGGTTGCATAAATCTCCAGTGCATGAGCTTGCAATGCTGGACAGACATACACAGTGACTGCGATGATACACTGGACTTCACACCGTTGCGTTATTGCTCGTGCTTATTGTATGCCAGGCAGTAGAGCGCTGTAGCCTTCAGTACAGGGGCCTGCCCCCCAAATAAGAGACATGCAATCATTATTTCAGTGCCTTTTGTTTTTGACACTAGTATTGCATGCCTGACAAAAAAGACTTGACAGTTGCTATTCATGGAGGCTGTAGAGGCCAGGATTCAGGCTCTTCCTGTACATTGCATTATGTTGTAGTCTTGTGTTGCTTGCTCACGTGAGACTGGAAAGAAGGCAGGCTCTGGGAGATGTGGAATAGGTAGGTACCGTGTAAGGCTGAGAGCTTAAATAAGGCTTCCAGGACTGGAGGTGGGCTAGGGGTGGGGTGGGGGGATGCTGGTCATCGTGGTTCCCTCCATCCTAAATAGGATTCTGCCAGAGTGCTCCCCTCCTACCCCTCTCTCTGCAGGTTCAGTGGGATACAGTACTAACCTAAGCTGTTGTCTGATGGCCTCATTACACAAGTAAGGAGCTACTGTGATCCATCTGCGAGGTAACAACATTGCACTTATGAGTATAGATGTCGATATTTTTTTAATGCACCGTCGGGGATCTTTTAAGCAACAGGTGATGTCTGAAGATAAGCTGGTGTGCGTGCTCGTATGCGTGTGTGTACACACAGAGTTTTAAGGGCTCCTTTGATCTGTAGGAGTTCATGAAAACTGCAGCAAAAATGTGTATGATACAGGTTTGGCATACTCACTCTGGCTAATACCGAGGACAGAAGTTCCTAACTATTGCCCAGATGGGCTTAAAATACAACAATGGTTTTATTTTCCCGAGTTGCAAGGCTTACATCATTCTGAAGTAGCAGGAACCAGGCAAAGCCACAAGGCAGTGATTAGGTCAGCTGGATATATACATTTCCAGAGACGCTTTCCCCATACAGCTGATACATTTCTAACCTCTTTTGTGAACTATTATTTAAAAGATTTCTTTTTTCTTAAGTTGCATATTTTGCAAGAGGCTTCCCGTGGAACGTTTTTTCATGCCCTGGCATATGTTAAGGAGGGTGCTTTGTAACACAAAGTGGAGTGTGAGTATGTATATATCTTTTTATTTATACATGCCCTTTGGACATCCTCATCTTATTTATACATATCCTAAGAAAAATGACACTTACAACGCTGCTAGCTAAGAAGTGTTGGATTCCCATGGTGAGATTTGAAGGAATGTATTAAATTATATAGGCTGTGTGCTGAGTGCCTAGTAGAGTCAATAGTGCAAATTCCTTCAATTTGCATGAGTGTGATTAATCTTTCAGTTGATGATGCTGTTTGTTATGCGTATGGATTCCACATGTGCTTTGCATAAAGCATGCGGTACCCAAATATACACCGAGGTATGCGTGGATACGCAGATGCAGTACACTGAAGGCCTAATTCCTTAACCTTTCTTGTATGCAAGTCCCATTGAAGCTAATGGGAATTTCATGGGAAAATGCAGAAGATTTGCAAGATCCGGTCCTGGGCGTGCATAAATAAAATGGGATACAGGTAACTTGCCAGATATAAAGCAGTGCAGTGCACCGCCTCTTGAGAGGTTTAGGTGACCTCATAGGAACCAGCAGCGATGCGGTAGAGAGAGGCCGGTTTGGAACATCAGCAGAAAATGAAATATCTGTGTAGACTTACCCACCTACTTCCTGCACTGTATATTTTATATAGAACGGCTAACGACCTACTTAATTTGCAGCCGATGAAGGAATTTTCACGGGGTGGTTGCAGTATGAAGAGCCAATTTCACGGGCATTCCTCAGTGGCTCCGCCTCTCGCTGCTGATTGGTGGAGAGGCCTTGGGGAGGAAGGAGAGATGAGGGGGCAGCCGGCCTTTTATTTTTATTAATTTTTTTTTAAGTTGAATTCACAGACAATTGCGGATTCCGCTGTTTCTGCAAAATCACGAATGAAGTAGGTCCCTAATAATGACCCACACATGATTTATATATAATGGCCCACACGTGATTTTACCATGCTAAAAATGTTATGAATCCACAAACCTCTGGTGTAAACCTACCCTCTCTGAAGGAGGTTGGTCTTTTTACCTGTATCTCAATTATATTGATTTAAAAAATAAAGAATTGCTATAAAATTATACTCCAAGTTGGATCTTGTGAGGAAGTTCAGATCTGTGCTTAGGTCTAAATGTGAACTCAGGATATGTCTACACTGATATTTTATGGTTGAATTTTAAGCGGTCTGCAACTAACCCACATCTTGACATCCTTCCCCATCTACATCCTTCCTCATAGCCTGGGCCAATGCCACCCCCTACCATGCTGCAAATTTCTTGAGTGCGGCACTCAATACATCCCTTGTCGAACCTTTCTGGGGACTGGTCTGTGTGTACTCGTTGCTTCGTCTGAGGTTGTCCCTTCTCCTGGGCATTAAAGAGAAGGGGTTGGGGGTGCAGAAGAGCTGTAAGTCAGGAACAGGGAATTGTGGGATTTCAGCGGGAGGACTTCCTGTGTCGGAGACCTGCACGCCGGGTCAATTCCAAACATTTAACCAGGAGACCTGGTGCGGGAGGTGACCAGGGGATAGTCTACCTCTCGTGGAAGATCTGCTGTGGGTTTCTATATAGATGACTGCATGGGACAGACTTCAGGTGGACCCTAATTTCTAGTATAGATGTACCCAAGAAGCCTGGATTGTATTCTGGTTGGTTATACAACACCTGCGATCTGATTGAGGGTCTGTTATGCCTGCTCTTTCTATAATACTTTTTACAACAAAGTCCAGCCAGGGGTAGTAGGGATGACTAGGGCGCAGGGTAGGTAGGATCCTGCCATCCTGCTAATAACATTTCATAACAGGAATACGTTTTTGTAGCCCCCCTGATGGGCATTTAACGTCTACTGCTTGGGAGATACTTTTTGTATGTACCCTAAACATGACAGCTGAGCATGTCTGTCACCTCTCAGCCACTACAGGTGCCAACTCAGAAGTTTTATATGCAGTCAGATATGCTTCTGCTTGGAAAGGAAGTGAGAGGTTTGTGGGCAAAACCTCAGCTACATCCGCAACGGGGCAATTCCATCACTATCAGCAGACTTGCAGTTATCTACGTATACCTTTATAGGGCTACCGCTTGTCTTCATTTGTATCTGGTTCTTGTAGCAGGAGATTGCTGCAGGAAGCTGAACACAGGCAAAAGAGGTCAGTGTGATTCCCGAGCCCTTCCTGGGGCACCCAGCTCTCCGGCTAACATGTCATCCTGTCACAGGTTTTTAGACGCACAGCTTTTTGCCCGTGACGTCCGGCTGCAGAGACGTGTCCCAGCGTGACGTTTCATGGCAATGAATGTTGTCACCTAACGTTTTGCAGGGAATGTTTGGTCACCGATAGTCTTGCTGCCCAGCTTGGAGTCCCTGCTTTTGAAATGCCTTCTTCCTCGGGTATGCTCGGTGACTGCACGGGGGAGAGAAGCCAGGACGTACAAAGACTTTTGCCCTCCTTGAAGCAGCCCGATAGCATCACAAACCCCTGGGTTTTCCTATGGATGAAAGGGCTGGCCAAAGCCCTCGTGAAGGACCCAGGTACTGGTTGAATATAGCGAGGGGAAACCTAGCAGAAGTGTCTACGTCAACCTCATGCTAGTGAGCTCAATGGAGAGGCTTGTACTGACTCTGCTGGACTGGACCAGTGCCGATAAGCCAGACAGGGCTCTGGGAAACGCAAGTGCATGGTGCTGCGCTATATCTGCCATCGATGTGTGCAGCCAGCTGCAAGGGAGCTGATTCAAGATCACTCAGCAAGTCTGGGCCAATGCAATGCTCTGCTGTGGTGTCTAGGAGCACTGGTCTCAGTGGGGGCAGATGACAGAAGGAGCAATGGGCTCAAGCTGCAGCAAGGGAAGTTGAGGTTGGGTATTAGGAAAAACTTTCTCGCTAGGAGGTGAAGCACTGGAACAGGTTACCCAGAGAGGTGGTGCAGTCTCCATCCTTGGAGGTTTTGAAGACCCAGCTACACATAGCCGTGGCTGGGATGATATAGGTGGGGCTGGTCCTGCTTGGAGCAGGGGTTGGACTAGATGTGACCCCTGAGGTCCCTTCAGCCCTCATTTTCTATGACTCTATGAGCACAGGATCCTACTGCAGCAAATGGGATGCACAGTCTCTCTGGTGTGGTAAATAATAATATGCCTCTGCGATGGGCACTGTCAGGGGCTGTAAAGGAGGCATAAACCTTCCTGCGGCGGGCAGACCCTGGTCCGAGCCTGTGCTCAGCAGACAGAGGCAGGTGTCCCTGACCCTTCAGAGCACTGATCTGACGCACGGTACTGCATTTCCTTCTTCATTATTTCAACTTTTCCTCCTGCCACGACAGATGTCGTATATCTAGTCGGTAGATCCGTGCAGAAAGCCATACGTCATGCAAGCTTTGCTATGACACAGAGCCCGCAGACAAAAAATAATCATCAGCAGCCAATTTGAGAACAAGATCCCGATTCTTCTCTGTAGCGTTTTCCAGGGTGAGGGTCTCACATCTGTGTGCGCTCAAGCAGGATCAGCACTCAAAAAAATAGCAGCTGTCATTCAGGCCTTCGTGTCTGTCATTGCATTTTCAGACATTTCAGGGAGTGAGGTAATGACTTTAAGATCAAGGTGATTTTCATATTCAGCTACATCGATTATTTCACTGTTTCCTGGCAAAAGCATCTATGTACCGCAGCACAATGCTGACTTCCAGGCGAACTTTACACTGGAAAAAGTGACTGCTTCGCAGCTTTACAGAGTGCCTGTTTCATACATTAAATAGGTTTAATCATTTAAACTTTTATTATGCAGCTTGGCAACTGGTATGCAGCAAAGCTGCATGTTACCAATTTAGTGCATTTAGAACATATTTAGTGGGTTCCTATGCACTTAGTCACTGGTATTCAAATGCGAGACCTATATTTCAAGTAACAAGGCTTCGGCAGAGAGCTGACGTTAGTGGTAGGTAATAAGTTAAACTATCTATCAAGCCATCAAGTACAAAACAGATGGTGAGAAAAAAGTCCAGATACATTTACAAGCCTTCTGACATGCTCACCAATTTAATTTGCCACAAGGACACAACTGGGTGTCGGGACATGCCGTGTTGCATCATGCCACGCGCCGAAGTGGGATTAAAGACAGCCGTTACAAAAGGGTTCAGAGGGGTTTTGCCAGCGTTATTGGGAGGAAAACTGGGCCCGCTGTCTCTTTATAGGTCGTTACTCGCCAGCGTCTGAGTCTCAAATGCGCAGTTTGTTGAGCTGCTTCAAGCGGTCCCACTAGCGGTTAATAAATTGGGAGTAATTTTGCTGTCATTGTCATTGCCAAAAAATTCATATAGCTTTGTATCTTCAAAGACATTCCCAACTACAAGTGGCTTTTCTTGTTTGGGGTTTTCTTTGTTTCACCTTCTTGGCTTCTCTGCTCATAAAGAGTCTGCAAGTATTTTTTAAACAATCAGCCAAGTCTTATCATCCTGACTTAAAATGTCTTCTAACGGAGGAGGTTCTTTTATTTCTGTTTTCATTTGAGGGACTATCTCTGTACCGCCCCATCCTTGGATTAAAAGGGAGCCTGACCTGGACTTCATACATTTCCTAGAGTCTAGATTAGATTAAAATGTGAAAGAACCCCTGTAAAAAGTCACATTTTTAGTTAAAGCCTTCATTCCAGTAGCTAGGGAATTGATGTCAGCTGGAAAATGATTTCCCAGTGGCTTGGTTTTGTAGCAAAAGTCTTCAACTTTTATGTATATAGTCTTTGAAGTTGGAAATTGTTGTTAGACTATCAAATATTGTTTGAGGTGTCACTCATTTTTCCTTTTTGTTATGGGAATGGGATCTTAGCAGAGAATTATTGAGGCAGAAAATGAGTGTGTGAGTGACACTGAAAAGAAAGGTGTTTATAGGGCATATACAAGGTGAATTGTTGTGAAACCTAAACCTGTCAATATAATATGGGTTAATTCGCTAAGCGTCTGGTTTCTCCTGGAAGGAACGTGGGGTTAAATCTCTGAGGACGTCGTGCTTGGATGTGTTATCTGCCGCGTGGAATATTTTTGAAGGTACCTCTCTGCTTGCATGAGTTCAGCTCCCTGGTTTCTAGGAGTCACATAATGGAAAGGCTGCTGTTTGGGGAAGGAGCTGGATCTACTCGGTGGACGCATGAGATGGGCAGGGGAGCTCAAAACTCGCCTCTTCTTTCCTTGCATTGCAGGAAATGTCCTTGGTCCTTCTTTCCTTGCATTGCTTCTCTGTCCAAGTATTTCCTTAGGGCAGAGAGGCACTGGGCATGGCTGATAGTGCAGAAATCCCAGCAGAGTTGTGCAGCGAGAAGCTTTGTGTGCTCAGCACGGCCTGGTTGGCTTCACCACCCTTCCAGAGATGAGGTGTAGAAATCAAACCAATGGGTAAAAAAGGGAACAGATTATTCATGGGCAGTTTTTCCCTGGATCACCGGCCTTTTCTGTCCCATTTTCCTGATTTGTATGCCTTGGCTCTTGGAGCTGCAGACAATCCAGGTCGTTCTTCCCCATCCAGAAGAGCAGATATGACCGTGTTGTATAAAGGCTTCTATAAAGCACTGACCCACTATCCACAACAGTATTACTTGTATCACCGTAAAGAGCCCTTGGCATGACTCAGGATCGTGCTAGGTGCTGTACATACACCAGAGAACAGTGGTCCCCCCTCTCAAACAGCTCACGCCCTAAGATGAGAAACAGTGGATGGACACAGGCCGACGGGAAAGTGCAAAGAAATGGTGAGACCGTGCGAGTCCATATGATGGGGAGTGACCTCAGTATGGCAGCAGCCTAATTGCTCTCAGCTGTTTTGTAAGCAACATTGTAAGAGGGGATTTGAAGAAGGGTGAGGACGGCGGTTTAATCTATGCGCTCGAATGGTTTGGGAGTGGAGGTGTCCAGGGTTATTACTAGTCACTGAAAGTCCTGCCAGGGACAGGCCAAAGTGGTACTCGCAGCCATCAACGGTTGATCATCCTTTCTCTGAAACCAGTGGCTGCCCAGCAGCAATCGGCAAACACACTGGACCCTGGGCTACTTGGAGTGATTATAATGTGGCCAGGATGGGTGGCCAGGTCACCTTTAGTGCTAAAGTTCGAGACCCTGGAGAGCATCAACCCTGCACAACACGGCAAAAATCTCCCCCGCGCTGATGGGCTTTTTGTGCTATTGTCTTTAAGCCTCCTTGGGAAGGAGAGCAGCCAGGTTTTTGGTATTTTCACATCTCTAAGAGCACAGGAGACAGCCAATAAAAAGGGGATGGCTGTCTGGAGATTAGCCCCCCTCCTCCTAACTTCTGAAGGCAACAGAACGGCGTGGATAGTGAACAACCTGCTTGCCTTGGGTGCAGATGGCTTTAATTGTCATTCCCAGATGTTCTGCCTCTTGAAGGTCAAATTCACCTTGTATAAATCGGGCTGGAGCCATCCAGAGAGAACACAGACTTGATTTGAAGACATGTCATACAAAGAATGTCCTTCTTGCTCGCTCTTTCCTCGCTTCTTCCCTGAAAGAGAACAGGTTGGGAGGGGCCCTTGAGTGACATGCGGCATGGGCATGGGGCATGGGACATTGTGCCTTCTAGGTGCTGGTTCAAACCTACCTTGAGATGCTGCTGGCTGAGAGATTTGTACTATTTTCTTGCTCTGCAGAGTGGCTATGTGCAATGAGTTAGGTGTTGGCTGTCCAGTCCGGTTTCCCCTGTCCCGTAGCCCACATTTCTCAATGTCAGTTTGGCTGTCAGTAGACCAGCCAAGCAGTGAACAAACATGGTAAATGGATCCTCCTTTAGATGCGAGCAGAGACACAGCAGTGGGGCAACGTATGGAGGAAGCTGGTGTCTGTTTTGTTCAATACATAGATAGATACACAGACATTAAAGCATCTTTTGCAGTCATAACACTCAGTATTAACATCATAAAGCATACATATAGTTCTGATCGGCATTGCCAGATTTCACTGTTCGTTCCAAAAAGTCATCCTTCCCAACCATTACCTGATATCTCTGACGTGCCGCTGATCCCAAAATATCAGGGCATTGCTGCTATTGCATAAATGAAATGGTAACTCTGCAAACCCCATCTCGGACAATCAGTCCTTATTCAATAGCTTCCCTGGAGTCGGTGGGATTTCTTTCCCAAGTAAAGTTTTGTAGTACTTTACATTTTTAAAGATTTGTACAAATGATAATGAATCAATCCGCCCCTATGAATTAGGCATGTATCATTATCTCCATTATCCTCCAAAGCAGTTAATTATGCCACCCCCTCTGCATATTATCACTGATATTAAAAAACTTTCAATGAAAGACTTAAATAATAAAACAAGGAAGAATGGTATGGTGTTTTGTTGTAAGTGTGCAAATAATATCTCCTGCTGTTCCTGCTAGGAACCCAGGACAGTCAGTGGGTCTTTTTTTGTAGCAGCTGTTTTGGGTATCATGAAAAATATCTATTGATGACATGCTTGTAATGTGCATATGCAATATTTAGCATATGTGATCAAATGTCACAGGGGCTGGGATTTCCTGGGGCAACAGATCCATGCCCCTGCTTTTGCAGACAACTATATTGTATTATCCCGTTCATAAATTGGCCACTCCTCATCTTAAAAGTAGTTAGGTTGCTTCCTCACTGTCCTCATTGGGGGTTTGCTTCAGAACCTCATTGCTCTGGCTAGAAATCTTTGCATTACCTATCAGCATTTATTCTTGGCCAACTTATACCCAAGGGCGTTATAACCAGGTGGAAACGTACTGCTATGGCAGGCCTGGCCAAGTGCAAGCGTTGCATGTGTTTTTTTCCATGTTTCCTGTTCTAGCATGTGAGCTGGGCTTGGCTCCTGGAAAACATGCTGTACTGCTTCGTTTGAAGTGATTTAAAGTTTGGTGTCACGGCAATTTCAGGCCTGG
The DNA here is from genome assembly GCF_030867095.1 of Alligator mississippiensis. Classification (NCBI taxonomy): domain Eukaryota; kingdom Metazoa; phylum Chordata; order Crocodylia; family Alligatoridae; genus Alligator; species Alligator mississippiensis. The sequence goes on from NC_081832.1 coordinate 78,386,635, forward strand.
CAAAGAACGGGACACTGCGCTCTTTGTCTTGGTCTGATTAAGATGGGTTCTTGAGACACCCTTGTTGCTTCCTGAAAACAAAGCTTCGGGGTTGAGCTGAGATCCCCGGTAGAAAGAATGACCCTTCCCGCTGTGTGACCGTCTACTTTCAGGGCTGGTTTATACATGGAAATAAGCAAGGTCGACGTGCAGTATGTCCAGGCTCTGCATCACTGATTTCCCTCCACTGGAAACCAACCTGCGAGGCCCCGGACATCTGCTACGGCGAAGCACGGTGACAGCGCTCTGGTCAAAATGGGCTGGCAGCGGCAGATGAAGCGACAACAAGGCTGCATAGTTCTGGGTGAGAAGGATTTAGACAACCGGACAAGGACAAAATGTATAAGAGCTTCTGCACTAACGCTAGGCACCTGGTAAATAAGACGGGCGAGCTAAAATGGCAAGTATTAAATAATGGTCATGGTATAACAGGCATTTTGAAAAGTAGGTGGAAGGCATAATTTGGAGAGTAGTGAATTCAGAGAGTCTTTCGGCTAGAAATGAAGGTAACAGCTTTGAATTTCAAGGTTTAAAATCAGGCACCATAAAAGTGCCCTATTCCCATCTTTTCTCATTGATCAAAAACAGCGCCTCTTTAGGTTCACGGCTTCCTCCCTTCGCCACTTCCCCAGGCCATTTTGGGGAGAAAAGAATGAAAATTATACAAGTGATAAATGTGGATTTTAATGAAGAAATGGCTAGAAAGTCTAAGAGTGATTAAAGAAAAATTAAGGTGCCATTAAGCAACTGTTCAAGGCAATTTCACACGAGGGGAAATTACAGACTCAAACACAGCATTTTGTAAACAGACGCCATAAAACGAATAGGGAACTTGTGGATGTGACATTTATTTCCTTACTTTGCTTGTCGATTGAAGTATTTTTTGCCCCCGTGCTCTTGGAGTTTCAGAAAGGCAGAGCACCGTGGATTCCCACTCTCATATCTTGTGTTGTTACCACTGAGTCAGTGGGAAGAGAGACATTTGATGGGTAATTTGGGATACCATTGGGGATACATTAAGGATCTTTCTGTGTATACCAGGCACTGCTGTCAAAGTTGAGAGCATGGGGTACAATTGCTCCTGTTTATTGCATGGTCATGCTGAAGGGGGAGGAGACGGCTCAGTCGAACGTTATATTTGTCAACACATAAGAAGCGAGAATTGATGTGGGAAGAAGTGAAAGGGGTGAGACCGGGGGAAGGGGGAGGTAGCTATGTGACTTCAAATGGAAAAGAAAAAGCCCATCAGATGAGATACACACATTTGGGGTGCAGAGGAATGAAGAAACTGGTTTTATTTTCTTTGCTTGTATTACTATAGTGCCTTGGTCTGGCTTTAACTGCAGTTCTGCACCGGTTCAGACAGGGATGACGCTACCTTTAACAGGGGTTGGACTCGATGGCCTCCTGAGGTCCCTTCCAACCCTGTTTTTCTATGATTATGATGGGCAATGGAATAACAACCGCAGCTTTCTTTCCTAAAGCCCCAGCTCCTCGCATTAGGTAACCATGAGAATTTCAGTTTTTGCTACAAAATAAGTCCACACGGTTGTAAAGAAATGCCAGAAAAACATGACCCTTAATGACTGAAGGAAAACAGAAAATGAAAGGGGCACAATATTTATTATTTAAAAAAAAAAAAAAAACTGATTTTTTTTTTTTTTTTTGGTCTTCAAAGAGAAAATGTAAGAGAGAAAGAAGGAAAATGAGCAAAGCCCATGACAACTGTTGAGTCCTTTTCATTGGTTTCTGATGGTGGAAAGAGGTTGCCTCATCCATGTTTTCCCATCGAGTTATGAAGCCTATAGACTTGGAGGATGGAAGCTGCACATCTTGTATTCACATGATTCCAGGGATTTAACATTGATAAGATATTGCAAGACTTGCCAGGGATGTTGGAAACATCATCTCTGGTTCTCTGCTCCTGTGCCCCTTGTTGATGTGCAACCGATTGGGGTCAGAGAGGAGCACCTCATCTCTCTGCCCCTAAAGCCTTGGCAGGCGAGAAAGGCGGCAGGAAATTCCCACTCCTGCTTTCAGCCTTCAGTAGTGTAGGGGCATGCCATGCCAGGGGGAAGCACGGTCCTGGGACAGATGTATTGCTACCAGAAACCTGCTTGGCTCTGGGCTGGGCTGGGCTGGGCTGGGCTGGGCTGGGCTGGGCTGGCTGGAGACCATCCTGCGCATGCTTCAGGGACCCTCGTGGACTGAGGAAGCAGGTCACGCAGGGCTCAGATACAACCTGATCTCAGCACTGTAAGCCCAGCTCAGATGCACATCTCCAGTCAGCTTGGTGGCAAGATTCAACCCCAGCTTTCACAACATAAAGCCACCCGATGCAGCTGCCTGCAGGGACCAGGGTGGGAGGATGGAGGCTGGAGAGGCAGGAGGGACTGTCTGGCTACTGGGGGGATCGCAGCCCCTGTGCTGTCTCAAGCAGTCCTGCTGCTGCTTAGTATTGGTAAGGGCTAATTTCTATTGCCTGGAGAATCCCCACTGAAGGAGGAAGCCTCATCTGAAACTAAACAAGTATCACAAAAAGACAGGTCTTGCATGGCAAGTTAACTTGAGTAATGGAAGCAGTACAGCCCCGATAGCGGGGTAAATTAGCCCGGGTGGAGCATCATGCTATGGAAGGGCTAGATTTCTTCTGGCATCTGAGCTAACATAGATGTCCTGCAGTGCCTAGGATAGCTACACTGTGACTAGCACTCTCCTATCCTTCTGCTTCTCTGCTTCCCTTTTCCCCCAAAAGTCATCCCTTCCAGAGACTACCCAGGAATGCCAAGATTTTGGGGTTGGGGTTGGAGGTGAGGACACCAGGGCAGATGTCATAGATTGATGATGATCTGTTTGGAAGTCAAGGTTGCACCTATTCGACTGGAGTGGAGGATCCTTCTTCTTGGCTTTCAAAGAGAGGTGGCTGTCCTTCCGCTGACTCTGAAGGACGCCACGTAGCCATCAAGCCCCCCCGTCAATACACCCTGTATTTATTTTTGGATATCTGTAGCGTGGCTTCTGAATCCATCGTGTGACTGAGGAATATGGGTGGACTGCAGCAGAGGACGTGAGAAGGCAGAACAGCCCAGATCTGCACAGTATTTAGATGTTTAATTCCCATTCTCTTCCATAGGGATCAGGCCTTGGTGTTGGGTTTGTAAAGAAGTTACGGCAGCAAACAGAGATGAGCAAAGCACTGGTTTCAGTTCTGGCCTGAACCTGAGGAGCCCACGGATGTACAGAAAGTGAAGGGCATTGCTTTGTATTTACACAGTCCGTTATGCTTCATGTCCTGTGTACTTTACAGTCTAATCCAAAGACTAGTTAAGTCAATAAAAAAACCAACTTTCCAATCATTTCTAAGGGCCCTTGAAGACTACCTTTCTTCAGCTCTCTTTCCCAAACAACAAATGCTAATTGTGCTGTTCAGGGGTAAAAGCCTTAGCTGTGCCCCTTGGTCTCTGGGGAAGAGCAGTCCCCGGTGGGGCTGAGACTGGAAGTGACCCTTCTTTTCTTGGTTCAACAGGACCCGAGTCTTTTGATCTTTTGAGTACGTTGCAAAGGCTGGAGGAGCAGAGGGTTTCGTTCTGGGCAGCAGGGATGCCAACAGGCCTGCTAGGCTACTAACTTCTCCATACCTTTTAAAAACTGAAGTGCACGTGCTCTTGCAAGCTTGTGAAGGTGTATGGGAAAACCAAAGAGAAACCAAGCAATGCAGAGAAAACGAGCACTGATGCCATCACTCACTATTGCACCAGGATTCCCATGTTAGGGTAACCTGGTCTTCAAAGGTCCCAAAATGCCCTGACATACAAAGGGTGAAGCCATAAGAGGGGTACCTTAAACAAGAAGAAAGAAAGCCAGGATGCAAGGAACTAATAAGTACGCAAGAAAACTGTTATACTCTGCGGTGTGTATAGTTTTTTTTTAAGGATATAAAAATAAAATAAAAAAATATGCAGAAGAAACAGATGTATCTGCCAGAAGTTAAATACACATCTGTTAAGGATGCTCTTCTCATATTCAGGGTCAGAAAAATATGTACAAATGTAGCACCTCACTGATTGACAGAAAATCCTCAGTTCTGGCACTGGGAATCTTGTTTTCTTGACAGCACTTTGTTTTAAGGCTAGAGGCAGAAAAATGTCTTATGCTTGTCCTTAAACTGGAAGGCCCTTTGTTCAGGATACTTATACCATTTGCAGATAATGATGTGCATTGCAGTTTCAGCTGTCTGCATATGCATTTTTATGTTTTTTTATGACAGCTCTGCGTACTGAACTAAAAGGCCATTTAGAGCTGTCAGGAAGTGACAAGCATTACCCTTTACATTTACAATTCTGTTAGCATTGTCAGGTGGGCTCACCACTCCACCGACATATGATTTTCTTTGAAACCTACGTATGACTTTAATTTAATACAGCAGTCTCCAAAAAACAAGAACCTTATTAAGATTTCCTTTTCCATTTATCTTTTACTTTTTTTTTCCCTTTTATGCGCTGCTTTTCCCCCCTCTTTCTTCCCGCTTCTACAGTTTTGTTCAGAAGGAAATAAGGAGAAGGGGAGAGAGCGAGACAGACAAAACTAACAGTCTTACCTGGAATATCGTAGTGCATGCTGGCACGCCACCCATCCTCTGATCCTGGTTGGAGTTGGTTTTTAGTCCATTCATTTAAAAAAAAAAAAAAAGACTACGAGCATGATGTAAATGTTGAACCAACCCCTGAAAACAACAGCAACAAATAACTTGTGGCTTGCAATCCAGAGACGAGCTAGGTACAGATATTTTCCCCTCAGTTAACCGTTTACCAATCCAAGTAATATCTGTTTCCAGCTGTATGGGCCAATTTCCAACACATTTACATCTGCTGAGAGGTGTCTTATTCCTGAGCAACCCTGCCGATTTCTTTGTTAATCTAAGTCATTTTCTAGTAGCTGCTGGAGTAGCCTTCAAAAGTCCAGCTCCATACGACCCTCATTGGTTTCAAGGAACAAAATCGATGAAGAATCTGCCTTGAAGTGTCTTTTGGAATATGCTTATTAATTGCATGCATTTAATACATCCCTTATTAACTGCATTGCATTGAATTGCATTGGTAGCTAACTACGGCAATGGGGAGCAGGGGAGCATTGCGTTATGCCTGCCTAATAAGAGCCAGTCTCTGCTCTGCTAATCTCCAGTCTAAATAGAGGCACAAAGGTGGAAGAAGCAAGCAGGACACAAAATGATGAAGACACTTCCTGTAGGCCACGTGACAAGTAATAGAGCGGAGGTCTCTAGCTCCTAGTCCAGCCCAATCCACTTCTGGAGAGAAGTGGGGCATTCAAGTCTCAGCGTAAGCAATGGTATCCATGGACGGTGTTTTCCTGATGCTCACGTGGATGTGTTATTTCAGTGCTGACAGCGTGCTCGGTCTTCTGCAAGCTGCAGCAGAAGGAACAATCTCAAGGAGTTCACAACCCGAGCAACCTCGTGCAACCCACAGCAGACTCTGTGGATTATTACTGAGGGGTACATTTGACTTCCTTGAGCTGCTGACAATCGAGTTTTCAGGCACACGCGGCTGAAAGGACTCCGTGGTATTACAAGGACCTGAAGGATTGTTACTGACTGTCTTGTCTGATTGTTGCTGCTTTTACATATCGTATGCAGGCCAGTCCAAACTGCAGACTTATTAACCCAGCAAACCCACTCGTTCTTGGTAGGACAGATCAGTATGGATGCCCTGTGGTTCAAGGGGGTTCCCCGAGAAGAATGGATCAGAGTAGGGAGCGCTTTGAAGTGAAATAGCATATGCTGTTCAATGCAAAGGTAGCCTTAGCACTGCATTTCTCTGCTTTCATAGCATAAAGACAAATGCTAAACATGATTTTTAACAGCTGCGTTGTGCATATCCATTGACACAGCTAAATCCGTGCCTTGTAAAATCCTCATCTGTCTTGAACGTTGATGCACAGACCCTGCATACACAGGAGGCACAACCTCATTGAGGTCATCTCTGCCTGCACGGTAACTCATCCGTTTTTATCATTCGGGGGCCTTCAGGCACACCAATTACAATCCTCTAATGTAGTTTTATCCCATAATTTGTGACTGCGTTCTGTAGATGAGTGTAGATGTTGTATTTGTGCGGTCCAGGCAGCTGATCTCGTTTCATTTGAAATCAGTGGTAAAAACCTAACTTCGGGGGGGAGAAAGTTCAAGTCTTCGGTGCTAGGATGAACAAACGGAGCTAAAATAGCAGCGAATATCCAACCGTTTCACTCCAAAGGGGCGAATCGTCAGGGAACCGCAAGTCTGCGACTTTAGTCCCAAGTCAGCCCACGCACAGCGTTACTGCACTTTAACGGCTGCACATGTAGATGTCGGCCTAAAAACAGCTTACTGCGCAGTAAATGCACATGTAGACGTGTCCTAGACTTACAGCCCCCACATAGAAGAGACTCTGCAGTCATTCGCTTCCTGGCTTCTCTTCCGAAACCGTCCCTGAGCATGCAATCACAACCATATGTTTTGCAACATGATGGCATCTTGGTCCAGGAACTAATAGGTCTTTAAGGGCACCTGAGTGGTCATTCTTCTCTTGTAATATTGACCCCCCTAAAAAGTCAGGGTGAGACTTTCTATAACAGCAGCAACAGCGGTACCAAAAGCCATTATGACAACCTTTGGTTTGAACAGTCATAGTGGTACACGTGCTGCTATGAACCGTGGCAAATAGGCACCTAAATGGCTATGTATAATCTATGGTGGTGGCAACCGTTATGAAGTGGAAGTGTGATCCTTTCTCCTGGTGGTACCAATTATGCAGCATGTCTGCTTTATAGCAAGGACACATAATTCATGTTGCCACTATACACAGGATCATGGGAATTGCCATAGTGGATCAAGCTACTTGTTCATCTAGTGAAGTACCGTGTCTCTGACAGTGAAAAGCACAAGGTAAATGCTTCAGAAAGGGTATTCAAGCCCACAATAGCTGATTGTGGAATGACCTGCCTTTAGAGAGCATGCCTTTTTCTCCCCCAGGCAGTCCGTGGGGTGGCAGGTGCCCTGAAGCATGAAGGCTTATATCACTTATTCATTTTTAATCCCCTTTTTTTTAATGTATCATTGTATTGCAATCCTACTTGGAGGAGGTCAGCCAGGTCATGGGCCCATGATGTTAGGCACTGTATAAACATATAACAAATGACAGTTTCTGCATAATGTAATCGTAGATGCTCTCATTATCCATTTCACCTTCTGTACATATTCATCATCGAGGTTTCATCAGGCATTAGCTTTCAGCAGGGTGGTGAAATCTATTTGGTTTCTTCTCTAGAGACCACATGAGTTTGCCAACCATTGCAATCCCGAAGTAGTTTGTTAACTAATCCCCTCTGATTACAGACTTTCTTTACTCAGTTCCTGTCTACCCGACCCCCTTGGAGAGCGCGCATCTAAACAATTGCTTTGAGGCATGGTCGACAAAGCATCTTCTGCAGAGCTGCAATCATGGAAATGGTTCGGTGTTTCTGAAAATTTATGGTTGAGCTCAGATTAGAAAAAAAGGAGGCCATGATGACATTCAATCAGTTTGGGAGCCTGTTTTCTTCTGTCTAATGCTGCACTGAATAAAATGCTGAAGCAATGATTTCCACTTGTTAATAAATAATTCCTGCTTGAAGTTAGACTCCCTTGCTCATTCCCTCTTCTTTTCTCTCTCTCTCTCACTCTAATATAAGCCTTGCCATCCTCATTCCCAGGGTGTAAGATGATGACTACCTCTGCTCCGTGGTTGCATACAGCCTTTTTTTTTTTGCTTTGTTTTCTGCTGAGTTTAGTTTCTGTAGCCCTCCTGGAGCTTGTAACCATGTTTATATAATTACCATTGCATAAGTGGGTATTTCACATTCTAATAACAGATTATCTCCGTTTAAGCAAGTGGAGCTGTAAAGGATAGTGGCAGGGTCCTTTTAAATGCATTTTAATTACGGTTCTGAAATATTGCGAGGGTCCTCTGCATAAAGAAAACTCTCCAAAGAGGCAGCCGCTCTGTGCTGCTGCCAGTGTCTCGCTCCCATCTTTTATGGTTCCTGCCTGCCTTTCTGGGAGAGGGAAGGGACCCAGCACCAGCGATGCATCGCCATACAGAAGTGTCTGCGTGTTTGTATATCAGCCAGCGACGCTGAGCGATGCGTGAATACCTAGATAGAAAATACTGATGCAAATCAGGGGCCTGTTGCAAAGTTCATTGTCTGCCAGGGCTTGGGATCAGGTCCTATGCTGTTCATGAGCAAAAAGCATCATATCTTTAGTTACTTTTCCCTCTGTCTTAAGCTTAATTTTTATTTCTCACCCCACAAAAATTGGCATCCTGGTGAATTAGCAGGCGAGGTTCGACTCATTTAGTAGTAAAGAAACCTTACAAGGAAAAATCAGCATTTAGCTTTTATTCTCTGCATTGTGTTTATACCATGAGAGAACCCCCCCCCCCCCCCCCCCCAAAGAACGGTGCTCATAATTAGGACTGGTTTTCATCAACACCACGTCATGGATTTTAAAATTGAATCTGCTATTCAGCACTTGAAAACGAGGCAAATCTACAACCAATGTAACTATTATTTGTGAATTGATTAACATTTTCTTCTTTTGAGGCTTTTAGTTTGACAATAAAAACTCAAATATTTTAGATAAATATGGATTTAAAGATCATTTTGTCAACCCTCTCCTCCGCCTGCCCAAATCCCATTTTTTCATTCAAAAAGTTAGAAGTTTTCTAACCCTCTGGAGTCCATGTAGCTATGGAGGCTGCATTGCTGGGGTGGTTGGTCCCAGGGCCTCTGTCTTACCACCCAAGTCAATGACACTGGTAAAGGATGGGGCACTTTGTGCACAATGTAGTATCCCTTTTCCTCTGGATTAAGTATTGAAGCACTTGCAGTCAGCTGGTAGGAGAGTCTTATCCACACTCATTTCTTCTCCCTGTTATTATTTTAATAACACACCCACACACTTGATAGGCCAAGCACTCACAGCTTGCTTTTTGCTCCAAATCAGAATTTCAACACAACTAGGAACAGCCAGTATTTGAATTTGCTGGTTTAAAACTCAAGACAAACAAGTTCAGAAATATTTTCTATCAGCCAATAAAGTAAAAGAAAACAGAGGCCTGGATGAATGAAATCCAAGGGGCACGATGTCCTATGGTAATTGTAAAAGCCCTGAAGTTGCTCATTTCTCCAAACCCAGTGGAGTTGGTTTTTCCATGTGAAATTTCAGTTGCTGCTGAACATCAAAAGCACAGACAGCCAATGATTATTTAATATGTTTACACATTAAATGACGTGTATTTCCACAGCTTGTCAGAGCAATTAGAGTCGCAAGCGAGATGGCTGGAGACCCTTCCATCCTTAAAACAAGAAGTTGGCATGATGCTCAGAAAGGAGATTTGGAGGTAAAGCTCCTCAGGGGACTTCTCTTTAATAATGTAGACGATGCTCAGAACTACAATGGAGATTCCCTGTTACCCAGAGATAATGTGGTCACTGGAATAGATGCTAGTGCAGAGTGAGTGCTCTTCCTTTCAGGAAACTAAGTTACAAACTCAAAGAAGCCTTCAAAACCCAACTCAGGAAAGCATTTAGGTTTAAGCCTTGCATCAGTCTCAGAAGTCAGGGGTATACTGCCAGGATCTGAATAGATTTGTCTACTTCTTTGGGTCGCACTCATTGCTCAAACCTGGCTCTCTTTGCAGCTAGGAATAGACTTTGCATTTGTTCAGGGACAAGTTGTGCCTGTGTTTGTCCCAGGTCAGCCTGGCATGTGCCCACATTGCCCTTCCAGATGGGTTTAGTGAGTGGCTGAATGCACTCATAGATTCAAGGATGTGGTCCCAGGACAAGTATTCAGATGCACTTTGTGATCTCCTACGACAAACTGCTAGCACTATTTATCCTGTGAACCTTCTTAGGGATTGCACTGGGACAACAGGCATGGCCAGCTGAATAACTGCTGTGTCCTGGGATAAAACGGTTTCCCCTGGGACAAAAGCAATGTCTGTCTGTAGCCGGAGCATCACCCATGTGCTCACTAGTCTCCTTATAGCTGTATCTTTAGGGAATCAGCCAGAGTTTGCAATCACAAGCTCTTTCATAGTGGTCAGGTCTTGCAAGTCCACCACATGCAGGTCACTCCTACTGCAGTCAGCGGGTGATCTCTGGTGGACGCTTCTCTGGCTCTCTTACAAACAATGACCAAACGTAGATCGTGAAAAGCACCTGGAGAATGCCCCTTTAAAGCTGTTCCTAAACCTTAAGTGATTAAAATAAAGGATCCATTTGTAAAGGAGAGTGATGCACACTTGAATCTCTGTTTTAACTTCAGGGAGACAATAAAGCCTCTGCTAGGATGAACTGCCTCACTGAAGTCAAAACAGAGATTCATAAAGGGGGACCTGCGGATTAGTCCTGTTGTTAGCAGCATCATGAAATTGTGCCTGAAAGCTTGCAAAGAGCAATTTTTCCAACTATTTAGTTGGCTTAATGAAAGATATCACATCAACCCGAAGAAGCTTGTCTGTCCATGTAAGATCAGAGCTCAGTTGGGTTGCATTAAATGCTGCACAAACCCACCTTACCTACAAACTGAATAGCCAAAATTAGACAAAGGGCCAAAGAAAGGGTTGTTGGTGGTCTCCAAAGCATTTGCTGGACTTCCTCAAAGCTGACTGCTCATGCGCTGGCTTTCCTCCTTGTTTCCAGCTGGTAATTGTCATTAAAAGACAGCTATAAATGCATTAAATTCTTTCCTGATATTATTTTTCCATGTGATCAGTGGCTGCTGTTGTCACAGGGAAGCTGATCAAGAATGGGAGAGGAGGCGATGCCGCGGATTGTGAGTTAGGGGGGAGGTCTACACTGCACCATCTCCCCAGCAGGTGAGATGAGAGCCACGCTGCAGAACAGCTGGAGAACCGCTGCACGAGGACTCTTTGCCCTGAGAAGAGAGAGAACATTTGTCTGGTGGTTGCTATTCATTGATTCCTAAGAGCAAAAAACCTTGGCTCCAAGTCTTTGCTCAGCAAATTATGTCATTCTTGTTCACAGAAAGGAGAGCTTACAGCACAGCTTCGAAATTAAAGCTGGTGGTGCAGAATTAAAAGCAGACAGGGCAGATGTGCCTAGAAGAAATTTATATCCACATCTTTTGGGAATCACCTAATCATTCTGCCAGGACTTGAAATCAGCTTTTCCTATATGGCATGCAATTGCACCACACCTACCTAAGCTACATTTGAATGGTGAGGAATTAAAACGTTACCAGATATTTCCGTTGCTTTGCCATGTGACAAAAAAATAAAATGAAGGCAAATGTTGATTGAAACCCAGAATTCCAGGGATCCAGCAACGTGATTTAATATTACTCAGGATGATTTTACAGCAGTGGCCATCTCCAGCTTAATATGCTGACATGTAAAAATGGGAAAGATTGATTGGAACCATACGAAGCCGGATCATTGCACGTTACTATTGCAAGGGTCCCCAGCTCCTTTCAGCCCTAGGTCTAGTAGAGTGCTCCTTCATCGTTCTTTACAAAAACTTTGCTTTAGTGGAGCAAAAAGTGCAAAAACCCCCAAAACAACCCCCCCCTCCCCCAAACATCCCCACACTGGTTTTATAGATATTTTTGATATTCAAAATATTTCAATTTTGCAGTTTAAAATGACCCAATTTCTGTTTTTTGCAAAAGTTTTAGTAGTTCATCTGAAAGGAGTTCATGTAAACATATCCCAATCTGATTCAGCATTCAGTAATGTTTTGAAACAGGATTTGTATCAAAATGTTAAAAGAATGTTTGTGAAATTTCCCCCAAACTGGAAATTTTCAAGGAGACAACACTTCATTTTTTTAAAGTTCCATTTTCCATAGATGGACATTTTTGTCAGAAAATTTATTTTTATGTTCCAAAACCTGACCAGCTCTAAATGTATTGGGAATTTTAGTGTGTGTGCGTGTGTGTGTTTGTGTGCATGTCTGTCTGTGTCTTTTTGTGTGTGCATGTGTGTGTACGTGCATACACCTTCCCCCATGAAGTTTTGTCGTTTTACTTTCGTCGTTTTAATTATGATTTATTAAGCCATGAGTGGCTTACTCATAGGAATGTCAGTAAGGGCTCCATTCTTGGTCCGTGTATATTGTCACCCGCTACATAAAATATTTCAAAATTAGTTTTAGACACTTGAAAAAAAATTATTTGGATTACCTTTAATGTTGCTCCTTTAGAGCCAGGTGTCTAAGTCTGGGCTCAGCGAGGGAGAAAAATGATTAGTAATAAATTTAAAACGCATCTGAAAAATAGCATAAAATGATTTTATATAGTAAAAACATCGTGGTTTTAAAGTGAGTGGAAATCTCTCCTTTTATCAATATAAAGATTGATAAAGTTTATGCGCCTGCAGTTTCATGAGAGTTTGCATCGTAAATCTTTTACTGGTTCAGGAGTCAGACTAAATAATCCCGTCACGGGCCCCAGGCTGGTGTAATTTTGGGGAGGGGAAGTTTTGCTTTCAGAGGATGAAGAAAAAGGGACTATTTCTGCTGCGGCCTTCTTCACATGTGTGTGCACGTGTGTGTACATGCGTGTATCAATGGCAGCTGTTTGAATCGGCTGATGGGGCTGGGATGCCAAAACTGCCCCCGGAGGAGCTGGTTTCGTGGGCACAGTACTGGCGGACTCGAAGGAGGTAAAGGTTAAATGCCATCTACTCCCATCACAAGACATTACACATAAACCAGTTTAAGTGATCAGAAACTGGTTTAAACCTGTTACAACCGAAGCTCAGCTCACATAAACCCATTTCCAAATGTCTGAAACTAGTTTAAGATAAACCTGGTTGAATGTAGGATCGGACTGACAGCCGTTTTGACCGGTTAATCCCTGCTTAGCGCCTTGCAGCCAGAAAAGCTGCACAGGAGGGATCCCCGCCTGCCCAAGAGCGCTCGTGCCACCGCCCGCGGGGAGCAATGCTGGCGCAGGGTCTGTCTCCTCTCCAGGCAGGCACGTGCAGCTTGACCGCCATACAGGCGAACGCAGTCGTGCAGCAGAGATGTCAAAGCTCGTTTTAAAGTCGCCAGCTCAAGTACTGGTAGCACAAAGCTCAGCCTAGGCTGATTTTTTCCAGCTACTCAGAGGGGTTTTTCAGCATGCACCGAGCAGCTGGCGTGCTACCAGCCCGAGCTAGCCAGCTTAGAGCTCGCTTGGGTATCCATCTCCCCACTACGCCGCAGTCACAGCGCCAGCAGCGTAGACAGAAGAGCCATCAAGGAGCCGGGCGCTCCAGGCAGTAATAGAGATCCTCTCGGGAGCTGTAGGCTGACGCTGCTGATATGCGTTAGCAGGGAGGCAGCTGTTTTTTAAGGTCTTTTTGCCACCGTCAGAAATGTCAATGTGGCTCTCGCAAAAGGCAGAGGATCATTGTCGTCAGCTGCCGCAGAACGAGCAAGCGGGACCCAGGCTTGGCAGCTCTGCATGCCGTAGCGCGCAAGCCTGCGTGAGCCCGGCCTCCTGGTTCCTGCCCCGGTCCGGGCTGACATCTCGGTGGGTGCAGCCCGAAGTCCGAGGGGACGACTGTGCTGGCCCTTTGAGAGGAAAGCTGGTGTACACGGAGCCTGGCCACTTTCACCAGCCCCAGGGGAGGGGGGCACGATTCACACCCTTCCCCAAACACCTGTCAGGAAGCTTAGCTGTGTCTGCGCCACGTCTGAACCCCTCCGTCCAACCCGGAAGGGCAGTCTGCATCGTGGCAAGCTTGGCACAGCAGCTGGAAGTCACACCTGGCTGGGATTTGGTTTGAGGACTTCCCCTCTCTGTCGGTGTGAGCGAGAGGAGGAAGATAGTGTGTGCACTGATGGGGCTGCAGCCCGGCATGCCGCTCTCGCTTACCTTTCCCCACCAGGCAGGCACCCGGAGCCATTGCTCCTGGGTTTCTCCTTATTTTGCTGCAGCTCAGTAAACCTGATTCTCTGGTTCAGCCTTTTTCCACCACTCTGGCAGCACGAGGAGTCCTCAAAGTGGGCAAAACCAGCTTCTGGAGGAAACCCACCGGTCAGCGGGCTTCTCTGGCCATTGCAAAATGTGTCTAGTGGGTCCCCATGGACCCTGCTCGCAGCCTCAAGCACGTGGGAGCAAGCTCAGGGGTGGATCAGGGCACTAGCACAGTTGTCCAGACTATAAATCGGAGCAGCCCAGAGGCTGCTGTAACTTATACCAAGGACAGGGCTGTCCCTTCTATGCCCCCAAGGTATCTGGGATGCAAAACCCCTCCCTCCGTGTCCCTGCCCTAAGCCTATTCCTGCGTATCTGAGATCTGAACCTGGGAAGTTCGGGAGACGGAGGGGGTTGGAGAGGTGGAAGGGGGATCCGACCAGGGAAAGGCCCTTCTTTAGGCCCAGGTCCCTGCAGCCCTGCCAGCAGCGTTAGCTGTTTTCTGATAACAATATTATTCTCCTTGGTCTTCTGGGAGTGCCACTAGCATCATTAATCAAAACCCCACGTTGCTTCCTTGTCCTGAAGTATCCGTACTGCATCATCAATCATAACAGCAGCAAAGGGTGTGCTCTGGGTATCGAGAGGGAGTGAGAGGCAGCACCAAAAAAAGGAAGGAATGAAAAGGGCCTTAATTATCCCGTGGTCTCCAGTCCATCACTCACCCTGGAAGCATCTCTACGGCTTTATCTTGGCGGCATCTCCTTTTAAAGCCATGTAAACAGCCGTTAAGTTAGAAACCTTCATTCCCCAGCGCCGGATACCCCACTGCTTTTCAAGCTATTATTTTAATAAGGCCTATTTTACAATTAAGGCACCATGGGCTTTAAATTACATATAAAATAAAAGGTGGAAATTGAAGCATTAGGCGCGCGGCTGCCTTCGGAGGCTGAGCAGCTTTGCAGGAAGCCTCCGCCTGCTCCGACACGGGCAGCGCCGGCACGCTCAGGTTTTGTGCTACCGTGTAACACAAACAATAACAAGCCCCTTTCCCCTCGTCTCCTCTGGGAGCGCCCCGCGCGGGAGCGCTCGGAGGGAGGGCGCGGGATGCTTCTCGCCTGTTCGGAGCTGCTGTGCGATCAGTGCAATCCCCGGGTGCTGTTAGGAGCCCGAAACCCCCCTCCCCGAGTCCTTTCCACCCAAATAGTGGCCTCAAATACAGGCTCTTCCCACAAAGCCCAGCTAGGCCTTTATTAGCGTCTTTGTTGTGTTGTTAGGCAGGCTCTCCTGGCACCAGCTCCTCAGCCTCATAAAGCCCAGTGGTTTAGGTTATGCTCGTTACCACTGACGTGGTCGGCCCTGATACGAGGAACAACTCTCACTCCAGATGGTTGTAAAGGTTAACGAGGAATTTATGCACAGCTATATACAAATCAGCCGGTATCTTCTGGCTGGAAACAACAAGCCACTGACATAAATTCAGCTTTCTGAACATATGTAGCTCGGTCACTACGGGAAACTAGAGAACGGCGCAAGCTGTTCGTTGGAACGGCACCGCTGGCACGCGGCGGGGCGAGCACGGCGCCGAACGCGACGCAGAGGAGGGACAGTCGTGGCGGTCCTGGAGGGGCTGCTTCCCCGTCTCCGCTGGGCCTGAGCCGTGCGTGGTGCAAGGGGGGATTGTGGCCCCTCTCTGCCCCCGGACTCAAAGCCGGGGGCAGGATTCACGCATGCAGATGTCCCGTCGTGTGTCCCGTCGTGGTGGTAGCCACGTCTGTGAGGCTGCTGTAGCTCAGTGCTGCCCTGGCTCGTCATGGCCTCTTAGATCTGCGCTTCTCAAACTTTTTAGAAAGTTTACAGCTAATATTGCGTGGCAGCCTTGAAAGAGCCTCGAGCGTGCCATGGCAGCCCGGTTGAGAGTCGCTGTTCCCCTTGGCAAAGGGGATTCGCACTGTGCTTCTACAATGACTTGAAGCCCCTTTTTTGCTCCCCAAGCATCGTGGAGGGGAGGTTTTAGTGGAGGGCTGGATGTGAACACCTTTGCCTCTTCACCCAGATGCACTGCCATAGGGATCTGGTATGGTTATAAGGATGAAGCAAGTCAAACAGGGACTCGTTTTTCCTTCTCCTGCCTTTCCAACCACCTCTCCAAAGACCCACTGGCTTTTTTGCATGCCTGCCAGCCCAGCCTCTGGCTTTTTCACTATCCGCTCCATCCAGGAAGAGCGCCGGCCAGCTGCAGATGCTTCCTCAGCTCGACGAAGGGTGTTTGTACCCAAAAGCTTGCACAGAAGAATTTTTTCCAACTATTTGAGTTGGTTTGATTAAAGATACCAGATTTACCCAAAGAGCCTTGTCTCCAAAGACAGGACTCCTGGTGTAGAGGTTGGGCAGGGGGAGGTCTCAACAGCCGCTTTTGCTGTATGAAAGCACCTCCGGGGATAAACAGCTCCATTTAATTGACATGCTGGCACGGGGAAGCATCCCTGCCCCAGCAAAGAGGCAGCGAATGCCACCCGTTGCGCTCGTCCGTAGGAGCCTTCTCCCCTCTCATTATATCGGATGCATGCATCCCTGCCCTGAGCAGCGCTGGTGAGACCCTCCCTTGGCTCCCTCTCTTCCTCTGTCAGCTGTTCCAGGTGCCAAGAATCTGCTCTGAGGTTTCTTGATCTTCTCCGGCTAACGTGTCAGCTGAAGGCATTCATCTGCTTCCCCACTGAGTCAAAAGCTGGCCCGCTCCTTCCCAGAACAGTGGTCACGATGGCATGGGACTTGCCTTTTTTTTTTCATTGTTTTTTTTGGTGTTGTTGTTGCTTTTCAGCAGATCAAAGCAGGTTGCAGTAAAGGCAGAGTCAAAATCTCCTGCTTCTGTGCTGCATGTTGCACTGATGAGCTGCAAGGGAGGGGGGAGGCCTTTGAACATTCGCCATTGAAGCTGGCCGGCATGCCTCCACAGTAGGCTTCTCTGATGCTCTTGCCGTGTTTTTCTGTCGGGGCATCTCGCACAAGGGGATGGGGAGACTGGGGAGACTTTAACCACAGAACAGCAAAGGATTTTACCTCTGTCACGGTGAAGCGAGGAGCAGGGGGGGCTGCTGTTTTGCTCCCTTTGCTCTCAAACTGGTCGCCATTATGGTGGGAAGCAATCTTCCTGCTGAAACGGAAACGCCTTTGTTAATGCATGCGATGATGTACCGGAGGAGGCACGTAGGGCTGCATATCATCATCGGACTCCAGAGCAGCGTGTGTTTCTTGAATTCAGCGTGGCGTCGTTCTTAATTCTCCGGCACGTTTCAGCTCCTTGTCACGAGCGCTTTATTGCACGTACCGATCTGCTTCGCTCAGATTTAAGGACCCATTATTCACAGCGATTCCCTTTGTTTCATGTGCCGTGGCACTGAGGGTTTCTGTAGGCGCAGGGCAAGATGCTGGCCTGTGGAAGCGGGGTTGGTGGGTGCAAGAGGATTGTGCATGGTAAGCGTTGGGAGCCAGCGGGGTGGCTCCGGGACATCATCAGGAGCAATGGAAATGTTCAGTGAACGATGGATGTCCTTCCTCCCCTCCCCTGCATTTCGGTTGGTGTGAAGAGGAATATCAACACCGGCATTGCATGCGACATGCAACCATCAGACCGGGGCTAGGACATGGCGGGCCAGCGGCAGAGCCTTGGGAGAGCTCATGTCAGAGGCCTGATTGCAGAGCACCAGCACCCCGTCCTGTGCCGAAGCTTTCCCTTATTTTCCACTTTAGGGAAAGCAACTCCAGAAGACTCCATAAAACCACGCGGCAGACCTGGCGGCCTCCCCCAGAGCCGTAAGCTGAGACGGCTGCCGGTGGCTTGCTTTTTCTTACGAGCATAACAGTGCTCAACAGGCTTGGGGCCTCCTTGTTCCAGGGGCTTTCCTGAACTACATTAATATATATATATATTTCCTAAATCCTCCTGGCACAGTTGGCCCCCGCTACCATGCTGCTCCCTGCCAGCCCTCTTGTATAACTGTAAACGCCGGCTTCAATCCCGTCATAAAATTCTGTATTTGGCCTTTTACGTTCCCCCGCCAACCTCCTTTCTCTCCCTTTCCCCCACTGATGACTTCATTTCTCTGCTTTTCTCCAGCTCTGCATTGTCCTAACATAAAACTCGAAGAGCTGCCGCCTTTTGCTTTTCCGCTCTTTATTTCCCTTTTGCTTTTGCGCTCTTTTATTCATTTCTTTTAGACCCATTAGCTGTCCATTGCTCAATGCAGCAACTTAAGCCAAAGCCATAAAGCACCACATACCATCCCCTCGCTGCTTGAGTAATTTTTAAGCACACGTGCCAAACAACACCACCCCCAGACACACACACACACACACGTGCACATACACATGCATGTACTCACACATGCACGTGTGCACGTGATCTCCTACCCCCAGCACGTGCATGTAAGCTCTGTGTAGACTGTTGTCTTCAGCTCAGTTATTTCTGCACATCCCATGAATTGGAAAGCCACCCTGCTTTCCACGGACTGAGCTTTTTAAATGGTCTGTTTACTGAAGGATCCGACCTGAGCCATCAGACTTGGCTCGAGAGTAGCTGGCAGATATCTTAGGGCTGGGGGTTTACTGTACCAAAGCCCCCTGGCAGTGGCATTGTGGCTTACTTCATGGCATGCCTTGGGAGACACGAGCTAGGAGCGTGTGTAGATGATGAGGAGTAAACGGCAGATGTATGTGGCCATCCTACGCCCTGGTTCTCTTTCCCTTCCAATCCCACATTTTGCCTAAAATGAAAAAGCTGACTGTTCTCGGTGGGGGCAGATGACAGACCAAGGAGCAATGAGCTCCAGTTGCAGCAAGGCACGTTGAGGTTGGATATTAGGAAAAACTCTCCCGAGGAGGGTGGTGAAGCACTGGAGCAGGATCCCCGGAGAGGTGGTGCAGTCTCCGTCCTTGGCAGTTTTCAAGACCCGGGTAGACAAAGCCTTGGCTGGGATGATGTAGTTGGGGCTGGTCCTGCTTGGAGCAGGGGTTGGACTAGATGTGACCTCCTGAGCTCCCTTCAACCCTCCTTGTCTGTGATTCAGTGATTCTACGACCTTGCAGCTGGAAGTCCTTTGACATGACTTGGTGGCAGTGAACTCCAGCAAGGGGAAGGCACTCGGGAAAATCATCTCATGCCCCTGAGCAAG
The DNA here is from genome assembly GCF_030867095.1 of Alligator mississippiensis. Lineage (NCBI taxonomy): Eukaryota > Metazoa > Chordata > Crocodylia > Alligatoridae > Alligator > Alligator mississippiensis. The sequence goes on from NC_081832.1 coordinate 78,405,814, forward strand.
AGCAGCCCATCATGAAAAATTCTCCTCCATTCCCTATTGAATGGAGCTACGAAACAAAAAGGATCAAAGAATGGGCTACCTGGAGCAAGTGTAGCACAGCAAAGCCAGGCCAGGGGAAATCTTTGCCAAACAAAGCTTCGGTTCCCACGATAGAGCCTGATCCAAGATCCCTGAAGTCAGCGTAAAGGCTCCCACTGACTTCGTGGCGCTGTACATCAGCCCCTCGTGCATTCAGAAGTTGTGATGCATTTTTCGAATCAGATTACAAAGAGCAGAATCTCTTAATAATACTTAACATTTGGATAGTGCTTTTATGTTCAAAACGCCATCTGGACATTAACTGATTAATCCTAACAGTGCCCCCAGGATGGAGGAAGGTAACAATCATTGCCTCTGCCTTACTGATGAGGAAACAGGGGGGGAAGGGAAGTGAGGTGATGTGCCCAAGGTCTGACAGTGAGTCAGTAGCAGAATCAGCACCTCATGGCTCGCAAATGAGTGCTCCTTCCTCTGGGCAGCAGCACCCTCCGGAGTCATGCTGAGCCCTGCCCTGAGATATCCGGGTCCGCCACTTCATGGAAAAGCTGGAGACCAACAAACTTCCTCATTCCAGGCTCGGATGTTGATGACAAAGGGCGCGTAGACACATCGATGCAGTTTCTTTTCTCTTTTCATTCTCCTCCTTCTCTTTTAGCTTTTCTACTTCTGGGGGTGCACCTACACATGCACATTTACTGCACAGTAACCTCAATTACTGCACAGTACGGGCATGTGTCTACACACTCACACCTGTATTACGCAGTAAATATGGAGACTTATGCCGATTTGAGCATAAATTTGATACCTGCATCATGCAAGTATCAAATTTACTCCTGGTTAGTTACTGTGCAGTAATGCACATGGAGATGCCTTACTGCACAGTAACACTGTGTGCGTGGACTGACTTGGGACTAACTTTAGTCCCAAGTCAGTCCACGTACAGTGTTAATGTGCTTTAATGCCTGCACGTGTAGACACTGACACTATTCCCGCTTAAATATGGGGACTTACGCCGCCGTGAACGGTAAATTTGATACCTGCATCATGTAGGTATCAAATTTAATCTAATTAGTTACTGGCACCCAGGGCATGTCTACATGTGCATTTACGCCAGCTTGAATTTACTGTGCAATATGTTACCGTGCAGTAAATTTAAGCCGGCGTAAATGCACATGTAGACACACCATGGGTGTCATATCAGCAGCAGGATTTTAAACTGCTGCTATATGAGTTTGGTTTTTCCCATGTAAATATGCATTCCTGGTGCCGGCCGCGAGTGCCAGAGGTGCCTGGAGCTGGGAAGAAGAGAAGGTAGATGCATTGTGAGCCTCCCTCCCCCCACACCTCCTCTTCTACCCACACACACACTCTGATCTGCCAGTGATCTCGAGTCTACCTAGACGGACCACTCTCTCTAGGGATCTGTCTGCTGCATCCGCCTCAGGCCTTTCCTGAAGAGAGACAACTAATTGGGAAAAATTATGTTGCTTTACGTGTGGTGGGTTTGTGATGCAGGCTGCTGTCTTCAGGGAACCCAGCTGAGGCCCGCCAAATTCATTGCAAGAATATGACTCAATAAGTGGTTTGCTGAACCTGTTTGCAAATGCCTCGTGCTGGGGCCGGGGCTGGTGCTTTGCCTCGGAGGTGCAAAACTTGAAAGGCTTGGGCCCACAGGCGAATCCTGCCTCACAGTCGGCTCGTGTACGAGCGCGTTAGATTAGTCAAGCTGTTAACATTAGATTTGACAATGGGAATCCAGCCTCTGCACATATTCTAATTGGTGAGTTTACTTTTAAAGACTCGGGGGTCTTATTTACCCTTCAGAAATCCTGTCCAGACACTATTTTTCTTTTAAAAAAAAATGCTTTGACATATTGGGTAAACTCCACTGCCAACAGGCGCGAGTTATATTAGTTTGCTTTTCCTGCACCCTCCCATGGTGAAAAAAAGGCATAATGAAGCAGCTATTATCAGATTAATTACAGATGTAGGGTTTCTGTGACAGAAAAGGGGAAAGAGAGAGGCAGAGAAAAAATAAAAGAATAATGCGTAACCTCATAAGCCCTTTCCTTCGGGTGAACAAATGACCCTTGCCTGTCTCAAAAGTACTGGGTCAGATCCAGGGCTGGGTTAACCCTTTAGTGGGCCCTAGGCAAGCAGACTTGTGGGCCCCCAGCTGAGAAACGATGTTTATATTCCTTTTTTTACTCAATAATTAGAATATGTAAAATAAGCACAACTGCACCCCTTCCCCACTTAGGGCCCTAGGCACGTGCCCCGTATATATACAGTACTGTACGGTACGGTCGCCCGGCCCTGGCCAGATCTCCAGCGGCTGCAAATCGGAGGAGTTGCTTGGATGTCAGTGGAGCGATGCAGGTCGACACCAGCCGGGCAAATGCTTTGCTGCAAAGGTAATTTAAGGCAAAGGGAGCAAACAAAAAAAATGTGACCGATCTGAACATAACCAAATAGATGGCATAATCCCCTGGTCTTTTAGCCGCCGCCTCCTTGTGCACATGCTGGTTCCACCGATGCAGACAGACGTGTGTGCACCCCCCACCCCCACTTTCTTTCTCTCTTTTTCTCTTTTTTTTTTGATTGACCTATTGCGCCTAGGTGTTTGGCTGCACATTTCTTCCCTTGGGGTGATTGCAGCCAGCCCGCTCGTGCTCTGTTTCGTGCAGCGCTTGCTGGCGGAGCGGGGAGAATACGCGGTCACGTTAAAACGAAATCCAGAAATAGCAGCTTATAAATTTGGATTTTTCTCTTATTATTATTTATGGGCGAATAGCTGGATGCATAAATACAATATCTTTGCAGGCCGACGCTGGGGTTTATATCAAAGAGGGACTAACATACACTTCATGTACTCAGCCGCAACTATTATAAGCTATTTCATGTACAACTAGAGACAAATGATTCCTCCCGTGTTTGTCTTAAGTTAAAATCCACTTGGTTTTGCTTGACTTCGTTTCCAAACCTCCCATATGAAGGAAGGGAACAGATTTACACCCCTATAATCTAATCAATTCTAAACGTATCTTTAGACAAATAATTAAAAAATCTGTGCATCAAGGAAAAAAAAAAGCTTCTATTAATTTCAGGATGCACCGTTGTGTGCATTTCTATGTGCATTAAATAAGAGACAAATAAATACATTAAAAAAAGCCCTTAGTCTGTTCAGAAAGAAATTCTAACAAGAACGTTTTGAAATAAAATCCCAGAAGGCAACAATCCCTCAAACAATTAAATGGGGGGAAGGTCCCCTGAGGGCAGACCAACAAAATTTAGTAAAAATAATTGCTGTGCCGGGTCCTTGCTCTATTTTAGCTGAGTATAAGCAGACGCACAAAAATAACCTACTGAGAGCAAGAACATTCCTACATGAAGCCGGCTAACAACAGAGCCATGTAACTACCTGGCCACACCGCTCGCCTTCTGCTGGCACGCAACGCAGGGTTTTATACTTCAGCCAATATAAAATAACAATCAGGCTATTTACAAGGCTCTGCCAAATATTAACCTTATATCCAATTCTCTTCAAACCTTTCAGTCTCTCTAATGTGAACCATACAAGTTCCTTATTACTTTATAATATTCTGTAACTGCAACGTTATGGGGCCGTTACGTTTTTTAAAAGATCGTGCGTTTATGCCAAGATAACGATGCGGTGCTTTTTATGCAACCAGTAATTAATTTATAATCCTCCCCCATTATTCTTCCTCCCCTCCCCCCTCCAAAAAAAAATAAAAAGAACAAAATAAACGATTAATTTGCTGGAGAAAACAGGTTCGTGTTTGCCCCGAAGACAGGGGACAAAATTACTTTAGCATGTGTGCTGTGGCTCTAACAAGTTCGATGCTTAAATGTTCACTGCCAGGTGAGAGCTATTAGTAAAGGGACTTGAGAATGAGGAAAACAGATATTGTTAACTCATCACAACTATGCAAAGATGGAAAAAAATAAGCATGGAGGGAGGCTTCAGGGCCATTAGTTGTGAAATAAAAGAGTTAGTTATCTTTGGCAAGTGTCTGTCATTGCTCAGAAGAGCAAATGTTGCCTCTCTCACAACAGACTGCATGGGACGACTGAGCGAGGGAGCCCTGATTTCTGTGCCATATTCTTTGCTTCAAACATTTTCCTTGAGCTGTTCCCAAGCATTCACTTCCCTAAAAGCCTTTTCACATTCTTTAATGGGACCGATTGCTTGTATAAAGCTTGGACCAAATCCTTTAATCCAAAAGCTCCCCATTGACTTTGGATCAGGTGCTTAGAAACAATGGAGAAAGAAAGGTGTTTGTACCCGAAAACTTGCAAAGAACGTTTTTTCCAACTATTTCGTTGGTCTAATAAAAGATATCGGAGTTACCCAAAGAACCTTGTCTGCCTAGAAGCAATTGAGGAGACTTAAAAAAAACCCCCAACCCCCCCCAAACTCATAGGCCTAACCGCTGCCATGAGCTGTGTGTTGTGGTAGACGCGGAGGAACCGCGCAGCCTTCCCTGGAGCGGCGCTGGATCCCCGGGGCTGTTAACGAGAGCAGAACCTGACCCATTCCAGACGCTCTCAAACAAGTATTTTGCTCCATCGCTTATTGTCAGAAGCAGAAGGAAAGCTTCTCCCAGCAGTTAAAATGAGACATTTCTAATTGGGTGTTTATTTTCAGACATCTGTGAATGTAGATTTTGCAACACATTTGTGCTGCATGTTGGGTTTCTGATTTTAAGGTGAGCCCCTAAGCATATTTTTAGCCTTGTTTTTAACAACAGCACTGTTATTTTAACAATGGGTTACCAGATCCATCTCACAATCTGACTAAAAGCCCATATTTATTTCCCTAATTTTATAAACATTTAATAGGTCCTTATTAAACACATCAGCCAGCATGATTTAATAACACAATCAGTCTAGAAGTTTAAGAAAATTGAAAACAGGATTTGAATGTAATACAGCCACAATTACCGGAGATTATAGACAATCATTTCCATATGTCTGCAATGGGGAGCTGCTAATCTCTGTTTGCGTGGAGGTGATTTCCTCTGGAACACTTCCCAGCCTTCAACAGCACTAGTGCTGAACAAATTAGATTTGAAAGTCCCCAATTTTATGACTAAGGTAATATACTCTGTGTATTTAGAGAAACACTGATTTCCTATTTTAACTGGCTTCCAAATGCTGGACAGAGACCTCAGATTCATTTAGTTTGGCTCTAATAGGTATATGGTAATAGATTCTTTTTAAAGGGTCAGCACATGGGTTTGGGGGGCTTTCATAGATACCATAAGTTTTCTGTATCCATAATAGCTGGAGAGTTAGCATCATGATCCAGTGACATCATGGCTTTGGTATGTACAGCAATTAGCCCCTGAGTACTGCACGCTGCCTACAGCCAGGAGACAAGCACCTCTCTCCCGCTGCACTTTCAGAGTCCTAACACCTCACTCCCTGACCTACCGCTCGTGAGATCCTCAGTGGCATTGCTTGTGTCTTGTAAGAGTCCAGCTGATAAACTAGCCTTTTTGTGTAAGGCCACGGCTCAGGGTGGGCCGTTCCTATTGAAAGCAGCACTACTGTTGGGAAAGGTTTCCTGTTCTGGACGGCCAGGAGCTTGGCTGATAGCCGTGCAAGCCACGGACTAGTGGGGATGAGTGAATCATGTAGAGCTTAGGGGTTGCAAACCTACCAACCTATTTGGTGGGTTCAGGGGGCCCACTAAGCTTGGCTGAGTTCAAAACTTCCTTTTTTTCTTTTGCTGAGTGACTTGAGTTGAGTTGGTCTAATAAAAGATACCACATTTACCTAAAGGCCCTTGTCTGTCAATGTCCTTAGGCCAACACGGCTACAACCAACGACCCTAAAGCATGGAAGATCCAACTATTTAGTTGGCCTAATAAAAGATATCTCATTTACCTAAAGACCCTTGTCTGCCGATGTCCTTAGACTAACACGGCTACAACCAATGACCCTAAAGCGTGGAAGATCCAACTATTTAGTTGGTTTAATAAAAGATATCACATTTACCTAAAGACCCTTGTCTACCAATGTCCTTAGGCCAACACGGCTACAACCAACGACCCTAAAGCATGGAAGATCCAACTATTTAGTTGGCCTAATAAAAGATATCACATTTACCCAAAGAAACCTTGTCTGCCCTAAGTTTGTGTTATATTTGAGGAGACTGGTATTAGAGAACCTTAAGCAAAGCATGCAAAGGAGGCACAATGTAGGGATCGAAGAAGGAGGCTATAAGTGGGTGCTCTCCATACGCCACACACAAGCATTATAACACAGGCTTTGTGGATGTGATCACGTAAAATAATTCATTCATCCCACTAAACCCCCGCTTTGTTCGGTGCACAGGAGGACCAGAATTGGAGGAGGACAGACAACTGGCATTGCCAGTCTTTCGAGTGGTTGACTTTGTAAACTAGATAACATTCTTGTAATATCAACAAAGAGCCATTTTTCATGAAATCCAGTCCTCTGGACTAAAAGTGACCCCATGCTACTTAATTAGATGAGAAAGCTGATATTTGCATGCAGGGCTCGGAAATTATAAGGTAAATGCCTCAGCTGGGGAGGTTCATTTGTGACTAGATGATCTCTTCTGCTCAGATAAAGAGGGGAAGGGTATCCCTTGAGTTTAGCACGCCCTTAATTCCATCACTGTTTAGGAAAGCGCTTAAGAACGTGCTTGATTTAAAACATGTGCTTAAGTCCTCTTGACTTCAATTTATTCCAAGGTACAGGGCAACTGGGGATGTGAGGATGTCGTCTTCAGGAGGAATTACTCCCGTTCTAAGAGTCAAGCTCATGGTTAAACACTTTCTTGAATCAGGACCCTAATCTTGGTCCTGGAATAAGCCGCCATTTCTTCCCATGAACTAATCTCTCCCACAGAAAATATAGCACACATTCATGCTTTAACTCTCTGAAAGAGGGAACTGAGGTAAAGGTTTGATTTAATGTTTGGAGACCCTTAATGGTTTTTAAATCTCTCCGAGGTGGAGAGAAAAGGAATAGCCCTCAAGGAAGGGTTGGTACAAGAGCAAAATGGAGCAGTGCGCGTCTTGATGAAGTGTCGGCCTGGGACGGTGATGAAAGTATGGCTCACCATTAGGTTACGGTCAGCATTGACAACACCACCGCCTAAGTTAGGGAAGGCACCCAACGTAAACTGGGGACGAGTCGTTCTTATGAAGCCCAAAAAACAATGTAGGTTCTTAGCAACATGGTGATGGGAACTGTTGAAACACCTGCATAGGCTAATAGTGACCATACTGGTTTGGGCCAGACCTAGAACCTCAGGATTTTACATAATAACTGTGGAGAGGATTAAATGTACGTTCTGGATTTATTCCTGCTTGCTTCTGGAAAGGGTAACCACAGTTTGCTGAACAGATATACTAAGGCATTCATTTTTAAAGCTTGCCTCTAAGATCAGAACCGCTCTCTTCGGCATGGTTACACCAAAGGGAAAAGAAAATGTTGATTTTCATAATAAAACAAACATACGATTCCAGCATATTACTGCCTTTGTAGTTGATTTTACCCTTTGAAAAACAGCTTTAATGCACAGTATATTTTTCATCATGAATTTGCCTGTGTATGCATTCCAGATGGTGTGAAGTCTGGGCCCAGGAATTCTAGTGGCAACCGCTAGTATTGCAAAAATAAAGGCAGGGACCTTTTTTATTAGGAACCTTGATCTGAAGGAGTATATAACTAGACTGGCTCCAAGTTAAATTTAGAATACATGGGTAAACTTCTTACATCAGAGGATTCCTCCACCCAATTAAAAACAAATTTTCTTGGTGGGGGGGTGTGTGTGTGTGTGCAGATCTACACATGCACTTCCATGTGCATTACCCTATTTTAACGCACATTAAAGCATCACTTAAAAAGTCTTGCAATTTAGCTGATGCACATTAAAATAGGCTAATGCGCTTTAAGCATCACTTAAAAACCATGCTGTTTAGTTAATGTATGCTAAGACAGGCTAATGTGCATTTTCCTAGTACTACATTTAATGTGCATTAGCTAAAGCACATTAATGCATGTGTAGACATGCCCACATGTGTATAAGTTTCATAGTTTCATGGTTGGTCGGGTTGGAAGGGACCTGAGCAGATCACCAAGTCCGACCCCCTGCCATGGCAGGAAAGAGTACTAGGGTTAAATGACCTTGGCAAGCTGTTCATCTAGCCTCCTCTTAAAGCCCCCCAGGGCAGGAGCCAGCACCACTTCTCTTGGAAGTTGGTTCCAGATCCTAGCTGGCCTGACAGTGAAGTTGCGCCTCCTGATGTCTCGTCTGAATCTACCCTCCGCCAGCTTGTGGCCGTTATTTCTTGTCACTCCTGGTAGTGCTCGGAGGAACAGGGACTCCCCAATGCCTGCTGGTCCCCCCTGACTAGTTTGTAACAGGCCACTAGATCCCCCTCAGCCTTCTCTTGTGGAGGCTGAACAGGTTCAGGTCCCGTCGCCTCTCCTCGTGGGGCCTGCCCTGCTGCCCCCTGACCATGCGAGTGGCCTCCTCTGGACCCTCTCCATGCTGTCCACATCCCTCCTGAAGTGCGGCGCCCAGAACTGGACGCAGTACTCCAACTGCAGCCTGACCAGTGTCACGTAGAGAGGGAGGATCACCTCCTTGGACCTGCTCGAGATGCATCTGTGGATGCACGACAAGGTGCGGTCGGCCTTCCTGACCGCGTCCCCACACTGTCGGCCCATGTTCATTTTGGCATCAATGATGACTCCAAGATCCTTTTCTGCCTCTGCACTGACGAGAAGGGAGACTCCCAGCCTGTAGGTATGCTGATGGCTCTTCCTCCCTGGTGTAGCCCCTTGCACTTGTCAGTGTTGAACCCACCCTGTTCTCATCCGCCCACCCCTGGAACCTGTCCCGGTCTGATTGCAGCCTGTCCCTCCCCTCTAGCATGCCCACATTCCCCCACATCTTAGTGTCATCTGCAAATTTGAACAGGGCGCTTTGCACCCCCTCGTCCAAGTCTCTGATGAAGATGTTGAACAGTGCAGGCTCGAGGACCGAGCCCTGGGGGACCCCACTGCCCACAGCCCTCCAGGTCGAAAATGCCTCGTCCACCACCGCTCTCTGGGTGCGGCCCTCCAGCCAGTTAGCGACCCATCTGACTGTGTAGGTGTCGACACCACAGTCCCTTAGTTTTTTAATGAGAATGGGATGAGAGACAATGTCGAAGGCCTTCCTGAAGTCCAGAAAGACTACGGCCACTGCTACTCCTGTGTCTAAGGATTTTGTGACCTGGTCGTAGAAGGCCACCAGGTTGGTCTGACAGGACCTGCCTCGAATGAACCCGTGTTGGTTTCCCCTAAGCATAACCTCCCCTGCCGGTCCGTCGTGGACATGAGCCAGGATAACTCTCTCAAAAAGTTTACCCAGGATTGAGGTAAGACTAATGGGCCTATAGTTCCCTGGGTCCTCCTTCCTCCCTTTTTTGAAAATGGGGACCACATTGGCCCTTTTCCAGTCCTCTGGCACCTTGCCAGAGCACCACGAGTGTTTGTAAAGCCGTGCCAGGGGTCCTGCAATGACCTCTGCTAATTCCCTCAGCACTTGGGGGTGGAGATCGTCAGGACCTGCTGATTTAAATACATCCAGTCCCTCCAGACGTTCCCTGACCAGATCCTCACTGACCCTAGGCCTGGCTGCGCCTCCCCCAGGGCCTACGGGGGTCCCAGTGTGGGGGGGGTGACCCGGGCCCTGCTCAAAAAAATGGAGGCAAAGAAATTGTTAAATAGGTTAGCTTTGTCATCTGGTGCAACAACCAGATTTCCTAGCATGTCCTGCAGAGGCCCCACATTACCCGGTACCTTCTTTTTACCCCCTATGTATTTAAAGAAGGATTTCTTGTTGTCCTTGATCCGGGTCGCTAGTCCCAGTCCCATCTCCGCCTTGGCCTTCCTGACCGCCCCCTGCAGCACCCGCGGTGTAGTCCTCCCTGGGGATGGCCCCTCCCTGCCATCGGGTGTACACCTCCCTTTTAACCAGGGGACGTTCCCGGATGCTTTTGGTGAGCCATGGGGGCTTTTGCACCCTCTTGCCCCCCTTTGATCCGTGTTGTGTGTGTGTATAAGTGTGTGTGTGATTACATATCTAGTATTCGTAAGATGAGTGTACATTGAAAGAGAGCTGCTTGCAGTTTTAAGATGTTTCAGTATGTATAGAAAAAAATTGGCAAGACAATAATCCATGTTTTAATCTCTTCCCATTTTGAAATAAAACATTCCCCAAAATTCCAGTCATCCAAGATAATTAACTTTGTGAAAAGCTTTCTGTTTACAGCAATGGCAACTAGTCTTCCTATGAATATTTGGTATGAAATCTAATCCTTCTTTTAAAAAAATTCCCATTAATAAGTATTTATGTCAAAACACACACACAAAAAAATAGCATTTTAAAGATGTTATTGCAGACTATTAAGTCCAACTTTTATGAGCAGTTTTTCATCTTTTCTCTGTTAAGTTTCTGCCAACAAGAAATACAATCGCAATGAAAAATATATTCAAAAGAATCTTATGGTTCTCAGCTCCGATTCTGGAGAGAAATTAAGCTCATGCTTAACTTGAAGCACATGCTTAAGATCCATTAAGTCCAAAAGACTTAAGCATGTGCATAATGTTAAGCAAATGGCTCTGTACTTTCATAATTAGAGAGGTTTTTGTGGAATTAGAGCACATCATCCTAAAGCCCAGCTTTGTAAAAAGAGCTGCCTAGTTGTTAGCACCCAGGTCTTCTCTCCGTTTCCTCCGTCCCGTTCGGATCCAGGACCCACAGCACTCGGTGGAGCGACGGGTCTTGACACTAGTGCGTGTTGGGCGTGAGCTCTGGTCGACTTGATTTCCAGCGGTTCCAGTTGTCCTGAACTGGCATCGCCGTCACTGGCTGCCGCTGCTAGAGCCTTGCAATGCAAACAGCTTTTTGGTTTTTGTCAAAACCTGATTTTTTCTGGGGGTTTCCTCCTATAAACCCCCCAAATGTCAGTGAAACTGGGCATTTTGTTATTTTTGTTTCCATTGGACATATATTATATGTGTGTACCAGAAATAATTAGAGAAGCAATAGTGATGGGTTTCCTTAGTAAACTCTTTCTGGTGGTTAGTTAAATAAATGAGTTATTTTTTAAAGAAACTTATTTCTACCGTACCTGGTTTGCACCGCCTTGAGTATCAGAAATGTGAAGATCTGTGTTTCTCGTGTTGGTGTAGCCCTTTTCTATCCCCAGGGCAAAGCTTAAGGGCAAAACACAGCTAGCAACAAGTAAGCGCCACAGATTCAGCTAAAGATGGAGCACTAGCCTTGGCAGTGAATGTCCTGGCTTGTGTTATTTGTCTGCTCTACGAACTCTAAAAGCAGTTACTTGTCATTTATTTAATGCCCGTTGACAATGAACATGATGCCCATGAAGGAACTAGTTGCTGATAAGCGATCCAATAAGGTCAAGCCACATAAACAAATGACAATGACAATAATGTAGATATTAGCCATTACCTCCTACTATTTTTCTTTTGGCTTTCCTGATTCGTAGCTTCTGTATTCTTGGTGGACGCATCCGGTGCTATTGTTTCTGCAGCCATCCTTTTCCGTGCACAACAAACAGGAAGGATTTCAGGTATTTTATTTCCTTGTCAGCTTCAATAAATGCCAAATGATTCACCTAAAAGAGCAAAATATCAGTGCCAAAAGTTTCAAAGCTCGATTTCTTGTTTTGTCATCGAGGAAGGAAACTGTAACTTTCTGAGCAGGCAAACCAAAAAGAGGTGCCGTGCATATCTTATAAGCGCATTTCCTTCGATTCATGCACGTGACGTCATGGAGCCCAGCTGCGGTGTTTCTGCAGATGATTTCCCTTACTCCTGTTTCACCAAGTCATTTGGGGCCCTAATGGAATTACTTTGCCTGAAACCTCGTTTTTTTCACGGTTCACCTCTCCCATCAGCTGATACCAAGAGCGCCTCTCCTGGAAGCCAGGGGAGCATCTAACAGCAATTAAATATATTTGACAACATGTTTTTGTTTTATTGGCAGACATCCCCCAGCCCCTGCCAACGCACGTCAGTAAAGCCACAGGCACCAGATCCGATAGATGCAGCAAAGGATTGAGCCACCTCAGCGAGAGGCATTGCGATCCCTACCTTTAATGGGCTGGGACCCAAAATCCCGAGCAAGGTGCCTGGGCATCCCGGACGGTGGCTGCGGAGAGGCAGGCATCAGAGCGTAGGACCCAAAGCAGCCGGCCTGCCAAGGCGGGAGCCATCTCCACCCAGATCCGTGGGTTCGTGGCTATCTTCAGCCTGAGCGGGTGCAAACCAGCACCTTCCATCTCCAGGGCAGTGCCTGAATCCCAAAGCCCATAAGCAAGGCAGGTTGGAGCCCGTTCAAGCTGGGCCCACGTGAAGACAGAAGTGCAAGGAGGAGGAACATGGCTCTCCATCCTAGTGGTTCGATTGCTCAGCCGGGAGGGAAAAGACCCAAGTTCTTGTTGCTGCTCCAAATGCTGCTTGCTGTGCACAGCCAAATGCCTTCCATGACTGGACTACGGGCAGATGACTATATAGAAAAAATACTGTTGTACAGCGGCCTTTTATTTAGTTATAATCTAGCTGAGGTTCTTCTTTGGCTCCTGAGACTGCTGTAGCTGAGCGCCTCTCGCTCCTTAATGCACACGTGCTCGCAGTGCAGCTTTGCAGTAGCGACGCTTTGTTGTTATTCCCACTTCATGGATGGGGAGCGAGGGTGTATGGGGCCAGGGCCCAGATCCTCCAAGCTATTTAGGAGTGCTATTGTGGGAATTAAGCCTTAAATGCCTTTGAGGAGCTGAGCCTACGTGACTAGTCCGCAGTGACATCGGGCGCCTGTTGTGTGGAGCAGGGACTCGGAAAGTCGATAACAGCATTAGGGAATCTCAGAGCGTTTTCAGTTTTTGCCTTTTTCAGGCCCTGAGGCCTCATTCCTAGGCAAATTAGATCTCTTTAAGAGGTTTTAGCTGGATGCAGGTTCTTGAACGTAATTGCACGCACAAGCAGGGTCCCACTTGTGAAGCGAGTGGATGCTGGAGAGCCTACCCATATCATCTCCTTGGTCTCAGCACATCGCTCCTTCTCATGGAGTTTTACAGACTTAGTAACTGTAGTAATGGGGAATTATATTTTGTCACCTTGGTTGAATCATTTTTAGTCTTCTTTTAATATTACTGCTATCATTTCATACAACTCGGTAGTGACATTTCCGGTAGCACTTGGAAATCCCAGGCCTGATTCAGGCCGTGTCGTGCACAATGCAGTCCTTGACGTGAGAACAGGCTAGTGGACAAGACAGACAAGAGCAGGGGGAGAACCACAGGCCCAGAAATGTGCAATGATTTGCCCAAGGTCATTTAGTATCAGTACTGGGATAAATCCCACGTCTCCTGGTTTCAAACCAACACCCAGTTCATAAAACCATGTGGCATCCCAATGTCTGTCCCTTCTTTCTCCCTTACAAGCATGGAGAGTTCCAGCCAGACAGGCATATAAGGGAGATTTTTTCACTGTCAGTAGCAAACATTTTAACAAAAAGCATTTTTCCACTAAATTCCTTTTCTTCCACAGTTGTCAGGATGGCATCAAAGCACCCAAGTGCCTTATCACAGTTTCATTTTTGCTTTTCCCACCAAGCTGCTCCAAATATTTAGGTCTGAGATTTTCAATTTCCACCCTCCCCCCCACAAAATGGACATGCCAGGCACATCTACACATGTGCATTTACTGCGCAGTAACCAAAACTACTATGCAGTATCGGTGTGGGTCTGCACCTGTATGCCCGTAATGCGTAGTAAATATGGTGACTTAAGTCAACTACATCATGCAGGTATCAAATTTACGCCCAATGACTTACTGCACAGTAACGCATGTGTAGATGCCTTACTGAGCACTAACACCGTGTGTGTGGCCTGACTTGGGACTAACAGCGTTAATGTGCTTTAATGCCTGCACGTGTAGATGCCGACCTATTCCTGCTTACTGCACAGTAACTTACTGCGCAGTAAATTTAAGCTGGCATAAATGCACATGTAGACACACCCGCCTTGCGGTGGTGCACAAGAGCTATTTTTTGTAGAACAAACAGATAATGTATTGAATGAAAAAATATCAAGTAGTTAGCAGCTCTGTTTAATGGCCAGAAATGATCCTGCTATGAAGCCTGAGCCTCGCTAGAGATTTGAGTGGGATGCGTCTTGGACAATCCCAGTTTGCCCTGTGCCTGGTTGGACTGGAGATCCCACTTTTGTTACCGTCTCACAGATCGGCAGCCGTGTGCGAGCCACCGAAGGACCTGCTCCTCTGCTGTGCTTTTCCCTTTCCTCTCCCCCCCGCCCCCCTTTCCTTTTCATTAAATGGAAGTTGACGTAACAGAAGAAAGGAGCCTGCCAGGAGGGTATCACAGTCAGTAGTGATCACAGTCAGGCATCACAATCAGATCGCTCTCCCAAGTCCTAGGAAGAAATCACCATCTGTTTCAATGCTTGTATTTTATTTTATTTTTTTAAAGTAGATAGCCTTAGGATGATGCATTCCAAATGGTGCCTTGTTGCCTGTCAGGCAGCATTGATAGAGGGTTTAATAATGATGGAAACTCTGGCCCCTTTGTATCAGAAGCAAATGTGCAGCAGTCTGCTACTGTGCAGTAAAATCAGGTGTGGTTAAAGCATTTGCATTTTACCCCGGGGACCGGAGTTGGATGGTAGCCTAGGGCATCTAGATAGTGGTCATAGCCCATCTGCTGGACACATCAATTTCTACGACCATTTCTCTCCAGAATACACTGAAAAAAAGAAGCAGGTCGCTGCAACTAGGAGTTGTTTCGTTGTGCTGGGATAAATTAGCATCTGTATTTCACCCTCATGCACATACACCACCCTTCACGGGTGTCTCGCTCTTCGGTGACTGCGCGTTGGCTTGATTGCATGATGTCTCCAATGCCTTGCAAATGTCCTGGGTCATCGAGGAGTACAGTGCGTGGTCACAAAGACAACATTCATTTATTCACTCAGGCAGGTGATGGATAGTCTGTCGTTGTTCATACAGTAGACACAAGCCTAATTTTTAGGTATTAGTTGATTAACACTTGAGTCATCGTGTGTGTCCTGTGTCCAGTAATGTGGAACATCAGATGTGTGAAAGAGATTAATCGCGTGCACAGATGTTACTCAGAAGATCAATTTGTCTGGGGTTTGAGGAGGTGGTACCCTACAGATCAATAGGAGTGGAGAAAATTAGAATAATGGGTTGAAGGAAATGGCAGGCTGGTCTGTGCATGGCTGCTCGAGCTGCTTTTGTTATTCAGGTTCATGTAAAGGGCTTCGGAGACAGCAGGATCTGAGCTAGTAGTTCAGTAAACCTATCGAACCTAAATCAGTTAAACTGCTTCCAGAAGAGCTGAAACTGGGTGAAGAGAAACCTGGATGGAGGTCGTATGAGGTTTATGTGCGCTGAACTTCTGTTGTGTTACAGATCTGAACCAGTTTCCAATCACTTACACTGGTTTATATGTCGTTTCTGTTCCTAGCCCAGAAGCACACCGAGCACGCTCTCCCTTTTTACTGTTGCCTCCGACAGACGCTCAGCTTCCCAAAACAGCAGGCAGGAGATGCCCTTTGAAAAGATGCAGATAGCTGCTCCTGGTGTGAAGGTTTGTGCAACCAGTGGGAACTTTTCCTCTATGTTTGATAAGAAAATTTCTCCCTGTCCTATGGCTAGTCACAGGAATGAGGATTCGGAGAGTGGAAGTGTTGCCCTGCAAATAAGGAAGTCAAGTTTAACCCTTAGAAGGATCCCTTTCTTCGTATACCGTCTTCCTCTTGGATATGAAAGAAGAAACGATGAAGAAACCACAGAGACGGGTTCTCAATGGGACGGCCACATCAGAACAGTTTAAGATCAGGGTATCCCTGGGAGCAAGGCAGGACACAGGGCTACAAGAGACCTGCTGCATCATGCCGCTCATTCCCCTACCGCTGCAGGCACTCGTGTTGTATGATACCTTTTGAACGTCGATCAAGACCGTGTTATCCAGTGCGAGGAGCTCTACCCTCGCCAGTGCCCGTGGACAAGACAGCCAGAGTCCCCGGAGCTGGTGGCCAGCACACGAATCCTTTCTTTCAGCTCCCCATTCCTGCCTTCCTCTGCTTCTAGCCGCTGTCTTGTAACCTGAGCACAGAGCAAGGGGAAATAATGGCTCTCCGAAACCTACCCGGGCAGTCATTCTCCCCTTGAAAGTGTTGATAAGATGTCCTCGGTGACAAGCGGGAGCGCTCAGAAGTCAGGAGGCTTTGGCATGTCATTATACACTCAAAGTGTTTGGTTTTTTTAAAGAAAGAAACAAAACACGTACCCTGTTTTTCAGCTCTTTCGGATGAGGGCAGACCGATTTTCCAGCAAGAATGAGTCTTACAAAACCGTATGGGCCTCCAACTGCTTTACCATGCTGTCCAGGAAGAGCACAGACCATCTGCAGGTGCGTCCTCGTCCTGACAAAGGGTGTTTGTGCCCAAAAGCTTGCAAAGAAGAGTTTTTCCAACTATGTAGCTGATTAAAAAAAGGCATCGGATTTACCCAAAGAATCTGGTCTGCCTGTGTCCTCAGACCAATGCAGCTACAGCCTTCACCCTCTTACGAAACCAAGCGGTTATTCAAGGCAGCCTCCACAGCTGTGCCGGGAAGTTTGTCACGTCGAACTGTCCCACCGGGAAAACCCGCACGTGTGTGTGCAGAGCAGGTAGATCGCACTAATGCTTGCATAAGCAAACGCCTCTTTGTCCTTGCAGGTCTGCTGGATTAGTTTTAGAGGTAGTTTGAGGTTGGAAGCAAACCTGACCCCAACCTTTCCATGAGCGGGACAATGATTCTCCTCCTGCCAAGAAAGAAAAGCCCCCAAATTACTCTTTCTGTGTAAACACAATGGACAAAATCCACCCTTGCTTTTTGGGGGATATTTTATATGAGCATCTCAGGGCACAACTGGGCTGAGCGACCACATCTGGCAGCTGCCTACACATGGCATCAGGAGCAATAAAGCCATATGCAGCATTCTTCAAACGAGTGGTTTCTGTTAGACCGCAGTAAATACAGGCTAGACCCACTTCAGTTGCAGGAGTTGCGTTGGATTTACCACAGAAGTAGCTGAGGGCTTGTTACACAGGGAAGCGAGTGTGTAGCAAGCTGAAGTGTGAATACACAGTGTACTAGCTACCCCATGCCACCAGTCCGCATCGGGAGTCAGCTCCGTGTTAACTGGTGCATGGACATCCACAGCTGAGCTTAATACTCTGTAACGTCCCTGGAGGAATGGGATATGGTCTTCCAAGACCAGCCAGCAGAGAAGATTTCTTTTGGCTCCAGCGCCTATTTATTTGCATTAAATTTGACCTTTTTTATATCAAAGCCACACCTGAAGCATCCCCCAAAGTGGCCCTTGAACAGGTTACCAGAGAGGCGGTGCACTCTCCATTCTCGGAGGTGTTGAAGACCCAGGTAGACCAAGCCTTGTCTGAGATGATGTATTTGGGGCTGGTCCTGCTTGGAGCAGGGGGCTGGACTAGATGCTCAGCCCTCCTTGTCTATGAGTCTATGAATGACGGGACCACCCCAAGGGCATCTAAAACTAACCTGGACAAAGCACTGGCAAGTCAACTGCATCGAATGCCTCTACATTGCAGGCGGACAGCTCCAGTGACCCAGCTCATGCTTTGCTGTTTTGAATGTATGTGATCTCGAGTCTGTGTGGTGGTATCAGGGGTGTAATAAAAGTTGGTCTAATGAAAGGTATCATTTTGGAACCAAGAGTTCTAGGTTTTTGTATGTCTTGTAGTGGTATAAGACAACTCGGAGGGTGGGCGAGATGGGTGAGACCCCTTTACGAACCAGCATTGCTCTGATTCAGCCCCAGCAGTGCAAGGGGCAGAGGCGGCACCTTCCACTTGTGAAGCAATAACTTCACCCCGGCCCAAGGACAGCTTCTTGGCTCCAGCAGCCTGCCAGGGGCTGACTCATCCGCAGTGCCAAATAACAAGGCAGAGGGTTTTTCATATCTGTTTATCTCTGATATTCAAAAAATGGTTCCTTGGAACTGAGATGGAAAGCAGCTTTGCTCAGACATCTCTGTGCAGTATGGGAAGGTCAGCAGTGTTAAGAGCCTTCATTTTTCTAAAAATAAAATAAAATAAAATAAAATAAAATAAAAAAAGCCTGGCTTTCTGCAAAATGACATATTTACATGCTTGTGTTATAACACTGGCACAGGATGTGATGATACAACAACGCTTTAAGAGCTATTTCTAACAAATTTACATTAAAAATGACTTTGTCTACATGAGACGGGATAGGAAACTTCTCCGAAAGGAGGTGGACGTCTTAGCCCTACTCTCACCCAGCAATGTGTGGGGGTCAGTCCGTGGCATCAAGTTGACTACCATAAGTTGTCCCACTGAAATTAATGGGACTATTCTTGGGGGGGAAAAGCCCAACCGCTGGTCCTAGGTTTCTAGAGGATCCAAACCTAAGGTGGCAGTGCCCCGTGAATGTCCCTAATTAGCTAAACGATCACTTCTTTTGTAAAGAAAATGCATGTTTGTAAAAAGACAGCGTAAACTAATCTAAGTCAGCAGGAAAATAGCATTTTCTGAGCAGATCGTGTGATGGTAGAGACCCAGACCGAACTTGGAGACGCCAAGCTGGCCCATACCTAGTCTCCAAGCAGCTGTGCTGTTCACCGCCAACTCTTCCAGCATGCTGCGGGGTATCTAGTCCTCCTTAATTTTGCCTGTCACTTCATTACCCTTCATAGGAGCCTCTAGGTTTATGGTGAAAAGATCAGTAGTTAGACAATATTAAAAGTTTAATGTCAGCTATTAAAATATTAAGAAACCAGAAAGAACTCTTTAAAAAATCAGCTTGTCATCTTCATTCAGGAAAAAACCCTACTTTTTTATCTGGATAAGCACTTGACTTGTGATTTATATATCATCCGCAGGAATACTGATTTTAGATTTCTACTGATAACGTTTTACAAATGTATGCATATATATGTCTGTGGGCACATAAAGCTCCTCATATAAAGTATAGCATCATAATCATATCAAGTACAGCGAGGCCATGCAAGAAGTTCATTCAAACTGGGTGCTTCTATAATAGGGTTAGTCAATTCGATCCATCATAATAATCTAGAAACCCCCCCCAGTTCTACTCTTGGCATTGTTTAAAGGGTTTGTTATAGGGAGGTGCTCTGTATATCCTAAGATCATAGGAAAGTAGGACTGGAAGAGACCTCACAAGGTCATTTAGTCCAGCCCCCAGCCCAGACAAAACCATCCCAGGCAAGCGTCTGTGCAGCCTGCTCTTGACGTCTTCCCAGGATGGTTTCTCTAAGCAGCCAGTTCCCATGCTTGACCGCTCTCATGGCCGCACAGTTCCTCCTAATTTCCAACCTAAATTTCTCCTGTTGCATATGCATTTGCATGTGTGTGTGTGTAATACCTGTGTGTGAAATATGAATTCTGTGATCTACTCCATGTTAATATTACTAAAAATGCTTCACACTATGTATTTAGATCGATATGCAAGGTGCACTACATAGACAGGAAGATGCACACCATCACAGTATATGGCTCAGATGGAATCGCCGATACTTGAATGGTTTGTGGTACATATGGTGAATGCGAAGCGGGCTCCAGTGAACAATTGCTGGATGTTTCCAAGATGCAAAACCAGTCCAAGCAGCTCTGGGGAGAAAGCCGAGTAGCAAGCAATAAGCCTGAAGCGACCCACCATCCATTTCAGTCCCTTAGGTGCTTTTGAGGGGGGTGTCATTGGACCCAGGGCTGAATTTTTCTGCTTGGGTGCGTCTCTGAAAACCACAGCGCCAGCCGCTCTGATGCTGTGACTCCAAAAGCAAGAAGCCAAAGCTGGCTGTCATTCAGAGCAATGGGAGGATCAGTGCCCTGTTGCAATATTTTTTCCGTTGAGCAGATCTAATTGAACTCAGAAGCTCATATCATGTTAGCCGTCCTTGGCAGAACTGGTCTTGGCATTGTTTTCCTTACCCTTTCTCGTGTTATTGTTAGCGCCGATCACCGGGACATGTCAGCAAGGAACAGAGGAGGAAAGCTGCATGCCGTGAAATAGTTGATTCCTGTGGAAACCTTTGAATTATTTCATCAGCTCCAAATGCTCAAGTACAACCTTCCAGATCTAAATACAGGGGGGAGGCTTAGTGACATTAAGAGGCTAAAGCAATCAGGCTGATTTGTAAATCGCCCAACTGGTCCGGTCCCACATATAATGCACCTCGCGGAGTCGTTGCAGAAAGGAACAGATGTCTCGGCCATGCTTGCTATTCTCTTTAACCGACGGACAGGATCTCTATCACTCGGGTTTCTTTGTTTTAGGTGGCCTTACTGGGCTTCCCTTTTTTTTTTCTCTATACAGGTAGAGACTTAAATGTATAAATTAATTCTATAATGAAAATAGGTTTGGAGATATTGCAAAACAAGAAACCTGCCACAGGAGCTTACAATAGTCCTAAAGCATCCATATTTCTATCAATCACCACCTTCCGGTAGTTTCGATGTGCAGATCTTGGCATTGTTCTGCCGCGTTCCTGCATCTTCAGCTATCCATGGCCATAGCGTGTGCACAGCTAAAGTGTGCGACGGTATTATCACAGAGGAATCCCAAGTTACATTTGAAGTTTTCGAGAAGCCAGCTTTTTTTTTTTTAATTCTCAGGCCTAAAGTTAGACTCCAAAATTCATATTCAGGCACCTGCAACTAATTAGTTTAGTTTGAAGAGCTGCTAAGCGCAAGGGTCAGTGCAGAGACTCGGTCAAAACTTTCTCGTTGATGGACAATTGGGCACTGAGCTTCACCGTTCCCTGAAGGAGCTTCTGTTTGCTGGAGAAAAGGGTGACTTTCATGTGAAAACGTTGAGTTTTTCGGTCTTTTTGCCAACGTGTTGCCGTTCCAGTTTGGTATCGACAGGACCGGTTCTGGGGAAGGATTTGATGGCAATGACATTTCCTTTCTTTTGGCCATTTTCCACAGGGAGACAGGCAGGGGAGGGGATAGGGGGAGTTTCTAGCCAACACTGCTTAGCAATTAGAGAAATAACTGGGAGCAATTTTGGACTCCTAATATTAAAGACCCAGATTTAAAAAAACGAAATGGTTCAGGTTTTTTGTTCCATTAGATATTAACCATCCTCTCTCCCTGTGTAATCTTCAAACTTCAGCTTGGTCTTCCTTACTCTTTAATTGTTCCCATGAAATCATGAGGAGCTCTTTGCAATGAACGCCTCCCTTCAGCTCCCAATCCTCACCGTCGGCTTCATTCAGCGGAGAATCCCCTTCCTCCTTCATCACGGCCAGGTTTGTGAAGAGACAGAAATTTGGATGTTGCTGCGAGGTTTTTTTAATATATAAATTAATCTTTTGGATCTTTTAAAAGATATATATATCATTATTTGATTCTTTTAACAAGCATGTCACAAAAAACACATTTTCCTTCTTCTCCTTTCTGCCTAAACAGTAACAAAATGCAGGAAAAGGCAGAAAGGAGGGGAAATAAGGAATTTTCCTATAATGTTAGTCTGGTGACTGGCTATCCTCTGCTTCAAGTATTTTGTGGTCTGCATTTACGTCTGTATTTACCCAATTTACAGCTTTTTAAAAAGTCAGTAGTAATGTAATAGTTCCATGAAAGCAGTTCTTTTTTTGCTGAGATTTCATGAGAAAATTAATTGAATCCAACTTGGGCAGAGTCTGTGTGCTCCGATGCTCCAATGCTTGCACACATGAGTATGCCCATTGGAGCTGAAGCCCTGGGCTTGGGTTCAGGAGCTCTGGATTCAATTTCTAGCTTTGCTAAGGACGCCTTGTGGGACCTGCTCATGACCTCAGTTTCTGGATCTATGGGAAAAAATGGGGATAGGAATACTAATGATAACAGCATCAACTCACCTCGTGGAAGTGCTGTGAGGATAAAGCTGTTCCCCTCTGGGAGGGAGCCCTGCATACAGTCGCGAGCAGAACCAAAGGACAGCACAGGCTGTACTGGATAATACTGTAGGAAACAGGGTTTGGCAGTCACAAACGAGGGCAAAATTGCAAAGTTGAAGACTCATAGACTCATTAAAACTGAGGGTTGAAGAGACCTAAGGAGTTACATCTAGTCCAACCCCCTGCTCCAAGCAGGACCAGCCCCAACTCCATCACCCCAGCCAGGGCTTTGTCTACCTGGGTCTTAAACACCTCCAAGGATGGAGACTGCACCATCTCTCTGGGTAACCTGTCCCAGTGCTTCACCACCCTCCTAGGGAGAAAGTTTTTCCTAACATTTTCCTAGTATCTCCATAGAGCCACAGCAAGTCTATGGAGGTTCCCTACAGGCCTCCACTGCTCGGCATCCTCATGTTCCTCCCTCGTCTGCTTTCGGCCACTCAAGTCCTAATAAACAGGAGCCTCTGCAAGCCATTTGGACCTCTTTTTAAGTCTGGATTTGTGCAGGGCCTGGCAATATGGAATTGCGACACTACCCACATGAAAGGAGCTGTGGCAATCAATCCCATGACGTGGCAGTGGAGAAACAAATGAGGAGAACCAAGGATGCAGGAGGTCACAGACATGTACGGTATGGGCACTGCCCAACATGCAAAGGAAATCCAGGCTGCAATCAGTTTTCAGGGCTGCTGCATAGGAAGTGCAGTGAGATCTCTGATGGCCCTTGAAGGAGAAGGAATGGGAAGGGAGCTTGTGCCTTGCAAGCAGATAGAGAAGTAGTCTTTTAAGTTGCCATAAAACGGGGGATGGCAGTAGGGTTGAAGAGCAGTCACCAGTCGCTTCGTCAGGAGCTGACAATTAGCATTGACATGGTGGATGCAGGGTGTGAGGGAAGAGGATGAGATGCACCTCTTCGTTCTCAGTTAGGGAAAGCAAAGCTAAGCATGCAAGAAACTTTCTGAGTTTCTAGCTTGTCCCCTAAATGCCCAGCCAGAAGGACCCAGCTTGTCCCCTGAATACCCAGCTCTGTGCAGTCCCATGAAGAAGGACTCTTCCTTCTGTGCTGGGCTCCTTTGGGGGACGGCACAGCCCAAATTCCCACCCAGACTGCCCGGCCGGGTTTGGGATTGAACCCGGAGTTCGCAAAGTGAATATATGCAAAACAGAAGCGATACCATTTAAAGGGAAAGCTCGCGCTTCTCTGAGAAGAGTTCATCACATTGCCATTGTCATAAAAAGAGCACTTTGCACAAAAACCTCATATAAGGTATAATGTAGAGAGCAGCATTGAAATATATCCCTATATTCCCTGCTATAATACATCAGAGCTACCACATGCATCTGAAAGCGTGTTCTTTATAGAAAGCCTCATGTCTCGGAAAGCTCTCTTTCAATTGATTATGTTTCTCCTCTTCATCACCAAGAATCAGAGTTACTGCAATAGGCATCACCCCTTTCCAGTCAGTTTATGTGCATCGCTTCCTTGAGAGAGCACCAGCTCTGCCATGGTGTGGAAGAAAAATAAAAGGCATCTGATAGGATTTTAAAGTGGTTGTGGCAAAAAAGGATCCATCATGATTTATGCAATGTACATTGGGAGACATCTGATGTGAAGTCAACAACTGAAGGGCAATGAATAATTCAGCACTTGGATCCATCACATCATCTCTCTTGCCATGTTATTGCTATTTTTACGTAATTGCAAAGTGAAAAATAAATTGATGTCATAAATAAACCTGTGTCATTTGTCTTGAAATGCATTTAAGAATTATAGGTACATTTCTCCTGCTTTGTGAGCCTGATGTGATCTTACTGTATGCAAAATTAAAAATGTGTCCTTATTAATATCTTACATAGGGATGGATATAAGGCAGCCATGCTGCGTGACATCTTTTACATTCATGTTAGTAACCTCAGCTGATGGAGAATGATGCTTCTGAATTGCTTCCTCAGAGCATTCACATGCAGTTGCCCTTGCCCTGTGTTTCCCTATCAAAGCAGATGGGATTTGCAGAGCCAGCTTGTATCACAAAGGATATATATATATTTTACCGTAAGATGGTCTTGGACACAAATAAAGCCAGGTGTTAGGGGGCTTACCTCCCTTTGAGTTACCAGGGGTGAGGGGGCAGCTGCAGTTTGGAATGAGAACGTGAATCTTCTGCTCGGCTGAGCAGGGAGTCATTTTTCCTTCTTTATCCCTAAAAGATGGGCCCAGCTTGGGGCATTTAGGTAGGACACATTTTAGATCGTGCAAAGGAGCGCAGACTCGTAAGGACCGTCAGGGCTGCAGCGGGGCTGACGCTGGGCAGCAACATAACATAAGAAACATAAGAGGAAGGACCGACCCCCTTAGGGCACCGGGGTCGAGTGGATCGTATTGACTGAATATGCACAACGTGAAAAGCTCAGGCTTCTGCATGCACCCACCCACCCACCCACCCACATGTGTGCATGCATGTGTATAGTCATGCACACAAATACATACATGCACACCTGCTTGGGGAGGTGCATCATGGACATCATGAAGTCATAAACCATTTAAAGAGACACTGAACCCTCCTCTCCTCTTGACCGGTAAAGGAGACTGGGTGGTTCAGACTCGTGTCACTTAAATGGGACCTTGGCTTGATCCTTTGTCTTAGTAACATTATTGTATGATTGGCCTCGTTTATTATTTTCTTTTAGTCTGAAATATCCTGAAAGACATAGCAGTTGGCTCAGGCCTCTGATTTTCTTGTCTTTCTTACAGGCCGTAGTCCCTCCTCTGTTCTTGACTTTGCCCTTCAGCTCAGCTGAAGACGGGGCCCATCTGAGGGAAGGCTATTTCTTAGCAAAAATCTGATTCTACAATGTAAGCTTTCCAAAGAAGAATGAATGCAATCTGCAAACTGAATTGGCAATGCAGGCAGATTAGAAGAAATGCTATGCAATGCCGGGTACGTGCCATTTTAATATCTAAAGATGATTGCTTTTAGAAAGGAGACAATAGATTTAGCATAGAGGTGACAAAACATATTCTTTCTCCCTTCCCTCTTGGTAAACAAACTTCGTTCAGAAATGAAATGAATCCCTATTATGCAACAGTGACCGAAAGGCAGACGCATGGGATCACTGTTGTCCTCCAGCCGATCAGACAACAGCATTTACCAACCAGAAAAAAACTGGGCTGCCAAGACCCAGCGCTGCAATGCCGGAGTCCAGAAGATGTGGTGCCAGAATGGGGAAGCTCTGACATCTTCCTCATGGAGCTGCTTTTGCTCTTTAGACGCCTGGAGAGCGGTGCAGATGGGGAGGCTCACGCACACCCCGGCGTTGGGATACAAGAGGCACCTGGCTGCTGAGATGAGAAAAGAAAATCCTGGGTAAATGGCAAGCAGCCATGGGGGGACTTGAGAAGGGACGGGAGGAGGAGAAGGGAGCCCAGAAAGAGGCAAAAGGGAAAGAAGAGAAAGGCGAAGGTGAAAGACGAGGTAGCAGAGAACAGGAGGGGCGGGGGGTATGGCAGGCGCTAGCTCGAGGGGCCGGACTGGGGCTCTCTTGCACCTCAAGTCACGTATAATGACTCCAAATGGGCCGTCTCCTGCACCACCAGCCCCCGGGCGCAAGCATCACGAGCCAGGCCTCGAAATACAGCGTGACCGGATGAACATACCTGAGAGGATGGTGACGGCATGATTATTATTATTGTTAACTAACATTTCCAGGGTTTTGGTTGTGCCTGCTGGGTTGGCAGTCACTACGCCTCATGCCTGCGAGCTGTTTTCTCTCGCCACAAGCGGCAGAGACTTGTGTTTCGTTCCGGGAAACCCGAGATGGTTGCACAGCCGCTTGGCTTGAGCGGAAAACAGAAGCTCCTTGAGGGCGGGCAGCGCCGCGCTCGCTTGGACCGTGCTGGTTTCTTGCCGGGGAAGGAGAATTTCGAGCCTCTGCTTCTTTGCAGATGCTTTTGCTTTATTTAGTCTTCCTCCTAGTTGTCAGTCCCCTGGGTCTGCGCCCTGAAGGCAGCTTGCTTTGCCTTCCATACTCCTGTGAAAACAGCCCCGTGCTTGATGGGTCTCTTTGCCACCACTGATTACTTTTTTGTCTTCCACGGAGGCTCACAAAGCACCATCACGATGCAAAACGAGTCACGGCCCTTCCTGCGCTGCTCTCATGCTGCAGCCTGTCTTGGGGTTACCCACCCCCCCTCCACCAGCCCGGGGAAGGGAGCCTCACCTTCCCTTGCTTTCTTCTCCCTCCAGCGTGGGATCAAGTTGCAGCACGTGGTGGGGCAGGTGGAAGCCAGAAAGCCCATCCTGCTTTTCATCCTGGGTAGGAGCATTGATTTCCAACCCGGGGAAGATGGGCCAGCTCCGACCTCTGCCCAGAGAACAAGCCGCTGCTTTTCCTGTTTCTTGCACAACTCGCACCAACTGATGGGGGTCTTTCTTTTCTCAAATCCACCAACGAGAATGACCTGCTAGTTATTCCTTCAGCTCAAGGGAGAGCAGTTAAGCTTCTGTCTCTGGCAGTCCTAGGTTCAACACCTTCTGGTAACCCGGATAAGGGGATTTTGCCCACCAGACCGACACGTGTCATTTTTGCAAGGGATGTGACACCTCTGGCAATGGCCCCATCCCATTAGATCCCAGTAGGACCTCAGTAATCGGTGAAGGGCAAGCAGATGCATGGGCTAGTTGACCTCAGCCTTGTGTTTTGCCATTCCCTGTGTGCAGATCTGCATTTCGTGGAAATAGGCAGTTAGTAGGGCTCTTCTTGTTGGTTTACAGATCCCCCTCATACACCAAAGAAGTCCTTCCATACTCATTTTTTCTCAAGATAAATACTTCTAAAATTGGTACTAGCTGGCATGAATGTGCAGCCCTACGAGAACAAACCCGTCTGCCTGGAGCACAAAGGGAGCATACCTGTAAGGGAAGGAGAGTTTGTATCCAGGCTGATTCTTAAAACTAGATTTAAGGAAAGTATCAGGGTGGGGTCCTTTAAAGGGCTGCTTTGTAAAAATATGAAGACAAAAATAAAAGCTTCCCCCAACTAACAAACTCCAGATACACAAGTCTGAAGTGTTTCAAGGAAGATAAATAGGAAGGATTCGGTCATTCTTGAGGAACACAGTGTTGCTAATCTCGAAAGCACTTAATTATAGTCTTGGGTTGAAGGAGGAGTCTTCCTCAGTGCATTATTGCTGTATTTTATGAGTGCTGGATTTCCAAGTGTTTTCACAAATATTTCCAAGTGCATACCTCACACTGAAGTGGCTGCTCTAATTTCTCTCCATTAGTGGATAAACTATGCCAAGGTTTTTAAGGCAAAGGGGTGCAGTGTTGGGGGAAGGGAACATGCACGTATATATTTTAGGTTATAGGCAAAGCTTCCATGAAGTCTATTGCATTAATTTTCTCATGGTTGATCATACAAAAAATGAATCAGAACTGTCACCTGAACCTCATTTTAGTCCATGTACCTTTAACACTAAGGACCTGTATAATCCAATATTGGCCTAGGTGAGAAGAGACTAATCCAAACCAGTAGTCAATAGTTCATTCCTTTTTCTGATGCTTAATTTCATGCAGTTCCATGGAAAAGTATGCAGACACTTTCCCGATGTGGATAATAAGGTCATCTCGAGTGCACGTTCCCTGGAATTTCTCTCTCTCTTTCTCTCTTGGCATCTCTTCAGGACAATGAACAAAAGTCATCTCTATTTTGATACCATAGTTATCTTGCACAGATATTGCAGGCAGACTTCCACCCAGCATTTGTGCACTTATTAGCATAGCGGCGTGTGCTAATTTGGAGAACAAACATGTGTTTCCTATAAGAAAGTTGTTATAGGTGAGGGGGGAGTTAAAGTCTCTGTCAAACACTTTCTTTTTTGTTTAGAGAAATAATTGCAGGACTGTATCGCTGAAACCAAAACACCAGCGAAGCTGACTGTCCTAATGTTTCCAATTTGGTTCGAATCCCCTCGATGAATGACAAACGTTTAAGTTCGCAATGCCAAGAAAAACACATCGGGTCTGACTGTCGTTGAACGAGGAGCTGAATGAACATAACCATTGTGGCTTGGGGTAGATCAGAACGCAACAGGAACAATAGGCTGTTTGACTCGGGCAGAGATATTATTGCTTCGATCGCCGTTAACATACAGTATTAGCACCAATTGTGCAGCCCAGGTTGCTAGCTCTGAGCCCCGAGTCTTCGCCTCTCTCTACAACATTTTCATTGATCCTTATCTTGACAAGCAGCCTGTTTTGCTGCTGGGATGATAATCTTCTTTAAGAGAGTGATCAGTATAACCCATGTTTTTTTCCTCGAGCACAAAGGATACACTAATTAAAAATGTTCTGAAGCGGCTGGTGCTGGTAGAAGACGGAAATACTTTCACCACTTCTGGAGAGAGGAAAGGGAATCCCAGTAACAAAGGAGTTTATACTCGATAATCTAAGGTCAAGGGGTTTCTGTTTGTCTTGCTAACAAGTGCAAAAGGGGAAACATTAAAAATATTACTTTTTCAAGCAAATTCTGTTCCTAGGGGAAAAAAAAGCAAGAACATTCAGTCCAAAACTGTAATGCAGCGTAGAAATGAGTATGCAAAAATTAATTAGCTTACTCCAAAGAAATATGCCACGGACCACATTTTTTGTACGTTCTATGGAGGCGGCAACTACGTACCTGAAGGGACTTTTCACTTGGCACTTTGATCTTAACTCGGGGAGCAATAAACCCACATTTTATAACACACGGATTATTAGATTTAAAAACAATTAGCAGTTTTGTACATATAAGAACATAACATAAAATCTTGCTTCTCCTAAAATTGAGGCAGTTTGACAAAGAGGCACCCCCAATAACAAACCCAAATATGCAGTGTCAAGAACAAACCAATGCTTACCGCAGGAGATGCTAGTAACATGTCCCGCTGCGCTCAGATATCTTAGATGCTGGCTTCCTCTGCAGAGATCTCAGTGAAACAGGTATTTTTGCAGGGTGCCACGAGAAGAAAAAAGTCTGGCCATGTCTCCGTGGTCTCTGAGGGCGCCTGTACACACCACGGGTTTTACAGCCTTTCTGAGAGGTAGACCAGTGCTGTTACCTCTTCTTCAAGGATAGAGAGCTAAGAATAAGACACCAGTCTAGATCCATAAAGGTGTCCAGCTCTCACTGGGATAGGGAGCTAGGCACCAGAATAGGGAGTCAGCCCATGCAACTATGGCCAAGACAACATTGCTCGGCCTCCCGCTCCTCTTGCAGCTGCTTTGCTTTTAGGTGGGCAGCAAGTGCCAAAATCAAGGATCTCTTGCAGTCGAGGCTCTGGTAACCGCTCTCTTTGAAACAAATTGAGCTTTGTCTCAAACGCTTCTTGATTTTGGCCCCTGCTATATAGCATAAATCAGTCTTTGCAAGTGTTCGGGGCTTGCATCAGTTGTACGTGTCCGATAAAACAAAGCTAGGATTCTTTAGTGTTGATACTGCCCAAGCTTTATTCATCTGAAGGAGATCTCTTTTAGTTGGACTACCTTTCTGGAGGATCTCCTATTAGAAAGAGAGCATTATCTGCCCACTTTTGTGACAGTGCCGGTACCACCAGGGACTCATCCGTTGCAGAGCCAGAGCAGCCCTGGCCAGGATGTCAAGAGCTGTATGGTTGACCCGTGCAACTCCTCTGCTCGTGGATCCCTAGCAGAGATTCAGTTCTGAAGTTCAAGGGCTTTCCCTTTTGGCTGGGCAGATACAGTGCGAGACCTAGATCCATCTCCATGCAGAAAGATGCTTTTCTTCCTTCAAGACAGATCTACTGCTGAGGATCTGGCAGAATTAAATTACATTGCTGTTGCTGCCATTAAAAAAGAGTGAAGAGAAACTGTTACATCTGGCTCCATTTCTTTGCCAGATTCTTCATTTAATTGTTTTCTAATTTGAAGAAAACCACAAATGACAAGGCAAAAATGCTAGAAATATAAATATAAGAATTAAATTGCTCTTGTCACATTTCTAGTTTGCAAGCCAGGGTAACATGATTTCAAATATCTAACCAATAAACACGGTGGCATTGACTGGTGGTTGATGATTTCTTCATCTGTGCACACGTCCACCACATTCACTGTCCCTTGCACACACATGCATGAACATTTCTGCCTCCAAAAGAAGCCTGGGCTTCATGGACCACGGCCCAACAGCTGCAGACATCTCCAGTTCGTTCCAAGACAATGTTCTCCAGATAATTGATCACAGCAAGCAGAGGGTCCACGACCGAGCCTGCTGACAGGGGAGTTTGGGGGGTGTTTTTATAAACGTGTTAGGTCACTCTATTAGGGTTGCATACATCAAGCCCAGTTCTGTGCTATTTGTACATCATCGTTTTTTGTCCTTCGCCAAGAGAGATGGTCAAATATTTTCAAAAAATCCAGGATGTTTCCCAAGTTTTAATACAAACAGGAATGGATCCTCTAAAAATTCACCCCAAAAGGTCATTACTTGTCATTACCTGCTGTTTTTTCAAAAGAAAAACATCTCTTTTATCCTCACCGGGGTCGGAAATGATGTTGTGCGACATGGAGAATCAGTCACACAACACAGACGGCCCAAACGGCCTTATTAACGTGAGGGGAGACCAGCCAGCCATTTTGTCCTGGCAGTTCAAGCCAAAGAAAACGAGCGGGCCAACTTTTGAGGGGCACTTCTTATGGTTGTGCTGGCACGTTGGGGGGCCATAGAACTAATAGTAAATACTCAAAGCAAAAAAAAAGTCATAACAAATAGTTTTGGTGAATCAGCTTGAGCCCGTGGGACCTACTTATTAGTCATGTAATTGGGGTTATGTTACAAAAGACTTGCCAGTCAAGAAGAAGGGGTGTGAGCGGTAGATATTCAAAGCAAATGGTGTTTGTGAGCATAAATTAAAACAACTGCAAGCTTATTTCTTTTCTTCAATGGATTGCAGATCCTCCAGAAACGATGGGCACCGTCCTGAGCTCTGTTAGCGCCTCGTGCACGGGGTAGGGACAGACTGCGGCACCCAGCAGGGATTCCCTTCCCTTCCTCGCTGGAAGAGGAAATCCCAGACAACTAGGGACTATTTAAATTGCGGTTTCACGATTTGCATGAAAAACAGCACTCTCGGCAATTGCCATGAAAAATAGCATTGGCCGCGATCTTCTGCAGAATCGACCCCAAAAATAAATACTTACCAGAATACAAAGATTCAGATTTAAATGTAATAGTTAGATTTATAATGATATAGTCATTTCTATAATATTTCCAAGGAATTTGCTATTTAATTATGTGGCTTTTGCCCCTTGGTCAATCAGCAGCGAGGGGTGGAGTTGCCGTGAAATGCCAGCGAATTTGGCTCTGCGCAGCAAAAAACCCGTCGATTTAAATAGGACCGCTCCGTGCGAGGTGGGGAGGTGAGGGCGAGAGGGCCGTGCTCTCTGATGGGGACTGCGGCGGAAAAGCCAACGTATTTATTTATCCTGCGTTGCTGCGGTATGATTGGCAGCCAAGCAAAACGCTGCACACGATAGGCCTTCCAGGGCTGGGAGGAAGGGCCCGAGCCCTACGGGGCAAGGGGGGGACCAGCCAGGCAGCACGACCCGAACGTGCAGCTGTCACAGACAAGATAGAGGGTAAAACGTAAAGGGGGGAGGAGGAAAAAAGAAAAAGAGCGCCTGCCTGTCCCTCAGGGGCAAGGGCTGCTGCTGCTCCAAATGCCGACAGCTTTTCAAGCCTCTACCGCGGCTATAAAATATGAAATATAATGAACAAAAGTTGGCACCTGCCCTTGCAGAGCTGTCAGCCTAATAAAAAGAGAACTGGCTGGCAGCTGGCACTTAGGTGCTGGGAGATGCCAGCTATGGGACTCTTGCAGAGCCAGCCCGGCCTCTAGCTCCTGCCCTTTGGTTTCCCTTTGACTTTTAAATCCTTCAGCCAACCTGTGCCATGCACACCGGGCCAGGGGCCTCGGGAGGAGCAAATCAAGACTTGGCCCAGCTGCCTAGGGGTACCCCGCACTGGGCACCCACTGTCCTGTCTGGTTTAGACAAGAAGGGAGCGGGCTGGAAACGGATGGGCCTTGGCTCTGTTCCCTGCCACCCTCCCTCTTAGTGCAGCAACCCAGCCGTCAGGTTAGTGCAGTTGTGATTTTAGGAAGGTTATCTCAAATAGCATCACAGGCATGTCGATTTATCCTATCTCCTTTCTGTTCCTCGGCGCAGCGGAAGAATCCACCTTGAATTTCTCTCCTGCTCCGCGTAGATGGATGGCTTGGGAGATCTCCTGTGGGTCTCAGTCTCTGTAGGCAAAAAAAAGTTATTTGCTCATTTTCGTGAAGGTCAGCCTCTTGATATTCACGGCAAAGAGGCCAGCCCTCTGTCTCCTGACATTCACAGCAAACAGACGAGTCTTTCAGTAAATGACACCGAGCCCTGCAGAATAGAGAAAGGCGTCTGGTTACAAACCGTCAAGGACGGCGCGCCGACGCTCTGCAGGGAGGGCAGCATGGCTATTGCTGCCTGCGGCCTCGTCTCGGCTTCTGGGCGGACTCCAAACGACGGGTCATTGTGTGGCCACTCTGGGGCTCGAGCCAGGTAAATGTGGTCATCGGGGCAGATTCTCAGCTGGAGTAAAGCAGCACAGCTCTGCTGATGCTCACGCTGGCTGCAAAGCTGGCCGATTAACTGAAGTGGGAGCAGGACCGAACCCCGGATGTGTCCCACCGGACTTGTGCTGTGTTCGTCGGGATATCAGACATGCTTCTAAGCACGAGAGCAATCATTTATTAGGGCCCGTTACCAGGGGAGGTGGAGCATTTCTTGTCCCTTGGACTCTTTATATCAGCAGTTCTCAATAGTTACCCACGGCGGGGCCACTTTCAGGCTTGTGACCCCCTTCTGGCCAGCTCACAGCCCAGTTCGACCCTCCGCCATATAATTCCTGCGGTGCTTGAGACCCCAGCCGCTAGCGTGAGAACCAGTGCTTGCCGTCACAAATGGGTGTCTTTCCAAAAGGTCAGCTTGAGCCGGACCACGAGTCACTGGACAAGGGGCGGGGATGGCACAGAGGGACCTATGGGCAGTGCCATGCAGGAATGCCACCTGGGTGGTCTTAATAAGTGATGCTATTGCCATAACTAGGCCTGGCAGGATTCAGGTTTTAGTGGGGACGCTTGCAGGATTTTTTCTAGATTTTTTCTAGATAGGGAATCTGCAAAGAGCGCTGCTCGGAGCTGAGCGGCCGGGAGGGTCTCTCCTTGGGACACCGTGAGGGTTGTTGTGGCAGCCAAAGAATTGCACTGAGAGAAGATGACCCCACCTTGCTGGGGGCGTTTGACCCCAGTACTTTTTCCTGCCAGGGCAGGGAGTCGGGCTTGATGATCTGCTCAGGTCCCTTCTGACCCGACCAACTATGAAACTATGAAGATATTCTTCCCTTGCTCAGCAGAGTGGGAGATGGGGCAATGTCTGTCGGGCAAAAGGCGTTTCAGAGACTCATCCCCTTGCATGGACTGGAAATGCCAGGAGCGCAGATTTGATTTCTGCAAAGGAGCAGTGCATTTCTACAGGGGTGCATTCTGGGTTTGGAGGGCAGGTGGAATTCCAGTACCGATACCAGTACCGATACCAGTACCAGCACCAATACCAGTACCAATACCAATACCAGGTTTTGGATTTCCAGTACCAGTACCAGTACTGATACCAGTACCAACACCAATACCAGTACCAATACCAATACCAGGTATTGGATTTCCAGTACCAGTACCAATACCAGTACCAGTACCGATACCAATACCAGGTACTGGATTTCCAGTACCAGCACCAATACCGATACCAGTACCAGCACCAATACCAGTACTGATACCAGTACCAGGTATTGGATTTCCAGTACCAGTACCAATACCAATACCAGGTATTGAATTTCCAGTACCGATACCAGTACCGATACCAGTACCAGCACCAATACCAGTACCAATACCAATACCAGGTATTGGATTTCCAGTACCAGTACCAGTACTGATACCAGTACCAACACCAATACCAGTACCAATACCAATACCAGGTATTGGATTTCCAGTACCAGTACCAATACCAGTACCAGTACCGATACCAATACCAGGTACTGGATTTCCAGTACCAGCACCAATACCGATACCAGTACCAGCACCAATACCAGTACTGATACCAGTACCAGGTATTGGATTTCCAGTACCAGTACCAATACCAATACCAGGTATTGAATTTCCAGTACCGATACCAGTACCGATACCAGTACCAGCACCAATACCAGTACCAATACCAATACCAGGTATTGAATTTCCAGTACCAGTACCAGTACCGATACCACTACCAGCACCAATACCAGTACCAATACCAATACCAGGTATTGGATTTCCAGTACCAGCACCAGTACCGATACCAGTACCAGTACCAATACCAGTACTGATACCAGTACCAGGTATTGGATTTCCAGTACCAGTACCAGCACCGATACCAGTACCAGCACCAATACCAGTACCAATACCAATACCAGGTATTGGATTTCCAGTACCAGTACCGATACCAGTACCAGTACCGATACCAATACCAGGAATTGGATTTCCAGTACCAGCACCAGTACCGATACCAGTACCAGTACCAATACCAGTACTGATACCAGTACCAGGGGGCTTGGGAAGAGGAAAGCTCCCCTCTATCAGTGTCCCAGCCCAAAACTGTTGCCGTGCCAAAGGCTGCACAGTGTGCAAGCCATTGTGATCCTTCCCATCCCCAAACAAAGCCGTCAGCAGGGAACAATTCAAAATACAGCACATGGGCAATGTTTGTATGCATCCAAATTGGGAGCAGGTGTTCTGCTCTATTGTATATTTTTGTGGTGCAATAGAAGTGGTGCCATACTGGTGATAAAAGGGGTTCGTGCCCCGCTCCTGCTCTCCTAGGACCCCACACTTACAGTCTGCATGGGAGTCCGGCTGGGCCGGCCATAATGCTCCCTTGTCATCAGCGCCGTTCACAACAGTTTCCTCACTTAGGTCTGAGCAGGGTTGTGCTCAGTGCCAGAATCCTTTGGAAGAAAATCACTCCGAGTCAGCCTAATGCCATAACAAGATTCGTAGCAGCTGTGGCAGCAGTGGACCAGCAAACTAGGAAGAAATTTTAAAGTGAATGAAAAACAACTGGTACTCTAGGCATCACTTGTTCCCTCACCCAGTCATCACTGAACCAGCCTTTGCCTCTAAAGGAGCCGGCCAACTTTTGCACTTTGCAAAGCAAGTGTCATCGAAACCCAGGCAGGGTTTTGCAAATCTGAATCAGCTGAGCCTCTGAAAGAAGGAGAATATTATTGCCCCATTTTACAGGAGGGGAAGCTGAGGGCTCTAGGCAGTGACATGTCTTGCCAAAAATCACACAGCACATTAGTACAGGGAGTGGGAATAGAAAATGGGAATCCTAGACTGTTCTTCCTCCTTGTGCACATCTCTGTTATGTCTGTGCCTCAGACCCAGGACCCCAAGGCTATACTTTCTGCCCCTATATTGCAGCATGTGGCATTTTGTCTAGACCAGGTGCAATTTATTTTACTGCATAACAAAATATGGAGTGAGAAGCCCATTAAGGAAGAGGTGGAGGGAGATGCCGGGAGAAACTGCAGCCTGCAGAAGCCGGTGTTAATTGACAGCGTTCGGAGGTAGAACAGCTGGGCAGGAGTTTGGTGCTTCCAGTCTAATTCCTATCGATCATCTGTGCACCCCAGAAACCACTGGCTTTGCTCGAGACTCCAGCTGGTGCTTGCCTTAGTTTCAGCTGAGCATGAATGTACAGGGGTAGACCTTACAGGTCCAGTTGGAGGCACATCTTGTAGGTCCAGTTGGAGATCTTATAGGTGCAGATGGAGGCACATTAGGCAGCGAGGGCCCCGGAGGGAGAGGTGAGCATACCCAGCTTCTGTCTGCGGGTGAAGATGTGTACTAGCGCTGCAGGGACGGGGGTGCTTCGGTTCCCCGGGGTGCTGCGGTTGGGATCGTCTCTCCCCGAAGAGCAGCACCTCTTGCTGTGCTCCCTTGGGGCATCAGGGGCCTTCGCTGCTCCCAGCTGTTCCTTTCATGCACCCTGGGACTTCACTCCCCTGGAGACAACCATGCACCGTTCCTTAGAGAGGAAGGCTGGGGCTAGGGCTATTCAGGAAATCTCCCGGTGGAGCATCGTTTCAGTGCAACGGGCTCCGGGAAGACAGTTTGATCTCTCTAAAGCGTGCTAGGAGCTCAGCCTGCCGAACAGCATTTCAGCCCGGCTTGCCTGGCTTCCTGCCTGCTTAGTGAAATGGGTGCATTTCCTCAGTGCTCCTCCCAGCTTCATGGCTGGGGACCAGGGTCCTCAGCCATGGAGCCCTTTGGCCTGTGGACTGCCCCGAGACCTGCCGACTGCCTGCTCCAGGGCTGGGACCCCTTTCCCTTGCATGGTGAATTTGGGGGTTTTGTTCCAAGTGAGAATGAAATGTTCCTCTCCTTGCTGAGCTCTTGTCGCAGTGCTGCTGCAGCGCCTGGGTCATGGCCTAACGACTGCAAGGTGTTCATACATAGTGCTCGGATGGGTTGTGCAGATGTGTGTCTATTTAAATATCAGTACTGGTGCTGTCAGTGTGCCCTTGGTGCCAGGAAGGGTACCGGCATCCTGGGCTGCATTGGTAGGAGGTTGCCAGCAGATGGAGGGCAGTGATTCTTCCCCTCTATTCAGCGCTGGGGAGGCCACATCTGGAGTCCTGTGTCCAGCTGTGCGCCCCCACTGCAGAAAGGATGTGGACACATTGGAGAGAGTCCAGCAGAGGGAAATGAAAATGGTTGTGGGGCTGGGGCACATGACTAGTGAGGAGAGGCTGAGGGAAGTGGGCTGATTGAGTCTGCAGAAGAGAAGACCGAGGGGGATTGAATAGCAGCCTTCACCTCCCTGCAGGGGGGCTGCAAAGAGGATGGAGCTGGGCTGGTCTCAGTGGGGGCAGATGACAGAAGGAGCAATGGGCTCAAGCTGCAGCAAGGCAAGTTGAGGTTAGATATTAGGAAAAACTCTCTCACCATGAAGGTAGTTAAAAACAGGAACAAGTTACCCAGAGAGGTTATGGTCTCTCCTTCCTTGGAGGTTTTCAACACCTGGGTAGACCAAGCCTTGGCTGGGCTGATGCAGTTGGGGCTGGTCCTGCTTGGAGCAGGGGGTTAGACTGGATGTGACTCCTGAGCTCCCTTCAACCCTCCTTGTCTGTGAGTCTGTGACCAGGCAGGAAGCACAGCCTCCTGGAAAGTGCAAATACCCTGGGGGATTGCTCAATGAACCACTTGTCCCTGGAAGCTGCTAACTTGATACCAAACCTTTCACGAGAAAGAGGCTGCATTGGCCAGGGCTGATCCTGCCTGAGGCAGGGGCTGGCCTGGATGAGCTCTGGGGGTCCCGTCCAGCCCCACGTCTCTAGGACTCTGTGACCAATGTTTCAACTTAACAAAAAGGTTTGAATTGTTTGGAAAGTTTTCATTTCAACATTTTCAAAACAACAACAACAAATCTCTTCTATCTGTTTTGAAATTTAAGCCAGAGGTTATATTAAAAAAGAAAGAAAACAGAAACAAAACCCCACCTGGTTAAAATGGAAAGGAAGGGTTCAGAAGTACTGCATTGGTTCCCCTCTGACTTCTTCCTTTTCTCCATTCCCAGGCATTTTAAGCGTTTCGTCTTTTTGTTCCAATTTTAGGACGGAAGAATTTTTGAAAATCTCGGTAGTTTTCACAAGACAAGAAAATCATTTCCCACTCGGCTCTAATGTGCTCCCAAAAGCACAGAGGCTAATCTCTGCTTAGGTTCACCGGATCCAACCTAGTGGCAATGAATCATGGAAGTGGGCTTGTCTGCTCAGGTCTCTCTAGTTCTTGAGGGGAAACGCTGGTTTTCGAGCACAAGCAAACAATGTGCGCTGGAGACGCCGTGGCCCGCGGAGAGAGGAATGTTGGCCCCAAGCCACGTGTTTGTAAACCTTAACTTTGAAATGTGGCACAATACCACAAGCTGTCAAGTTGTGTAAAAACTTCAGCAAAGACAAAAACAGATCGTAATATTTACCAGATGAGATTGCTGTGTAATCTAGTTGGAATTTTGGGAGTCTCCGAGTTGCCTGGCTTTCAAAATAAGCCCTGTATCTTTTATTGCGTCCCCTTTTCCCATACGAAGGAGGACAGGAGGGGGAAAAAGTACATCGACACAAGTGAAATCTGGTGCCTGGACACAGAATGGAGATAGGATGCCCACGGGCAGTTTCAGATGGATAGACATAGCCTCGCAGATTGGATCCTATAAAAGATGCATGTACTTGGCATCACATTTAAAATGCTGCCCTGAAAATTCTGTTTTCTGGAACAATTCACTAAATTAGTGCTAAGTAGGACAATATCACTGTATTAGCAACATTTTTCATAATGTCTGAATGCTTCCAGTGACATATGTTAAAGCATTGTAGGTCTCTCCAAAATCCTTCGCATCTGAAGCCAAGTTTAATTTTTTTTTTTTTAATTCATCCACATAAAAAAACATGGATAAAATATTTAACTGGTTGAATTAAAGACATAATTAGAAGTAATTTAGCCCTAAAACCAAAAAACAAATTTAATGAGCTTAAGATGATCTCTGCTCTCACCTCAAAAAAAAAAAAAAAAAAAAGATCTTTTGCATCTTATCCTGAGCTATCTATGGTAATTTTCTAAGATGTTTTCTTTATGGCACTAGAGTTGGATGCTATTATACCCCGCTGGGAACATCCTCTTTGAAAATCTATTAACAATGTGAAACCAGATTATCTCCCCCAGATCAGGTATTTTGCATTGCTCAAGTGGGCCGAAGGAGCTGGAACGTGGTCCTGGGTAGCTAGCTGAGGAATTATGTACCAGGTGCCTGGACAGGGCTGGTCAGCAGGGTTTTTTTGAGTGTACCCATTTCTCAGATGGCATGTGGTCCTTTGGGGACCATAACCAGCTAGTGTCATTCATAGCAACCCCTAGGCTGCTCCAGCTGTCTGGTCTGAAGCTCTTATAGATAGTTTACTGGAACTTGGGATCTGCAACCAGCTCCCTGGCACATCTCCTCGGTCCGCACACATCTGTTGTGGCCGGGAATCTGGCCCATGTGTTTTAAAGCAACAGAGAAAAAAACAATTCATTGAAGAAATAAATGAATGAGCACGAACCATTCATTCACATCCAAAATATCACCAAGAAGATCCCAAGAGAGCACATAACTGCAAAAGGCCATGAAAGGATTTGCGGGGAATAGTTGAATCGTTTCACATCAGTAGCAAAGTGAACATGGCATAGTCAAGTGAATCGCCACCGATGTCACTTACTGGAAACGTACTGAAGACTCGTTCTGTCATCACTCGGGATGGGGAGGTAGGCGTGCGTGTGCGTGTGTGCGCGCCCGTGGTCTGGATCCGTAACACTCGCGTTTGAAGGCCACATGTTCCTAGAAGCATCGATCCAGCTGCTGAATCTGGGTGCAGAGCCATTTGCTCGCTCAAGCCATAAAGTAGCGGTGTGGAAACAGGAAATCTGTCTACAAATCAAGTACTTAGTCCTGTAGACCAGTGGTGCTCAACCTTCCCACCCCACGGGCCAAATGAGTGGCAAGGGGCTGGTCCACAGACCTGAATTTGTTCATGGGCTAGATCCAGCATGGGGTCAGCATACGTGATCCAGCACAGCAGCCCAGACCCAGGCACCAGATCCAACTCCAGAGCGACTCCACACACCAGATCCAGTCCACATGCTAGATCCATCCATGGGACATCCCCCTGCTCTGGCCTGGCCCCATGTGCTGGATCTGGCTGTGGTCCAGTCCCGTGCATGAGCACACAGGCCCAGGTCAGCATTGAACAGCACTGCTCAAGGGTTTAGACAATTTACATAGTGAATGGGAAGTCAGCATGGAAAAACTCTCTCTTAGATGTCTAGGCAATCCTGTGCATGGGGCAAAGGAGAGGTATCTAAACGTCTGGACAACTTTCCGAGCATAATGAAAGATGGGCCATACATCTATACACATATGCTCATCTAAGTGATTGGCATGAACCTCCGAGTGAACACTACTTGGAACAAGTATTAAGGTGCAAGAAATCTTGATAACGGGCTCCAGTTTGAATTGGGGCTGCCATGGATTGAATCGGAAATGAAACCTAGAGATGGGTCTGAACCAGAGCTCTCGTTTCAAGCACCCCTGAACTGGGGATCCTGGTTGTCTGCTACCAAATCTGAGCAGAGCAGGTAAATAAGAACAAGCACCAAGATGGTCTGGGATAGCTGGAGAGTTTTGCAGTACGGTACCAGGCAGCAAACGTCCTCCCTTATGCTGGCTACGCGCGGGTTTATGTCTTTCCCTGGCAGTAACCGGCTGTACTGAGAGTCATCGCAATGTGCTCCTGGGGAAGATTTCAGTTGGGATAAGTTCCTCCGAGCTCCAAACAGAGCATGACCATTTCTTTGCATTTTTCTCACTCTTTTCTCTTCCTTGAAGCCTAACCCTGTTAGCCATCCCAGGAGGCTTTCCATATGCAAGGCTACATGCCGCATTGAAAAATGACTATTTGCAAAGTGATTGGCAAGCTTTACTTCCTTGTGAGATATAACCATGATGGCCAGTTCATTTGCAACCATTAATTGCCAGTAAAAATAACTCCTGGAAATACTCCTTCATTCCTGAGCAGTTATTCTGGGTGGGAATTTCCTTGGATAGACCACAGCTTGATAATGATCAGTCTATTATCAACAGCTGGCGTCTCCTCTCTCCAGCAATGCCCAGCTGTGGATGTTAAGAGAAAGGTCCTGCTGCTTGTAGATGTAGGATAACCTGCCTCCACGGCAGAGGTCTCATCCTAACCTCTAGGTAGAAATCGGCTTAAACCCTAAATCAAATAATGTCCCTTCCAAACCCCAAGAGTTACCTTGCAGCTGCTCTTCTCCAGGTGAGCTAAGGGTCTTCCCTGGAGGCCGAGACACAAATCAGATCCAGGTCGAGACATTCCCAGGATTTAAATGGGTTCCAGTGTGACGTGTTGGCTTGCATCCAGGCCATGGAGGTGGACACGAGTCATGAAGGGTTGACGCCAGCACGGAGCTGGGTGTGGATTTCCCCTCCCCTGGCTTTAAAAGGAGAGATAAACAACACCCCCAAACAGAAAAGAAGTTATGAGGAAAAGAAGAGGAGGAGGAAGGGGGCAGAGAAAAGAGCCTTGTTCAATCAATCCTGATATGAAGATAAAGCCAAGGTTAAAAAGGGGGGAAAGGAGCCATTTCAAAGCTCTAATAGATATGCCAGATCCTCTTTTTGCTTTCAGCAGTTGTGGTACATGGTGTTGGCAGTGGTTCAAAGAAATGAAGAGCTCTTTCCTTGGGAATTGTCTTGTGCACAAAAAAACTAATTAGGGGAATAAAAGAATATGATGTATTCAATGATAGCAAGCTGCCATGGCTCATTCTTCTTCACACTCTTTTTACCATTTTCAAAATTTGCAACTACTTTCAAAACAGTTCTCATTTTCTGTCTATTTAGAAAAATTGTGTATGGTCCAGGGGATCCGGGCAGGCCCGGCAAACATCTGAGTGCGTATTGTGTGTCCTCGTGACAAATACGCAACTCTTGCATTGGAAACGAGGTCGGGGGTACAAAGGGAGAGAGCGTTATCTATTTATAACTTCTACAATGCCCTGTAAGAGGAGATCTTGGGAACTCCTTTCATGGGGTAGCTGATTGCACTTTCTCTGATGTGGACTCTGCTAAGTACGGGTAGGAGTCCTATTACTGACCACTACAAAGAGCGGTGCGGTTTAGCTAAGAATACAGAATTCATGTTATGAATGCTGTATGGGAGAGGGGGGAAGTAATATTAGCCCGCTGAAGACGAGGCAATTGTCATGAATAATGCAACAGTAGTTCTCTCTGACTTGCACAAATGGATTGGATTTAAGATTCTTTGCCTCAATTATAAGGCCTTCCATAG